>NC_134218.1:39960603-40283103 GCF_965140235.1 Caretta caretta | reverse complement strand
GGTTTCCTCTGCTGACTGAGCTTTATTTACAATTTGTCCCTTTTCCCTTCTCCCCCAGGGGCCCGCTCGCAGGTGGTTCTGGCCCAGTCGGGGCCAGCGCTGAAGAAGCCCGGAGAGTCTCATAAACTGCAATGTGCCACCAGCGGGTTCACTCTCAGCAGCACCTGGATGGGCTGGATCAGACAGGAGCCGGGACAGGGGCTGGAGTGGCTGGCTGACTATTACAGTGAGGGAAGCAAGTACTACGCCTCCTCGGTCCAGGGCCAGTTCACAGCCTCCAAGGACAGCACCAGCTTCTCCCTGCAAATGACCGGCCTGAGAGCGGAGGACACCGCCGTGTATTCCTGCGCCAGACACACAGCGAGGGGAAGCGAGTCTGAGCTCAGCCAAAAACCTCCCCCTGCAGTAACAGCGCGACGTGTCCGCTGCTGAGGGCGCGAACCAGCCCCCGACTGCCCTGGACAGAGCAGCAGCCGATGAGAGCAGCCCGGAGATGGGTCATGGGAAGAAATGTCTAGCCCCGGATTATATATATTTTCAGGCCAGCTGCATTTTAAATGCACTGGAATGATTCACCCTGGGATTGCTCTGTACATCAGACACTGCCCTGCTAAGAGCTCTTCTCAACCCAATTTCTATTCCAAACACGGAGAGAAAAACAGAAGTACCCACCTACAAACAGACACATAACACACATAGGAACACCTAAACACACTAACACAAACACCCCACAAATATACACACACTAAAACCCATCATTGCAAACACAAAAATATATACCAACATATCTGAATGCATAAACACTCCCATGCAATCTCTCTCTCTCTCTCTCTCTCTCTCTCTCTCTCTCTCTCTCTCACACACACACACACACACACACACACACACACACACACACATACACTTCTTCCAACATCCACCTATGCACCTATGCACACCTATGCACATAAACAGAGGCATAGAATCACACAAGATTCCCCCTCCCCCACAAAGACACATACATACCTTTAATCACACACACAGACATATACACAAAGAAACACACATGACGTACCCCGAAAAAAAAGCTCTCAGATAATTTCGGAGTGTGTTAAAGGTGAAGAGACTGGATTTGAAAAGAGTTAAACAGTTCTGCTCTCAGTTACACTGCCCTAAATCTGGAACCAAGCCCCTGAACTACATTGAATTGTTAACAGAATCCGACCTAACACAGAGCGGGAAATATTCAACCAGTTTAGAGAGCTGGTCTACTGCGTTTAGCTGCCCTTTCCTGTGCTGGGCATGGCAAGTGTCAGTAGGTCGCTTCCCCATAGTGCTCAGCACCAAACAGAGACGCAGCAGGGCTGGGAATTTATTTCCACTTGTTGTGCCACTTATTTGCTGGGTGATCTTGGGCAAGTCACTTCACTTCCATGTGCCTCATTTTCCCCATGTGCAAAAAAAAGGGGATAATGCTGTTTACCTCCTTTGTACAGCACTCTGAAATCTAGCTATTAAAACCCATATAGGAGTCAGGAACTACCATCATCGTGATCTGCACTGGGATTATCTCGCCCAGCTCATGCAGAAATGACAGTGAGTCTTTGACAGGCTGAGATCCATGACCTCACTAATATTGGGCAACTTCCTTCATTTCTTAATTCTGTCAATGGTTTCACTATAATCATAGGAACATAATAAGCACGGCTATACTGGGTCAGACCAAAGGTCCATCTAGCCCAGTGTCCTGTCTTCTGACAGTGGCCAATGCCAGGTGCCCCAGAGGGAATGAACAGATGAGGTAACCATCAACTGATCCATCCCCTGTCGCCCATTCCCAACCTGTGGCAAACAGTGGCTAGGGACACCTTTCCTGCCCATCCTGGCTAATAGTCATTGATGGACCTATCCTCAATGAATTTATCTAGTACTTTTTCTGAACCCTTCTATATTCTTGGGCTGCACAACCTCCTCTGGCAAGGAGTTCCACAGGCTGACTGTGCATTTTGTGAAGAAACACTTCCTTTTCTTTGTTTTAAGCCTGCTGCCTATTAAATAAGTCCGTTTTGGTATTTTATCTGCCCAGGACTCTTCTACGAATCTGATTGCTCCTAGTGTTTTCTGCTTCAATCACAATTTCGAACACAATGAGGGACGCATCCTCTGCATCAGAATTAGCTCCTGCTTGGTGATAACCACATTCCCTCTTGTGAAGACATTTACAATTGACATTTCCAGCAACAACTCATAACTTTGCTGCCTCGGGGTTATGAGCACAGGGCCTGACACAACTCACCCTGTACTCAACGGGATGGTTCCCATGGAGTTGTAATGGCCTTTTTCATCAGGTCTCACAAAGATTTGAGACGCTTTTCGTGCACTAAACTCCTTTGCTCACGTTAATCACGTCGCCAAACCAGTAGTTTTGTCATGGGAAGGGACATCCATTAATTGTTGCATCGGGGAATGGTTCAAGGCCAAAGGAAGGCAAGGGAGGCACTCATTCCGTTCATGTCAGTGATCTTTACATCACACCCACAGTAACAGATGTTTTTGCCTTAGAGACACATATATCCTCCAGTCACCATAAATATCTGAGTACCTCATAATTCTTTATTGCATCTATCCTCACAACACCCCGGTGAGGTAGGGAAGTTCCCTTATCCCCATTTCACAGCCTGAGAACTGAGGTACACCTATGGGAGTTGGGAGCCTCGGTTCTTCAGAAAATCTCCGTTGATGCCTCAATATTTGGAAAACTGCGGCTCCCGGTGACTTGCTGCGGGTGACACAGGAAGTCTGGGACAAAGCAGGGAACCGAGCCTGGGCATGCAGGGTCCCAGGTGAGCACCCGGACCCCTGAGTGATCCTTCCTCGCTTCCTTGGACCACGTCCTAAATCCCCAGGCAGGGAAATTTGACTCGTTAAGTGAGGAGGTTTTATGTGTCACCTGGAAGGGGATATGCAAATAAGGGGACAGTTTCCTGTTTAAATCTGTCTCTCTCTCTCTCTCTGCCCAGGCTGCACCGGGAGACACAGTCCCCCGCCCCTTGTGTCTGTGCAGATACCAGCCAATCCTCCGAGAACTTTCCCCTCCAACATCAGGGAAAATGAGACTTTGGCTCCTTTTAGTTTTCGTTGCTGTGGCTTTGGAAGGTATTTTCTCCTCAATCTATTGAAGGGCGAGGGATTGTCTATGAGTGACACTGCAATAGCTGTGATTGATAACGTAGCTTTACTCTGTGGTCTCACCCTGTTTATTGGAGAATCTGGCTCATTCGTGTCTTGTTGGTTTTAATTCGCTCCTTGAATCTGTTGCTAATTCGGGGTTTTACTGAAAATTTATTATTTTCCCCTTTTCCCCCAGGGGCCCGCTCGCAGGTGGTTCTGACCCAGTCGGGGCCAGCGCTGAAGAAGCCCGGAGAGTCTCATAAACTGCAATGTGCCACCAGCGGGTTCACTCTTAGCAGCTACTGGATGGGCTGGATCAGACAGGAGCCGGGAAAGGGGCTGGAGTGGCTGGCGCTGTATTACGATGAGGCGAACACCAAGTACTACGCCTCCTCGGTCCAGGGCCGGTTCACAGCCTCCAAGGACAGCACCAACTTCTACCTGCAAATGACCGGCCTGAGAGCGGAGGACACCGCCGTGTATTACTGCGCCAGACACACAGCGAGAGGAAGCGAGTCTGAGCTCAGCCAAAAACCTCCCCCTGCAGTAACAGCGCGACGTGTCCGCTGCTGAGGGCGCGAACCAGCCCCCGACTGCCCGAGACAGGCGATGGGAGCAGCCCGGAGAAAGTCTCCCAGGCTCGAAATACTTGCAGACTGGTGCAGTTTCGGAATCGGTTTCACTCACTCCCCCTGGAACCCCTCTGAGCATCAGACAGGGTGCTGGAAAGATTTATTCTCTCTCCCTTTTTCTTCTATTCCAGACACACAAACAAAACAGTGATGCGTACAGAAAAATACACAAAGACACATAAGCACATACAGGCAATCTCTGCTGCACAAAAACACACAAGTACACACCCAGAGAAAGCATGAGAACACACATAAAAAACACATAAATATACACATTCGCTCAAAAACATACACACACCTAAACACAGAAACCAAGCTGAAAGACACGTATCAACCCTTCCTGACACAAATATACACACATAAACACACACATACAAAAAGATTCACATTTTAACACACAGAAAACGCTCACACGAACACATATAAACACAAACACACAAACTGTATGCATCGAACATAAAGAGAATGAACCAAATTCTCCTCCCAGTAACATTGCTTTAAATATGTAGTCGCTTCCCTGGAGTAAATACAACTATTCTCAATTTGTGCTGAGTGACAGAGACCAGAGTTTTACCCAGCACTGAGTGAAAAAATGAATTCAGTGTAGAGAGATGGTCCACTGCCTTTGCCTACACTTTAATTCCGTCACAGATTTGCAGTTGGCTGTGGAAATCTTTCCCGTAGTGGTCAAGCACTAGACTTATGGGGCTGGGTTCTGTTATCATCACTGCCAGGGAGTTACTGGGAGACCTTGGGCGACATGCGCCATGGGCGACTTTACCTCCCCCCCGCCCCTTGCCCCAGTTGTGGGATAAGGTCTGGTAGTTTTAAGGGTAAGATAAGTGTAATCGTGTCTTAGTGTGTCATAACTGAAAATGCCAAATACAGGATGAACTGCTGAGAAATAGGGCAAACGCAACCCAAAACTGGTGGTTATTCTTTTATAAGATATAGCAAACCAGCCACAAAATTAAACTCCTGTTTCCCCCACACTGGCTAAAAATAAAACATAAAGGCACTTTCCTCAGGCATTCCAGTTCTTATATCAACACCAAAAACACTGGATTCAGAGATGAGTGGTTCTTTACTACCAGTCTCATCAAATAATAGGTTCTTCTGATCCCAAAGAACCGGCCACACACCAAGGTCAATATATAACTTAGATCTTACCCAAAAATCACGCTGATGCCAATCCCTTAGTATCTAAAATCTAAAGGGTTTATTCATAAAGAGAAAGAAAGAAAGGTGAGAGTTACAATTGGTTAAAGGAATCAATTACATCCAGTAATGGCAAAGTTCTTGGTTCAGGCTTGCAGCAGTGATGGAGTAAACTGCTGGCTTAAGTCTCTGGAGCACATCCATAGCTGGGATGGATCATTCAGTCCTTTGTTCAGAGCTTCAGTTTGTAGCAAAGTTCCTCCAGAGGGAAGAAGCAGGACTGAAGACCAAATGGAGAAGATGCAGCTGCCTTTTATAGTCTTTTGCCATGCGGCCTGTGCTTCCTTTGTTTCAAACACAAGCTGCCCAGCACATGGCTGGGAAGCCTTAGGGCTAGTCTACACTGGCAACGTCCCTCCACGAGGGTGCACTGTCCACACTGGCAAAGTTAAAGTCCTACCGTGTGGCAGAGTCCTCGTAACCCCAACAAGGTTGGGCCCAGGATTCCTGTGGGGGCTCAACCCCCAACTTTGTTGTGGTCACTTAGGGCTGGGGTCAGGGTGTCCCCACTCTGGGGGCTCTCTCTGCACTGGATGCTTCCCTGACCCACTGATCGTTACATACAGTTCAAAGCAAATACAATTTATTAAACAGCAATCAATTTAAAAAATAAGGAAGACATGGGACAGGTGAAAGGAAAACCCATCACCCCACTCTGTGGCACAGGAATGTCCCAACCAGTGTCTCTGGAATGTCAAGGCAGTTCAGTCTGTTCCTCACATGTCCCAGGCCCCTGCCCAGGCCCTGGCTGTGCTGCAGGTCGGACACTTGCTCTGGTGATGGCCACACGCCCTCAGGCTCCAGATGGCAGGCTTCTTCTTCTGAGCATCACCCCCGCCCCATAGGGGTTACGATCCCCCTCCACGTCTGGCCTGGAAGGCCTCTTGGCTGGTGCGTCTCCCTGCACTGGGCCCATTGCCCAGGGTCCGCCTCACTCTTCCCAGCTGCTCAGCGCACCCGGCTCTGGACTGCTCCAGCCCCAGCTCCACCACTCTGCCTCAGCCCAGCTGCTGCTGCTGCTCTGCCTCCCGCTCCCTGGCTGCTTCTCTGGCCCCTCTGTCTCTGGGTGCTTCAGCTCTGCTCCCAGGACAGGTCTGCTCTGTGGGCTGCTTCTGTGACTCTGCTCCCAGCACTGACCTGCTTCCTGGGCTGCTGTTCTGGCACTTCTGGCTGGCCCAGCTCTGCTTCCCAGCTCAGCTCGGGCCCCTGCTTTCCCCTTAGCTCCGCCCACTCTGTCTGACCCAGGCAATTCCAGCTCACAAGGAGGAGGGGACACCCCTGGCCTCCTGACTCCCCCATTAGCCTGCCTGCCCTGTCAATCAAGCTGACCTGGAGCATTGGCCTCTTCCCACTGGTCCTGGGAACTGTCAGTTTCAGGTTCCTCATTTCCCATTGACCCTTCCCCTTTCTTTTAGTACTGGGACCTAGAAACCAAAACACCCCCACTGAGGTTTAGTAAAGGGGACAACGGTCCCCTTACACAGACACCGATATGGGTTACAAGAAATTATTTGCCAAACCAAAGCCCATATAGTCCCATGTTCACCTCTCAGTTCCCGTGTGAGGATAGAAAGCAGGAGAGGTGAAAACACAAACGTGGCAGCTATAAAAGGGAACAAGGCTGTTCCCCAAATCCCTGTGGGTCAATGCCATAGAGCTGGGTAGTGTCTGTTTATAGATTTATTTGACTCCCTGCCCTGTACATGGTCTCACTTCTATTAGCCTCATCAATGAGCTGGTCTCCAGCCAGTCTGAGAGCCTAGGGCCATGGCGCGTTATGGAGCCACCCACCCACGCACCCTTATGGTCTGAGTCTCATTAAGTGTAACTGTCTATCAGACATTCCCTTAGCACATTCTCTCTCTCTCTCTCTCTCTCTCTCTCTCTCTCTCTCTCTCTCTCTCTCTCTCTCTCTCCAATGTGTGTGAATGAGTTTGGGGATATGAAAGGGAACATGAGTGGTAATGGGAATGGAAATCTGTTTTTCAGCGTGAATGCTTATACTTGTCTGAAAGTAAGTGGAAATGGAAATATTTTTTTGTTGTTGTTTTTGTTATTATCCCCCAATATTACATTGTGGGGATGGTTTAAAAACACTTAGAGTTCATATCACACAAGTTCTTTAAACACAACCAGGAGAAAGCTTCTGTCTCCACTTTATTGCTTATTAATAATTAAGTAAGTAAATGATCTTGAGGATGATGCTCAGTGGTGATAGATTTGGTGCTGGTTGTGGTCCCAGTGCCCAGGGTCTCCAGAAGCCGGGAATGGGCGACAGGGGACGGATCACTCGGTGATTCCCTGTTCTGTTCATTCCCTCTGCAGCATCTGGGGTTGGCCACTGTCCGGAGACAGGATACTGGGTGAGATGAACCTTTGGTCTGACCCAGTCTGGCCGTTTTATGTTCTTAATGGTAGTCTAGGGTCCCATAGTCCTAGGCACAGTACAAACACAGACCATAAAACCTCTCTCAGTCCCACGGAGTTCACAATCCGAGTTTAAATGGGAAGTGGAGTGTGACTGGGAATAAACACGAATATAAATATCAGCCATGCATAATAATCTCCCTTCACTGTAGCGTGAATCCTCCCTTGACTCACCACTAAAGAAAAACTCCTGGACACGCCGCTCTTGCCCCACTAATGTCAGGGAGGCTCCACTGCAAAACCTTAACTCTGTCCTCAGACTGCCCCCCCCCACAGCTTCTCCCACCCGCACCCACAGGCGGGCCCCCAGACCTGGTCCAAAGCACGAGCCAGGCTTCCTCACATCACGTTCAAGGTGTCATGGATCATTTCAATGTGGCCGGTCACTGCTGTGAAGGGAAAGGGGTTTCCCTCCCAAATGCCTCCCAGCACCATGGGAAATCTTACCTCTCCAGGGGGTGGCCCAGCCCAATGAATCCCTGGGACACGACCCCTCCCCAGGCCTGACCCCCGTGACCAGATGTTGCATGCCCCCCTTGCTCTTGGGACAGGGCTCCAGGTCTGAATCCCCCCAATACCCAATATCCTCTCACAATAGCTAGACCCTCAGTTCCCGTGTGAGAAAATACAGTCACTGCAGGGAGCTGTTCATTTCTCCCAGGGTCCGAAAGTGTCAGGAGGACCCCAGAGCCCTGTGCCCGGCGCTGCACACACACACAGGACGGGACAGTCCGACTCCTGCACCCGGAGCCTGAGGGCGAGTCAATCTGATCACTGGCAGAAGGAGTGTGTGTCACTTTGTCACGGAGTCCCTGGGCGATGCTCTGGAACTGCTCCCCATGAAGCCAGTCAGGACTCTGGGGCAGTTGCCTTTCTGTGAGCAGCCTGTCTTCAGGACACACAGCTCACACAGCTTCCACCTTCCTGGGTCTGACCTCGGAGCATTCAGCATCCTCTGCCCCTCTGTGCGCTTCCCCCAGCGAGTCTGCTCAGGCGGGGCTCCTGGGGAAGCCAGAGGGTCCTGCCCCCCAACTCCGCAGTCAGACGTGACTCTCAGCCAGCCAGTAAAACAGAGGTTTATTAGATGACAGGAACATGGTCTAAAACAGAGCTTGCAGGTGCAGAGAACAGGACCCCTCAGCTGGGTCCATTTTGGGGGGCAGTGAGCCAGACAACCACGTCTGCACTTCACTCCATGTCCCAGCCAGCCCCAAACTGAAACTCCCTCCAGCCCCTCCTCCTCTGGGCTTTGTCCCTTTCCCAGGCCAGGAGGTCACCTGATTCCTTTGTTCTCCAACCCTTTAGCTCTCACCTTGCAGGGGGGAAGGGCCCAGGCCATCAGTTGCCAGGAAACAGGGTGTTGGCCATTCTCTGTGTCCAGATTCCTGCATACACCTGCCCTCTAGGGCTCTGCAATGATCATACACCCTTACCCCACCACCTAGACACCCAAGAACTGTCCAGGGGAAACCGAGGCACCCCCACACCACTCGGAGGAAACATCAAGAACAGTCCCACTTCGTCACACACTTATAAAGCGGGGCATGCAAATGAGGGAGACAGTTTCCTGGTTTCAGAGGAACAGCCGTGTTAGTCTGTATTCGCAAAAAGAAAAGGAGTACTTGTGGCACCTTAGAGACTAACCAATTTATTTGAGCATGAGCTTTCGTGAGCTACAGCTCAGCCTCCGTCTGCCCAGGCTGCACCCGGAGACACAATCCGCAGCCCCCTGGCTCTGTGCAGTCACCAGCCAGTCCCCTGAGAACTTTCCCCTCCAGCACCCGGCAAAATGGGATTTTTGCTCCTTGTCATTGTCGCTCTAGGAGCTTTGGAAGGTATTTTCCTCCTCTGAAGACCTGGCCGAGTTAGAAGAATATTGTGTTACCGCTGTTTTTATACCGATATTAATGGCCTGTCTTTATTCCCAGGTGTCCGGTCCCAGACGCTGGTGGAGTCCGGAGGGGGTGTGAAGAAGCCCGGAGACTCTCTCCGCCTCTCCTGCAAAGCCTCCGGGTTCACCTTCAGCAGCTACTGGATGAGCTGGGTCCGCCAGGCTCCCGGGAAGGGGCTGGAGTGGGTCGCCCGTATCAGCAGCGGCAGTGGGAGTAGCACATACCACGCTGATGCAGCCAAAGGGCGATTCTCCATCTCCAGGGACAATTCCAACAGCCTGCTGTATCTGCAGATGACCGGCCTGAAGCCCGAGGACACCGCCCGGTCTCACTGAGCGAGAGACCCAGCGAGGGGAACCCCGACCGGGCTCACACAAAAACCCGAGCGGCAGAACCGCCCTTCTCCCGTGCGCCGCGCGGGGGCAGCACTTCCACAGACAGCCCAGCCCTGGGCACAGGAACGGGACCTACAGCCAGAGTGAAAAACAAATCCGTGCTCAGGTTTCAGAGCTCAATATCCACCTATAGAGCCAGAGACTCCTGGGACTGGAGGGGACCTCGGGAGGTCATCTCCTCCCGCCCCCTGCACTCATGGCAGGATTCAGTATTATCTAGACCATCCCTGACAGGTGTTTGTCCAACCTGCTCTTAAAAATCTTCAGGGACAGAGATTCCACAGCCTCCCTGGAAATTTATTCCAATGCTTAACCACCCTGCCAGTTAGGATGTTTTTCCTAATGTCAAACCTAAACCTCCTTGATGCAGTTTAAGCCCATTGCTTCTTGTCCTATCCTCAGAGGTTAAAGAGAATAATTTGTCACCCTCCTCCTTGTACTCCTCCTTTTATGTACTTGCAAACTGTTATGACATCCCCCTCAGTTTTCCCTTCTCCAGACTAAGCAAACTCAAATTTTTCAATCTTCCCTCATAGGTCATGTTTTCTAGACTTTTAATTATTTCTGTTGCTCTTCTCTGGACTTTTTCAAATTTGTCCACCTCTTTCCTGAAATGTGGCACCCAGAACTGGACACAATATTTCAGTTGAGGCCCAATCAGCGTGGAGTAGAGCAGGAGAATTAAGTGGGTTGCTTACAACACTCCTGCTAATATATATGTTCACTTTCACATCACCCAGAATGATGTTCGCTTTTTTAACAGTGTTACATTGTTGACTCAGATCAAGCTTGTGATCCCCTATGACCCTCAGATCCCTTTCCACAGTTCTCTTTCCTAGGCAGTCATTTCTCATTTTGTATGTGTGCAACTGATTGTTCCTTCCTATGTGGAGTACTTTGCATTTGTTCTTATCAAATTTCATCCTATTTACTTCAGACCATTTCTCCAGATCATTTTGAATTTTAATCCTCTCCTCCAAAGCACTTGCAACCCCTCCCAGCTTGGTATTGTCCGCATACTTTAGAAGTGTACTCTCTATGCCATGATCTAAATCATTGATGAAGATATTGAACAGAAGTGGACCCAGAACTGATCCCTGCAGGACCCACTCATTATGCCCTTCCAGCATGACTGTGAACCACTGACAGCTACTCTCTGGGAAGGGTTTTACAACCAGTTATGCACCCACCTTATAGTAGCTCCAACTGTTAGTATATAGGTCTGTTTGTTAGCCTGGGATAGAATTTTGGGTTTGACTTTTTGATACTCTTATACTAATAGGTGAAAACCAGGGACAAAGACACTATGATGTTGCTTCTGCCTAGTCAGCTGGATTTGTTAATACAATGGGAACAGATAAGAGCAATTAAAGTGCTACTCAGAACACACTTTAAGATTGCCTCAACTGCTATCTCAAGGCAAAAGAAATGCCCGTCCCTGACCGCAGCACAAACTCTCTCTTTACTCCTCCCATGGGGCTCAAAAGGGGTGGGACGAAGACCCCAGGCTCAAAATGGAACATAACCCTAAGTTTTAAGGGGTGGGACTGTGGGCGCACACAGCAGGTGTAAACAGAGTGGTCTGACAAATTTTGTGAGTCCTGAATCTGACTTTGACACTATCTATCTATCCCCATGCACCCCCTCTATCTATCTATCTATCTATCTATCTATCTATCTATCTATCTATCTATCTATCTATCTATCTCCTGTTAACCAACACTTTCCAGGTGTCACAGAACAGTGTCTGATACCTTCAGGGAAAGAAATGCATTAAGGGGCTGATTCAATGCCCATTGCTATAGATTCTGAAAGCTTTCTCTGACTTTACTAAGCTTTGGACAAGGCCAAAGGAAGGACAATCATTCTGGGTCAGAGCCTCACTCATGTGAATTCTGGAAGCTCCACAGATCCCAAGGCTGCTGCCCCGACTGACGATATTTATTTGAGCTATCACTGGTGTTCTGGCCCATTCATTCAAACAGATTAAAACATTGGTAACAAAAGGGATCTAGCAATACAATGAGATGAGGACCAGGCACTCACCCAATTGAAATTGCAATCCTGATTTAAGAGAGTATTTTCTCTATACATGTACAGATTTGTTCAGTACCCAACTGTAACCATGCCTTCTTGGCTCACAACTGAGAATGCCAAATTCAAGACAAACTGCTGAGAAATATGGCAGCTACACCCCAGATTAATGGCTAACCCCCCATAGAATATAACAAACCAGCAACAAAAGTAAACTTCTGTTTCATCACAATGGCTAACAAGGAGTCATAAAAGCAGTTTCCTTTGGCATCCCAGTCCTTGTATTACCACCAAAAACACTCGACTTAGAGATGAGTGGTTCTTTACAACCAATCTCTTCAAATAAAAGTTTCTTCTGATTCCAAAGGACCAGCCACACACCCAGGTTAATATATAACTTAGATCTTAGCCAAAAATCACTCTGAGGCCAATCCTTTAGGATCTAAAATCTAAAGCTTTAATCATAAAAAGAAAGAAAGGGAAGAGTTAAAATTGGTTAAAGGAATCAAATACATACAATAAATAGTAAAGTTCTTGGTTCAGGCTCGTAGTAGTGATGGAATAAACTTCTGGCCTAAATCAAATCTCTGGCAGCATCAAAATCATTGGAAGGTCCTCGGTCCATTGGTTCGAAGGCTCCCATTAGTATAAGTCCATATTCCAGAGGTTTGAGCAGGAAAGTGGAAGAATGGAGGGGTTTCCAGGACTTTTTATATCTCCTGCTATCTGAAGGGAAACCCATTGTTTCAAACAATGCCCTCAGCACAGCTAGTGGAAAATTACAGGTGACAAGACAGTGTTTGGAGTCACCTCGTCGAGTTACAGGTTCATGCATGATTTCCTTAGTCATTGCAGGAAGCCATTACCTATACCTCAGTGTAGTGAGGTGGGCCCTTCCCAGACACAGAGGAAGAGGGTGGCTCCATTCCCTCTTTGGCAGAGCCTGACCTATAGCTTGCCCCCTGGAAGCCAAAAGGCAGGGCCGGAAGTATAAAGGAGGGACCAGAAGCTCAGTTGGGGCCCAGACACTGGAGGGGACAGACGTGTCCCCTGAGCTCTCACGCTGGGAAGTAACAGGAGGCCTGCAGAGTGCAGATGACTGGCCCGGACCGCCTGGACCCTGGACTGACCTGAGCCTGGGGGAAGCAGATGACTGGCCTGGCCCACCTGGACCCCTGGATGACCTGGCCCCGCAGGAAACAGACCACTGGCCCGGGCCTGCGGCTGGCCCAACCCTGGCAGAGGTTCTGCTGGCAACTGAGGCCCCTGCCGATCACCGTACCTCACCGGATCAGCAGGTACCCTTGGAGGGGGAGTTTGGCAGTGGCCTGGGGTAGTAGACCCCTGTCTGGCTGCAATGCTGGCAGAGGGTGAGTCAGCGTGTTGCGGTTTGGATCCCCGTTGATGTGGTGGCAGACCCCTCCGCCACCCTTAGGGCCCTGGGCCAGGATGCAGTGGAGTGGGAGGGTCCGTGTCCCCCCTGCCACCCAAGCTGTGGGTGACAGTCTTCCCCCTCCCTTAGGCTAGCTGAAGAAAAGCCTGAGGTAACTAACTTTGGGTACAGGCCCAAGCTGAGAGACTTTGTTTCCCGCCCCGCCCCGCTCCGGACCAGAGCCTGGGCTCATTACCTGCTTGCAGCCCCACCTGAGTGCAGGTTGGGGCTGAGAGACTTTGTTTCCCGCCTGGCCCTGAACCAGAGCCTGGGCTACGTGCCTATTTGCTGCTCTGCCTGCGTGCAGGTCTGAGCTAAGTGACTGTGCTTGCTGCCCCGCTCTGAACCAGAGCCTAGGCTGACTGACTATTTCCAGCTCCACCGGAGTGCAGGCTGGAGTCATACTTTGACAGCATCTGATGAAGTGAGCTGTAGCTCATGAAAGCTTATGCTCAGATAAATTTGTTAGTCTATAAGGTGCCACAAATCATCCTTTTCTTTATACTTTGACAGGACTCGCTGATTTCTACCTGCTCCAATTTCTACCTGCAAATGAACAGCCTGAAACCCCAGGACACTGCCATGTATTACTGCACCAGAGATACACAGTGAGAGGGAAACCATGTGAGCTCAGACAAAATCCTCCCCCTGCAGAGACCAGGGAAGGGATTTCCGGGGGGGGGGGGGGCACTCTCATTCTGCAGCAATGAGAACAGACCCAAAGTCTCTTCCCTTATCCAAACCACACATAGCGACTCCACTGACTCCATCTCCCCCTGGGGAGCACAGGGAGCAGATGCCCAGGGTGTATTTCATGGAGCAGGGAGGAGCGGGTGCATCTGCCCTTGCGCTGTGGATGCCACCAGGGACTCTCTGATCAGACACGCTCCAGTTTCAGGCTCCCTCCTTCTCCCATTGAAGTCACTGGAGAAGCTGAGCCCTCAGCGAAAAGCAGTGAGAATGCTGAGCCCTGAGTGCAGATTATGGGCCGGAAGGGTCTGGCCAATAAACTAGAAGTGACCTTCCCCGGCAGCCCATTGATGATCCTCTATGTGTGAAATTCACCTCTTTATAAAGGGGCATCACAAGGGCCTGTCCAGCTACTGAGCACCAGGGGTGACTTTTCTCCTGCCCCTGCAGCACTGACCCTTCTCCTCAGACTGAGGAATTTGACTCCAAAACGCTTTCCAACAATACAGCCCCAAACACAAATTTTCCCGAATCATCTATGCACAGTTTGCATCTTAATTTTCTAGATTCCCAATAACAAGGAATGGTTCAGTAAGGTAACTGGCTCCTAGGATACAACATTGACACCAACATCAAAAATGGGGGTGGAGCAGAGAGACAGATAGACAGACAGATAGAGAGATTACACAACTGTGGCCATTTAATTGTGTTATCAGTGTAATGAGGGCAATATATGTAAAGTTTCTCTATTGAGGTTGGACACCCAACCCACCTCTATTTGTCTTAACAATGTGATGCTGAGCCACACACCTCCTAGTTCCCCCCGTTATATTGTCCCCACCCCCTGGCCCATGTGAAAATACCGGTACCTACTGCAGACTGCATTGCCTGACTATCACATTAGAGCAATGAATAGATGCCAGGTGTTCTGTGAGGTGGATGACAAAATTTGTATCACTCACCAAACAGCACAATGATTCAGAGCAAACAGCCAATATGTCACTCTGGTTCTCTGCCTGCAAGGTGCTGCTGAGCCGGCTAAATCTATTCCCCCTCAATGCACTCATAATTCCCTGTGGGTGAAATTAACCCTTGTGAAGTGGTCCCAGAACAAGGGCCTATGCACCGAGTGAGCCCTACATCAACATGAAGTGGAATTTTAATATTTCACAGCCCTAGCACTGCCTTCTTTCCAGGGGCTGACTGCTCTGTTTTTATAGCATTTCCCCTAAATTGCTCCCTTCCCTGTTTCTGTGTCACACATTCAGCCTCACACAAACTATTTCATAAGAAACATAAAGATTTACCGAGACCCATTTTAGACATGCACTGGGTGACCCCAGTTGTAATGTCCCCTACAAACACAAGGCATAGTTCATGGAGAGGAACTCCTCCTCAATCCCATGTATCTGGTTAGAGATGAACAATCCTGATTCTCCACTTCTCTGGTCCAATTTTGCCCTCAGCAAAGTGGGCAGGATATCGACCTGTCCTGATGTGCATCCCTACTGCAGCTGGATTACTAGAGAATCGACTTCAGCTAATGTATCGACTAGGGGAAGAAGCCCATGTAATCAGGTGACCAGTCACAGCAAAATACACGACTGGTGAATGCTCCACAGCAAAAGAAACACTCCACAGCCTGAGCATTATTCATCCCCACCATCCCTAGCAACACAGAATGCCAAGGTCATTGTCCCAACAGTCCCCTGGCCTATAGGACAGACCTGAACGGACACCAGCGTTATTCACCTTCCTCCCTGACTTGAGAGGAACAAGGGGAGATTGTGAAAGGGGCAAACACGAGTGAGGTGCCCAAATAACATTCAGGATCCATGGGAGCTGCCTGTCCAACTGCCCTTGGTGCCTTTGGAAATGGGCTCCAGAAAACCTTTCAATTCAATACTGTAAAAATAAACCGTTTTTTCTCTTTGTCTCTCTTCTTCCATCTTGAAAGAGGTGGTATTTCCCTAAATGGTTTTAAATCTCCCAAATTTTGGGTGCCCTGCTTGGAATTGTTACATGGGACTTTCTGGTCAGAAGATGCTGAGTACCCAAACTCTGAAAATCAAGCCCCTTCTCAAACAAATCGAACACAATTTGACACATTAAAATACTTATTTTTGGAAATCTTGGCCTATGTGCAGAGGAGGGAAATTTGTCTTTCCATGATCATGTGCCCCAAGTTCTGTGTTAACGGCAATGTTGACTCTCTGATCAAGTATGAGGCAGGCTATTAAGGACATATACAGCCTTTGCCACATTCTTTGGATGTGTCATTCTCCTGTCTGAGCTCCGACCCCAGGATTTCAAATCGATTGGGGGCCGGGTTTCTCAGCTCCTCACTAACAGCAGGATATGCAGATAAAGTTACTTAGCTCCCTGCTTAACCCCTGCCATTCCCCAGACCCGAGAGCTCGCGCATTGAGAAGCCAGAACCTTGTGGTTCCGGGCAGTGAAAGAGTTAATCCCCCGAGAACCCCCGACCCAGGCAGAGAAATGAGACTTTGGCTCCATCTCCTCCACACTCTCGCAGGGCTCAGGGGTGATTTCCTCCCCCAAAATAGCGGAGACTCCTGAGATTTCTTCTCAGAGAATCTCCTGATTCTTAACGAGTCTTGATTTGCAGATTCATGATGGCAGGTGCAGCTGGCGGAGTCCGGAGAGGATGTGAAAAAGCCCGGAGCCTCTCTCCACCTCTCCTACAAAGCCTCCGGCTTCGACTTCAAAAGCCACTGGCTGGGCTGGATCCCCGGGAGGGGATCGGAATGGGTCTCCGCCACAGACAGCTCTGGAAGCCGGCACATATTACGCCGATTCAGTGAAAGGGCGATTTACTATCTCCAGGGACAACCACGGAGACCTGCTCTATTCGCACAGGTACAGCTTGAGACCCGAGCACACCTCCTGGTATCGCTGCCAGAGACTCGCTGTAGTGGAAGCTTAGACAAAATTCTTCCCTCTGAGTGGGTGTTCTCCTCTTGGGGCGCCCAAGGTCTTCAAAATGTAAACAGATTAAATCTGAGAACCTACACGAGACTGGGCACCCTATTGTCTCTCCTTTAATAACGGCCCCATTCGCGCATCCATGGCTCTCACCAGGAAATAGGATGCTTTAAATAAAACAGGTAATGATTTGAACACCCTAGTATCGCTCTTCCTGCCGCCAGAGTGACAAGACTTCGCAGCTCCCTCACTGTCTCTGCAGGATTGATTCCCGAGCGGTCCTGCAACCCCAGACTTTACTCCCTTGCCACGCGGCTGCAACTGCGCAGAATCCTGCAATTCATGCAACGCTTGGGGCTTCTAGTGAAAAACACACACACCCCTCCCAGCAATGAGCGGTCACCGAGCGAAATGTAGAGAGAGGAAAATTCAGCCTCAATAAAATCCTCATACATATACCGGGAAAACTCCGAGTGTTAGAGTTAGGGTTATGCCTAAAGTTAGGGTCAGGGTTAGGGTTAAGGTTAGGGATAGCGTTAAGGTTAGAGATAAGGGTACGATTAGGGTTAAGGTTAGGATTAGGGTTAAGGCTAAGGGTAAGGTTCAGTATGGTTAAATGTAAGTGAAAGGGCCCGGATTAGCTTTAGTGTCCGGGTCAGTGTTATATTAAGTGTGAGGTTTAGAGTTATAGAGCCAGGGTTAAAGTTAGGCTTTTGGATTAAATCAGGATTTGCAGGGAGAGAGGAAGAATTAGCATTTTTAGGGTAAAGACAAACATTTTGTGTGTGGACCAGTGTTCAGGTCCGGATTTGAAAAGAGGTTAAATTTTAGGGTTAGAAGCACAGGCAGGGTAAAGTTCTTGGTCAGTTTTAAAGAAAAACTGGGTAATTTTATCTTCTTCTAAGAAACAGAGTGTGAGGATCCCCAGGGTATATTATAAAGGATCTAGTCGTTTTATCCTGCATAAATTTAAATTTTACATTGTTTGGAGATCCATTAATTTCCGTCTTTCAGTGTTTTCCAGCCGAGGGAGGGAGAGAAACGTGTTCTTTTGACTCCAAGTGAAGTGTTTCTCGTTGACAAGGAGGTGAGAGGACTTCCGGTTCCTTGAGCTCATCAGTTTATTTCCTGGGGCTTTACACGGGGGAGCGAGAGAAGAAAGTCAAGCCCTATAATGTCAGGGTAGTCTGATAAACACGACAGCAGCAATGCTGGGACGGAGCGGTCTTTTCCTTTTCGTTCATTGGGCACGCTGTGTGACTCCTCTATGCCCCCAAAATCTCAGAAAGGTGTCCCCTCCCCTCCAAAAATGTCCCTCCATCCCCCCAGAGTCTACCAATGTTCTCACTCTCACCGAACTCTCCTCCGCGTCTGATTCTTCCTCGTCTTCCCAACCCCTGTTCCTACAACACTGCTCGGTTTGAGGGGCAGAGCGGTGTTTATGAAATGTCCCTTTAGCCGCAGTAACCACAACTCCCCCCGCCCCCCCCTTTCAGTACCAGAGCCCCTCCTCCGACGAGCAGAGGATTTCCATGCCCCGTGCTGTCCCCATGGGTCTGTCACCCTCTATTCATAGGCGGCCTGTCCCGCTCCGTCTGCAAGAGACAAAGCTGGGAACCCACTTCCAGACCCAGCTACTGAAACCCACGGTGCATCTGCAGAGACCCAACACCCACTATCGGCTGAGTCCCCCCAACCCTGCCATGCCAGACCCTCCCTTCGTCCCCTTGCTGTGGGGTCTCGAGCCCAGACTAGCCTCCTGCTTGTCAGACTCTCATGTGTGCGCGGGGCGGGGAGGGGTTCGGTCCCCTCTCAGTTGAGGTGGGATGTTTGTTGTCACCGCTTCCCGCTTCGTTCCCACAGGGGCCCGGTCACAGGTTGTTCTGACCCAGTCCGGCCCGGACATGAAGAAGCCTGGAGAATCCACTCGGCTGAAATGCGCCGTGAGCGGGTTCACTATCACCGACCATTATATGGCTTGGGTCAGACAGGAGCCGGGAAAGGGGCCGGAGTGGCTGGTCAGCTACTGGAAACCAGGGCAGAGCGAGTATTATTCTCCCACCATCAAGGGGCGATTCACAGCCTCCAAGGACAGCTCCAATTTCTACCTACAAATGAACAGCCTGAAACCCGAGGACACCGCCCTGTATTACTGCGCGAGAGACACAGTGAGGGGAAGCCGTCTGGGCTCAGACAAAAACCTCCCCCTGCAGAGACTGGGGAAGGGATTTCCTGGGGGTGGCGCTTTCGAGCCAGAGCAGTGAGAAGAGAGACTCCCCTTGGCGGGATCCCACACAGCTGTCAGCGGAGAGAGAGGCGCTGCTAACTCCATCTGCCCCTGGGGAGCGCAGGGAGCAGATGCTCAATGGCTATTTTAGCGAAGAAGGAGCAGGTGCATCCGCCCTCACTCTGCGATGCTCCCCACGATTCACCAGGGCTTTCTGGTCAGCCGGTCTCCAGTGCAAGGCTCCCCCCTTCTCCCATTGAAGGGAGAAGCTGAGCCCTGAGGGAAGGTCAGTGGCAATGCTGAGCCCTGAATGAAGATGATTGACTGGAAGGGAGGGGTCACTCATCTAGAGGTGACCTTCCCCCTCAGCCCAGGGATCATTCTCTGTGGGTGAAGTTCACCCCCGTGTGGAGGGCCTAGCACGAGGGCCTCTGCCCGTACTGTGTTCCGCCTAGCCCGAGGAATATCGTCACCCCATGCAGCCGTTTAGAAGTGTACAATCCCGATTTCCCTGCCTTCCCCCTTCTGTTTACACTTAGGCCTGGGCCAGTTGGGTGGGATATGGGTCTCTTTTCTTGCACACTCCTCCTGTGCCTCGTACACCTTTGGGTAGGGACAGTTTGGGGTCCCCACACCAGTGCTGACAGCAGCCAATGAGCAGAGTGGGGGAGAATCCATGTGAGGCAGGTGAGCAGAGACAGCAAGACTAAGGCGATTGCTGAGTGTTCCCAGGTCCCAAAGAACCAACCTTTTCAACCTCAACCCTCAGGACCCATCCTAGAGAGACAGCGAAGTGGCGCCATTGCGCAAACAATTCCCCGAGCCGAGAAGAGGGGGCTCAAATGGACATCAGTGTTATTCCCCATGTCTCTGCTTCACAGCAAAAGGGGGAGTTTTTGAAGAAATACAAACACGTGTCCAAAGGCCATTCCTGTCCCATGGGCACAGAGTGTCTAACTGCTCTGGGTGCTCTCAGACATGCCACCGAAAATACATTATTTCCACATCATAGAAGCAAATGAATTTTCCTTTGTTCTCTCGCCTTACAAACGGACCGGCTGTGTCCTATGGCCGGCTGCCCCGTGCTGGGTACCCATATGGCTGCCCCTCTCTGGAGGTGCTGACCGCCCAACTTCTCACAATCAAACTCCTTCTAAGTTGCCTCAAAATGGGCAAAGAAAAATTCACGGGCGCTAAATAACGAGTCCTTTTTAAACAGCTTATTCTGTGTGCACAGTAGGAGAATTGGTGTTGCAATGACAGAGGCCTCAGTTTTGTATGCTAAGGATGATACACGAATTTACCAGGGCTTTGCTCAAGTATCAGGAGCTCTGTTAAAGATACTGTCACTCAATCCCTGCTAGACACTATAGTAAGTAACTCTCCTTCGTGAGCTCGGAGCTGGGATCTGGAGTCCATTTGCAGTTGAATTGTTCGGTCCCGTAGGAAAAGGGGAAGATGCAAATGCGTCTACTCGCCTCCCCTGCTTAAAACCCCTCAATCCCCAGACCCTAAAGCTCTTGCACTGAGAAGGCGCAGCCTTCTGGGTTCAAGCAGTGAAGCAGTTATTTGCCCTTTCACCAAATACAAAAACCAGGCGTCACCAGATGAAATTAATAGGGGTCCGAAAGTCTAATGAGGATCCCAGCGCCCTGTGTCCGGCGCTGCACAAACACTCAGGACCGGACAGTCTGACTCCTGCACCCGGAGCCCTAGCGCGAGTCACTCAGATCACTGGCAGAAGGAGTGTGTGTCCCTTATAAGAACGGAAATATGCAAATGAGGGGGACAATTTCCTGTTTAAATCTGCGCCTCTCTTTTTCCAGGCTGCACCCGGAGACACAATCCGCAGCCCCCTGGGTCGGTGCAGTCACCAGCCAGTTCCCGGAGAACTTACCCCTCCAGCACCAGGAAAAATGAGACTTTTGCTCCATGTAATTTTCGCTGTAGCAGCTCTGGAAGGTATTTTCCTCCTCTGAAGAACTGGCAGAGTTAGAAGAATATTGTTTTATCGCTGTTTTATACCGATATTAATGGCCTGTCTTTATTCCCAGGTGTCCGGTCCCAGACGCTGGTGGAGTCCGGAGGGGGTGTGAAGAAGCCCGGAGACTCTCTCCGCCTCTCCTGCAAAGCCTCCGGCTTCACCTTCAGCAGCTACCACATGAGCTGGGTCCGCCAGGCTCCTGGCAAGGGACTGGAATGGGTCGCTCTTATAAGCACCGGTGGGAGTACTTACTACCTCGATGCAGTGAAAGGGCGATTCACCATCTCCAGGGATAACGCCAAGAGTGAGCTGTATCAGCAAATGACCGGCCTGAAGCCCGAGGACACCGCCCGCTATTACTGTGCGAGTTACACAGTGACACCAAACCGGTTTGTGATCGCACAAAAACCCAGGCTGCGGAATCGCCCTTCTCCCGGCGGCCGCGGAGGGGGCAGCAGCGACACCCCCCGCTTCGGGCTCGGCCAGGAGAATCAAAGGCCCGTGGGTGGGGGGCCGAGGGGCACTAGGGTCACAGAAGGCACCTCCCACTGAGTGAAATTTGTCCCAGGACTTCCCAAAGTCTTGTGCAACATTCCCATCCTGCATTAGCTGTCAGCCAGTTGTCACTGTCAGGTCTCCCATGGCTACAAAACGCTGAACCTGCTTCCCCTTGTACGTGGAGAGTCTCTCAGATTCTGAAAAAAGAAAAGGAGTACTTGTGGCACCTTAGAGACTAACCAATTTATCTGAGCATGAGCTTTCGTGAGCTACAGCTCACTTCATCGGATGCATACCGATGAAGTGAGCTGTAGCTCACGAAAGCTCATGCTCAGATAAATTGGTTAGTCTCTAAGGTGCCACAAGTACTCCTTTTCTTTTTGCGAATACAGACTAACACGGCTGTTACTCTGAAACCTCTCAGATTCTGGTCCTCCTACCACATACGCTTGTCTTCCGCAGTCTAACCCAAAGGCAAAGAGGAATAAGGGAAGCTTTTTCCTGACCCAAGAACACGCCCTATCAGGCCAGGGAAGGATGTCTTGGGATTTGAGATCATTTTACTTCTCCCTTAGGTAAAAGCACAAACATGATCCCCCAGCCCAGACGCTTCACAACACAGAATAAGGGTCCCTCTGAGTCCTCTTCGTTAAGACTGAGGGTAAAGCAAAGGGCAGGAGCTTGTTTCTTATAAGGAAGGGGATATTCAGATAGGTCGAGAAGTTTCCTGTTCATATCTGTCCCTCTCTCTGCCCAGGGGGCACCCGGAGACGCAGTCCGCAGCCCCCTGGGTCTGTGCAGTGACCGGCCAATCCCCTGAGAACTTTCCCCTCCAGCAGCGGGGAAAATGAGACTTTGGCTCCATTCGGTTTTCATTCTAGAAGCTTTGGAAGGTATTCGCCCCTCTTAAATGCATTGCGGAGAAAGGGGAGATATTGTATTATTCTTCTCAGTACCATTTCTAAACGTGTCCTTATTCCCAGGTGCCCGGTCCCACATCCAACTGGTGGAGCCCGGAGGGGATGTGAAAAAGCCCAGAGACACTGTCTGCCTCTCCTGCAGAGCCTCCGGATTCACCTTCACCGATTACCACATGAATTGGGTCCGTCAGGCTCCTGGAAAGGGCCTGGAGTGGGTCGCCCACATTCAAGTCACCTCCACAAACTACGCTGATTCCGTCAAAGGGCGATTCACCATCTCCAGGGACAATCCCAACTACATGGTTTATTTTCAAATGAGCAACTTGAAGACCGAGGACACCGCCCTGTATTAGTGTGCAAAGCGCACAGTGAACCGAAACCTATGCCTGATAATACACAAACAACAGCTGTGGATTCCCCCTTATCCCATGGGCCGCAGAGGGCTGCAGATCCATAAACAATACCCCACTGGGCGCAGGAATAGGAAGGGTCACCAGGCCAGGAGTAAAGTCAGGTTTATGTATTTAATTCCCAGACAATATTCCATCTTGTTGCCCATTGCTCCATAGTGGGTGTGATCTCTGATCAAGTATCAGACAATGTATTAGAGACCCTCAGAGCCTTTGCTAGATTCTCTGGCCACCCAACTGAATCCAGCGCTCCACACACCTACCCAGGCCCCACACACTCCCTGCCTCCTGGCTTAAACTCCTTTGGGTCAATCCAATATATACAAAGTTGACAGCTCCCACTTCCTGGTTAAATACTGACAGTAGCACCTAAGACAAAAGACGTGACTCACTGGGGACTCCCTTCCTGCCCCACCATGATGCTCTTTGCATTATGAAACTTCATTTGACCGACTGGACTCTCATGTCGTTTTTTTGAACATACAGTTGAACTACACTTTAGAGGACAGAGTCTTCCCTGCTCTAACTTAAGGGACTGGCCAGGGAAGTAGATTTGACAGAAATGAAACCGACATACAACTCCTCTAACACCGAAGGAATGTAAGAGAAAAGTGGGTGCAAATCATTCCTCCCTCCTCTTTACACAGCTGGGAATGGCCTCATAAGGTTCACATCAAGGCAGAGTCGGGCCCCAGACCTTTTTAATTTAATTATTCACTATTCATATCACTTTTCACCAATTGCTTTCCTCTCAATGGCGTCTTCCTGTAGATTCTCCTGACCCTATCTGATCCAGCAGTGAAAAAGTCAGACATGCGCTGTAGATGGATGTAAGGTGAACCTCTGCATCATGCCTTGGATACAAAAGGCTTCCGGGAAGAAGTGGGAGTGGACGCTTTACTATCATACTTCCAGATCACAATCTTCTCTATGGAGCTTAACAGCCTCCATGCCGGAGAAGGAAACTCCTTTCAGACTTAAAGTGATGGCTTCAAACGTTAAAGCAGTTTTCAATAAACCTCAATGCACTATTCACACTTCTGTCTCCAACGCTACTAAACATTATGTGATTCTATTTATTCTGCCCCACCTCCATTAACATTATCATGTAACACCGGTCCGCCCATGCATTAAGGCTTCAGTTTGAGTTATAGACTTCAGGCCTCCGGGTAGGATTAGAATGTAGGGTTAAGATTAGCTCTAGGTTTAGGAGTACTTGTGGCACCTTAGAGACTAACCAATTTATTTGAGCATGAGCTTTCCTGAGCTACAGCTCACTTCAAGCTCATGCTCAAATAAATTGGTTAGTCTCTAAGGTGCCACAAGTACTCCTTTTCTTTTTACAAAGACAGACTAACACGGCTGTTACTCTGAAACCTCTAGGTTTAGGGTTAGAGTTAAGGTTTATGGTTACAAATAGGGTTAGGATTTAGAGGCAGAGAATAAATTTGAGGTTCAGGTAAGTTAATCTGACATGTCATGTTTAATATTAGGGCCAAATTTTTAATTACCGTATACATTTAAGGTTAGGGTTAGGGTAAATGTTAAAAATTAAGATTATTTGCTACCCTTAGAAATAGGGATAGAGTACAAATTTAGGTTTGTGTTCAGGTAAGTGTTAAATTTTGGGTATGGTTTTATCTTTATAGTTAGGTTTTAGGTTGGGCTTTAGTATTAGTTTCAAGGTAGGGATGGAGGGTGAGGCCTAGTGTTAAGAGTTAGGGTTAGAATTTACATTTAGGGTTAGAATTGCCTTCAGGGAAGAAGTCAGGATTTAGGGATAGAACTAAGGTATTCCTTTAGCTTTCAGGTTGAGATCAATAAAAAGGTTAAGGTGATGGTTTATCATTAGGGTTAAATGTGGGAATTAGGAAGAGGACAAAGAAGACTGGACTCCTTACAGTCACATAGGAAGCTCTAATCCAGTCGAGTGAGCACTCCGACTGGGAGAGGGGGGTACCCCAGAGATAAATTGCCGGCCCTTCTCTCAGCCACACAAAAGAAACTGAGTTCGCTCTAGGAAATAATTGGAGTCTCTTATAAGAAGGGAGATATGCAAACTGGGGGCAGAGTTTCCTGATTAAATCTGTCTCTCTCACTTCCATTGCTGTGAGACAGACAATCTGCAGCCCCCTGTCTCTGGGCAGTCACCAGACAATCCCCCTGAAAACTCTCCTCTCCAAACACAGGGACAATGAGACTTTGGTTATATCTCGTTCTCACTGAAGCAGCGTTTGAAGGTATTTTCCCCCCTTTTAATGTATTGGAGAGGTAGGGGATTGTTATTCTGTTGTCTTAGATACTTACATTCCCCTTAATTCGCAGGTGCAGCTGGTGGAGTCCGGAGGGGGTGTGAAAAAGCCCAGAGACTCTCTTCGCCTCTCCTGCAAAGCCTCTGGGTTCATCTTTAGCGATTACTGACGACCCCAACAACCTGCTGTATCTGCCTGAAGCCCGAGGACACGGCCCGGTATCACTGTGCAAGAGACAGACACCGGAGGGAAGCCGGTCTGAGATCAGACAATAACCTGCCCTTTCACTTTCAGAGTCAGTTCGCTTTTGGTGGGGATCAACCACCAAATTCTGCTGAGGAGAAAAGAGAGAAAACCAGGGAATCTACCAATTCCTTCTGTTACCTCCAGTTTCCTATTCCCGGGAATTTACCCCACTTAGATGTTTCCACAGGGACAGGAGCACGTGTATGGGGGGGGGGGGCTTTCCCAAATCGTCCTCCTGCCATTTACTCACCGGGAGGGGTCCCCTTCTTTACCCACCCTATCCCACCCCACCATACCCAGCACCTCCACATTCCCCGGGTGCTGGGACTGATGCAAAATAAATTACATACAACAAACAAATCTTTGGGAGAGAGAAAGTCTGTTTGTTCTGAGATTGCACCGTGTTTCGACTAGTAGGGATCCGAAACGGGGCTCCCAGGCCCAACCAGAATAGACATAATAAATTATTAATAATTATTATAAATTATGGTTATTGCTATTATTCAGTATATCATTATAGGACACTAATAGTGATTCAGGACTCTCGGTGTTATCGCAGGCTTTTCTAGGGCCCCAATAACGGTAACACATTAGCCCCTCACAGTCTGTAATGCAGTCGCTTTCACAATACCCCCCTAAGGCAGGGAAATGCTTCTGTCCCCGGTGAGAGATGAGGAGCTCTCGAGAACAATGGTATAAAATTTTTGCTCGTAAACTTTGCGAGTGCCCCAAAGATGGCGATGAAGAGGAGGATGAAGATGATGAAGATGATAACAACGATTCCCAGGGAACTAGAGACGCTGGGCTGTCATTGGCAGGATTGCAGCTTCCTTTCTTTTTTGTTATGCTATAACCCCTCGCTCCCTCCTTCCTCTCTTTCTGTTTGACAGCCCCTTTCCGGAGCCATTCAGGACCGGGTCCCCATTGTGCTGGAATCCACAGAAACACATGGGACGTGATCCGACGTAAATGTAAGCCGTTTCAAAATCCCCTTTGATTGCAGCGGGATTTGGGTCAGAGCGCTACACACATTTACCCACTTCTCCTGGAATCGGAGGGCAAGAAATGAGATCACCCAGGGAAGGAGTGATCTAATAAGTGTGTCTAATAAGGAGTGAGATATGCAAATCAGGGGTACAGTTTCCTGTTTAAATCTGTCCCTCTCTGCCCAGGCTGCACCCGGAGTCACAATCCGCAGCCCCCTGGGTCTGTGCAGTCACCAGCCAGTCCCCTGAGAACTTTCCCCTCCAGCACCCGGCAAAATGGCGCTGTGGCTCCAGTTAGCGTTCATTATAGCGGCTTTGGAAGGTATTTTCTCCTCTCAGACCCATTGGCGTGGCCGGAGAAGAGTCTATTGCTCTTAATATTGATGAGATGTATAATATCTTTTTATTCCCAGGTGTCCGGTCCCAGGTCCAGCTGGTGGAGTCCGGAGGGGGTGTGAAGAAGCCCGGAGACTCTCTCCGCCTCTCCTGCAAAGCCTCCGGCTTCACCTTCGGTGACTACTGGATGAGCTGGATCCGGCAGGCTCCTGGCAAGGGCCTGGAGTGGGTCGCAACTATAAGCTACTGGGCCGGCAGTACTGTACATTACGCCAGCTCGGTCCAAGGCCGATTCACCATCTCCAGGGACAATCCCAGCAACCTGCTGTATCTGCAGATGACCGGCCTGAAATCCGAGGACACCGCCCGGTACCACTGTGCGAGAGACACAGTGAGGGGAAGTCGGTCTGAGCTCAGACAAAAACCTCCCGTTGCGGGCAGTAGGGAAAGTCCCAGCTGGTCAGAGCCTGACACTCTGGGCACTGGAAACTTCAAAACAGAAAGCAACGTGTTTATTCCAAGGTGCCCTGTTCTAGCCAAATCTAGCGTCACACAACGTACAGATCCAAGATCCGGTCCCCAGGACTGAAAGGGGCTGTACCTGGATCTTTCCCCCTTAATTTTAATACATTTACAAATAAATTTTATGTGCAGATAAAGACTCCCATTCTACATCCCCTTAGAATCGGGGGTGGGGGGTGGGGGGGATAAAACGCTATAAACAAAACCAAAAACCCTGTCATTCAGAACAAGACACGGGGCTACCTCCAATTTTGCTATGGACCATTGTGTATTTCTGTACTATTTGCTTGCAGGTATTAAACAACGTATGTAACTGATCGACTCCCTGCCCTGCCCTGCACACTGTCTCACGTCTATGGACCTCATCAAATACTGCCCATCCATTCGGTCTGAGAATCTAGGGGCATGTCACGTAATTGATCTGTTATCCATTCAACTTCCTCTCTCAGTACAATCCAATTAACCTACCTGTATGTAAACAGGAACCGCCCTGGACAGGGAGTTGCAGGTATATTTCACCCAGAGATGTTAGGAGTTGAAAGGGGCTATCAGCAGATGCCCTTGGTGGATGGGCTCACTCTATATAGGTTACAAATGGGCATCTCCTCGGCAGGCCCTCTCAGAGGTTTAGAGAGGCGTGGGCCACTTCCAGCTTTTGAGGCCACTAGCCATAATTAAAAAAAAAAAAAAGACAAAACATGGTCTAATCTTGTGCCATCAGAACCGATATATTTTATTAATATTTGTGAACTTTTTGTCTTTAATATGACAACATCTATATCAGTTAACAAAAAAGTATGTCTTTTACCAAATCACATCTCTTATTTTCTTAAATTTGCAGCTCTATGCTGAGAGAGTGTGTCACATTTCGGCTGGATAGGGATGCACATAAAAACAAGTTGTGAAACTTATCAAATGCCAAAAAATTAACAAGTGTCTAAATTAGAGGCCCCCTTTGAGCTTGAGGCCCAGGCAAAATGGCCCTCCTGGCCCGTCCTCTGTTTGGCCCTGCTCCTCAGTACTACCTGTTGACATTTTACCAGATGATCTTGCTGGAGAAATTCCACAGATCAGACTTGCCCACGGAAAGGACTAAATTCAGACTTTGTCTCTCAGAAATGTGTGACCTGAATTATATATCCAAGGTAATGCTGTGTTTTCATAAGAATGTTATAAAAGACCTGAGTGGATCTATCTATCTATCTATCCACACCCATCACTCTCTTGGTGACGGACACTTGCCCAGTGTCAGGGGAAGGTGTCTGCCACCTTCAGGGAGAGAAATGTATTAAAGGGCTGTCATAAATATAAAGAGAAGGGTAAACACCTTTAAAATCCCTCCTGGCCAGAGGAAAAATCCTTTCACCTGTAAAGGGTTAAGAAGCTAGGATAACCTTACTGACACTGACCAAAATGATCAATGAGGAGACAAGATACTTTCAAAAGCTGGAGGGGCAGGGGGAGAAACAAAGGTTCTCTCTGTCTGTGTGATGCTTTTGCTGGGAGCAGAACAGGAATGGAGTCTTAGAACTTACTAAGTAATCTAGCTAGATATGCGTTAGATTCTAATTTCTTTAAATGACTGAGAAATTAAGCTGTGCTGAATAGAATGGATATTCCTGTCTGTGAGTCTTTTTGTAACTTAAGGTTTTGCCTAGAGGGATTCTCTATGTTTTGAATCTAATTATCCTGTAAGGTATTTACCATCCTGATTTTACAGAGGTGATTCTTTTTGACTTTTTACTTCTATTAAAATCCTTCTTTTCAGAAACTGAAGGCTTTTTCATTGTTCTTAAGATCCAAGGGTTTGGGTCTGTGGTCACCTATGCAAATTGGTGAGGATTTTTACCAAACATTCCCCAGGAAGTGGAGTGCAAGGGTTGGGAGGATTCTGGGGGGAAAGAAGTTTCCAAACAACGCTTTCCTAATAAATAAACCCAGATAAACGTTTGGTGGTGCCAGCCGAAGTCCAAGGCAAAGGGTAAAATAGTTTGAACCTTGGCGAAGTTTTAACCTAAGCTGTAAAAGTAAGCTTAGGAGGTTTTCATGCAGGTCCCCACATCTGTACGCTAGAGTTCAGAGTGGGGAAGGAACCTTGACAGGGGCTGATCCAATGCCCATTGCAATTGAGTCTGAAAACTTTCTCTGACTTTCCTGAGCCTTGGATAGAAGGGCAATCAGTCTGGGGTCAGAGCCGCACTGGTGTGGATTCTGGAAGCTCCATGGACTGCTACCGCGATTGACTGAAGCTGGTGTTTCTGCCCATTTAGTCAAGCAGATTAAAACATTGGTAACACAAGGGATCTAGCGATACAATGCGATGGGCTCCAGGCGTCCACCCAATTGAAATGGGAAGCCTGATTTAAGAGGGTATTCTATCGATACATGTACCGGTTTATTCAGTACCCAACAACAATCCGTCAGCAAAAAGGAATAAGTGAGAACCATTTCCAGTTATCGATTAGCAATGATCAATTACTGATTATTAGTAAAAATCAACAACCAAGACTGGAATTTTGAAAAACCCACGAGGCCACCTGTTAATAATCAGGGAACGGGAATTTAAGCATGAGGCTCCCTGGGAAAGACATCGTTTCGTCAAATGTCACTGAAATCCAGAAAGCAGGCAAGACATTTGTGTCTCTTATAAGGAGGGGAATATGCAAATGGGGGTGACAACTTCCTGCTGAAATCTCTCTCTCTCTCTCTCTCTCTCTCTCTCTCTCTCTCTTTCGGCCTAGGAGGCACCCAGAGAGACAATCTGCAGCCTCCTCTGTCTGTGCAGTTACCAGCCAGTGTTTCATGTTCCTGGTTCGCTCATTCTTCCCTCCTCCGGTCTTCCTACACAGGGGCCTGGTGACAGGTTGTTCTGACCCAGTCCGGTCCAGAAATGAAGAAGCCCGGAGAATGCACTCGGCTGAAGTGCGCCGTGAGCGGGTTCCCTGTCACCAGCTATTACCTGGCGTGGGTCAGACAGGAGGCGGGAAAGGGGCCGGAGTGGCTGGTCAGCTATCACACACCTGCAGCTACAAACTACTACTGTGACAGCATCCAGGGCCGATTCACAGCCCCCAGGACAGGTCCAATTTCTACCTGCAGATGAACAGCCTGAAACCCCAGGACACCGCCGTGTATTGCTGCGCCAGAGACACACATCGAGGGGAAAACATCTGAGCTCAGACGAAAACCTCCCCCTGCAGAGACCGGGGAAGGGATTTCCTGGGGGTGGCGCTCTCGCTCCGCAGCAATGAGAACAGAACCGAAGTCTCTCCCCTTATCGACACCGCACACAGTGAGTCCTCTGACTCCATCTCCCGCGGGGCGCGCAGGGAGCAGATGCCCAGCGTGTGTTTCACGGAGCAGGGAGGAGCAGATGCATCTGCCCTCGCGCTGTGGATGCCCCCCCCCCGCAGTGACTCACCGGGGCTGTCTGATCAGACACACTCCACTTTAAGGCTCCCTCCTAACCCTAATCCTAAACTGAGCCCTTGGCGAAGAGCAGTGGGAACGCTGAGCCCTGAGTGCGGATTATGGGCCAGAAGGGTCTGGCCAATAAACTAGAAGTGACCTTCCCTGGCTGCTCATTGATCACCCTCTACGTGTGAAATTTACCGCTTTGTAAAGGGGCATCACAAGGGCCTATCCAGCTGCTGAGCACCAGGGCTGAATTTTATCCTGCCCCTGCAGCACTGAAGGGTCAGACTAAGGAATTCGACTCAAAAATCTTTTTCAAAAATACAGCCCCAAGCCAGAAATTCTCCCGAACCATCTTTGCACAGTTTGTCTCCATCCTAATTTGCCAGATTCTCAGGAGTGGTCCAGTAATGTAACTGGCGCCTAGTGTATAACATTGACACCAACATCCAAAATGGGGGTGGGGAGACAGAGAGAGCGAGCAGCAGCTGCCCACACAGCGTTCTCTCTGATCGCTTCCTTACTCGCTTCATCTCAATTCTAGGGCGAGTTACAAGCACTGGTGAATTTAAACCCCATCTCACCCAAAGTTACTCCGTGGATCAGAACTCCCCAGGTTGGGAATCAAGCCCAGGAGCTCTGACGCCCGGCCGCCCGCTCTCTCCGTTTTTCTATCAAACCGCCAAGAAGGGAAGGGAAAGGCCCCAGGAATATTCCTTCCTCAACTCTTGCTATTACGACTGGGCTCAGTGGGGGTGGCGCTCGGGCTCCACAGCCATGAGAACAAACACAAAAGTGTTTCCCCACATCGACCCCCCCCCCAAGGTGGCCAGGGGGAGAGAGAGGCTCTGCTGGCCCCATCTGGGGGCGCAGGGAGCCCACGTGCCCATGGTGCGGTTCAGCGGAGCAGGAAGAAGTAGCTCTGTGAATATCCCCCAGTGGCTCTCCGGGGCTTTCCCATCAGATGGGCTCCGGTGTGGGGCCCCATCTTCCCCCCACTGAGGTCACTGGAGAAGCTGAGGCCTTAGTGACCATCAGCGCGATGCCGAACCTGGGTGAGGATTATTGACTGGGCGGGCGGGGTCAATCATCTTCCCCACCAGCCCATTGATAATTCTCTGTGGGTGAAATCCCCCGCTCTGCAGAAGGGCCGGTAGCAGAGCCCGGGCCCCGCCTCCACCTCACAGCGCGATGGAATCACTGGCTGAGCCTCGCGGTGCCCTTCTGCCCGGGGCTGAGCTCGACCCTGTCCCTGCAGCCCCGACCCTTCTCCTCAGACCCCGGCGTTTCCCTCCGAAACCCTCCCCAGCACCGCAGCACCAAGCAGAATATCAGGATGTTTCTTTCCCAGATTTCTTTCCACGCTCATTTCCCAGGTTCCCCTGCATGAGGAAAGGATGAGTAACCTGACTAGCTCCGGGTTTATCACATTGGAACAGGAACATCTAAGGGCGGGGGGAGGAGGGAGGGAGGAGTACGGAAACACAGACAGATAGACAGACAGACAGACAGATAACCCCCTCCATAGACTTCATAGAGGCAACTCTCAGGCGGGCAGAAGACAGAGCAGAAGGGAACATTCCGTGTGACAGCGGGACCCTGGAGTCCACCCGCCAGGAGACTGAACAACGCGATGCTGCGTCACACGCCACCTGTGTCCCCCCGTTATATTGTCCCCACCCCCCGGCCCATGCAAATGAGCTCCCCGGGGCCCTGTTCATAGCCCAGCCGCAGGCCGCTCACCCCGCACAGAGCCAGAGCCGGGCTTCAGCTTCTCATCCCGCTTGGGGAAGGAGCCGCCAGCCGCAGACATGACCCCAAGCCTGGCCATCGCCTTCCTCCTGCTGCTCCCCGCGGGTACGGGCGGGATCTGGGCTGCCGCTGGGCGCCCCGTACCATATCTTCCCTAATAACTGAGCCTCCAGTAATCACTGCAATATTTCCCCTTTATTTCCCCCTCTGCAGGTGTCTATTCCCAGGTCAGCCTGGGGGAGTCCGGTGGGGGAATCAAGAAGCCCGGAGAGACCCTCAGACTGACCTGCACCGTGTCCGGATTCTCTCTCACTAGCAACGCGGTGCAGTGGGTTCGCCAGCCAGCGGGGAAGGGGCTGGAATGGATGGGAGGGATCTGGGGTGGTGGAAGCAATAACTATAACGATGCTCTCAAAAGTCGCCTCACCATCACCAGAGACACCTCCAAAAGCCAAGTGTTCCTGCAGCTGACCGGCCTGCAGCCCGCAGACACCTCCGTGTATCACTGTGCCAGAGACAGACACACAGTGAGAGGAAACCGATCAGAGCCCGCACGAAAACTAACCGTGCGGAGAGCCAGCCTGCCTGTGAGAGCCGCCGGGAGCAGCAGCTGCCAGCCCCGCGCTCTCTCTGCTTGGTTAGTCTTCTGCTTCGTGCAGATTTCACAGCAATTTACAAGCCCTTGTGAATTAAACTCCATAGTACCCAAAGTCACACACAATGAATCAGAAATACCAAGACTGAGAATGGAACCCAGGAGTCCTGACTCCCAGAATAACCCCAGGAATATTCATACCTAGACTCATGCTGTAGCAACCAGATTATTCTTCCCTCCCATGGCTGGGGAAATAAACAAGGAGTCTTTTTACCGGGGCCTGTTGTAGATCCTAGGGCCCGACTGTCATGAGCTATGGAACAGAGTCCAGGCCTTCTGTTTTGTGGAGGACAAAGTCTGAGACAATGGCTCAAGGACACATTGATTGAGAGCAAACAGCCAACACCTCACTCTGGCTCTAGGCCTGCAGGGTACTGAGCAGGCTAAATCTCTTCCCCTTCAGCGCATTGATAAATTTCTGTGGGTGACATTCATTGCAGTGCTGAGAGCCCAGCACAAAGGCCTGAGCCCCTAGTGAGCCCCACCTCAGCATGACGTGTCCTTTTAATCTTTCACAGGCCTTGTCCTACCATCTTTACAGGAGCCAACTTTTCTGTTTTTACCGCATTTCCCTAAGGTGTTGCCTTCTCTGCCTCTGTGCCCCAGATTCAGCCTCATAGAACCAATTCATGACAAAATAAAAGTCTACAGAGATCAACTTCACTTAGACATGCACTGGGCTGCATCAGTTATACCATCACCTCTAAACACAAGGCAGAGTTCATAACCCACAGGAATCTCTCAGTGCAACGCAGGCGCTTAGAGATGAACAATCCGGGTTCTCCCCTGCTCTGCCCCATGTGGTCCATTGTTAACCTCTGCAAAGCAGATGGGCTGTGGGCCTGTTCTGATGCACAGTGCCTTCTACACTTTAAGAACAGGAGCAGTTTCATCCCCCATGACTAGAGTCGACTTCATCTAATACGCAGAACAGGGGGAGAAACCCAGTTTGTCAGGTGACTGGAGCCACAACACAACAAACCTGTGATGAAGACTCTACAGGAACAAGTCACAAACATGTCACAGGCTGAACTTTATTCATCTCCACCAAGCCTCGGTGCATAGAATGTCAAGGTCACTTTACAAGCAGTTCCCTGGCTTAGAACAAGGGGCCGCAGGGACTCAACTGCCAGATCCGGCTGAGACACCCCTGTGACGGTGCCCCCCATAAGGCTTTATGGAAATATGCTTATGAATGTAAATATGACATAACTGGAGTACGGTCTATGCTACATATGTCATGTAACATATCAGTGTAAAGGTTATGATCTACTGAATCTATTCATCCTTTTTGTATGCATGTGTCATTTTTGTATTCAAAGTTATGAATATTGGCTGTGTATTTGTTTAATTTTAAGTAGCCTCAGCAAAGCAGTTGGTCAGCTTCCTGAGAAAAGACCATTCTCAGTAATTGCCCAATCAGGAAACACTTAAGCCAACAATGAACTTGGAGACACCAATCCACATCTGAGCTTTCCTGGGATTGTGGCTTGGCCTGTAAAGTTCGGAGTCATGCATGGACATGTGACTTGCCCATGTGACTCCAATACTCCATTTTGTAGCTGTAATTCTGCACAGGTGGAGGGAGGGGTTTAGACCCCAAAGGAGAAACTATATAAAGCCTTGGGAGGCCCCCTCCATTTTGTCTTCAGCTGGCTCAAGAGCCTCTCCATCCCAAAGGATACCTGAAAGAAACTGGGACAAAGAACAATAACTACAGGGGGTGTGAGCGATTGCTGGACCCAGACTAGAAGGAGGCTAGTCTGTAAAAGAGGCTTATTGGAACATCTCTGAGGGTGAGATTTTATCTGTATTCAGCTTCTTACTGCATTCGGCATAGGTTTGCATGTTTTATTTTATTTTGCTTGGTAATTCACTTTGTTCTGTCTGCTGATATTTGGAACCACTTAAATCCTACTTTTTGTATTTAATAAAATCACTTTTTACTTATTAATTAACCCAGTGTACGTATTAATACTGGGGGGCAAACAGCTGTTCATATCTCCCTATCAGTGTTATAGAGGGCGAACAATTTGTGAGTTTACACCGTATAAGCTTTGTACAGGGAAAATAGATTTATTTGGGGGTTTGGACCCCATTGGGAGCTGGACATCTGAGTGTTAGAGACAGGAACACTTCTTAAGCTGCTTTCAGTTAAGCCTGCAGCTGTTAGGGAATGTGGTTCAGACCTGGGTCTGGGTTTGCAGCCGGCTAACGTGTCTGGCTCAAACCAGGCAGGGCACTGAAGTCCCAAGCTGCCAGGGAAAACAGACTTAGAAGTGGTCTCAGCGCATCAGTTGGCAGTTCCCAAGGGGTCTTCTGTGATCCAAACCATCACACCCCCAACCCTTCCCAGCCAACTCCCCTCCTTGTCCTGATGCTCTGGGGTCTCTAGCCCAGATAGACACCCCCGGGCTCTCTTCTGCATGTGTGTGTGGGGCAGTGTTTGGTCCCCCGTTAGTAGTTCCAGGATCTGTTTGTTGTCACCGCTTCCCTCTTCTCACCCCTCCCATAGGGGCCTGGTCCCACAGTGTTCGGACCCAGGTGGGTTCCGAAGTGAAGCAGCCAGGAGAATCCAGTGCGCTGAAGTGCGGTGGGGCTGGGTTTCATCCCAAGGGCTGGTGGTTCCCACAGGAACCCAGAAAGGGGGTTGGGGGTGAGTGCTGTGTTACCACAAAGCATCAGTGTCAACCTGTTCCTCTCCCATTCTGCAGGGGCGATTCACACCCTCCATCTCTTTGTTTCCCCCTTCTCTGAGGTGCTGCATGAATGCACAGTCTGGAACAATCTGACACCCACCCTCTGGGCCCTACTGCAAGTAACAAATCACATTGGAGTTTGTCTCTCTCATAAGGAAGGGAAGATGCAATTGAGAGGGAGAGTTTCCCATTTAAATCTGTGCCTCTCTCTGCCCAGGCTGCACCCAGAGACACAATCTGCAGTGCCCTGGGTCTGTGCAGATACCAGCCAATCCCCTGAGATTTTTTCCCTCCAGCGCCCAGGAAAATGAGACTTTGGCTTAGTTTTCACTGTAGCAGCTGTAGAACACATTTTCTCCCTCAACTGTACTGGAGAAACAGGGGGACGTTACATGGCTGCAGCTGATATTACAGTGATTTGTAACCTGTCTTTATTCCCAGGTGCCTGGTCCCAGGTCCAGCTGGTGAAGTCCGGAGGGGATGTGAAAAAGCCCGGAGACTCTCTCCGCCTCTTCTGCAAAGCATCCGGCTTCACATTCAGTGAAGAATGAACTGGTTCCATCAGGCTCCCAGGAAGAGGTGCAGTGGGTGGCTCAGGTCAGTCAGCCAAGTGGATCCAAACAATGGTATTCCCCCGCTGTTCAAGGCTGATTCACCATCTCCGGAGACAACTCCGTCAGCTAGATTTATCTGCAAATGACCGGCCTGAAATCCGAGGTCAGCGCACTCTATTACCGTGCCAGACACACTGTGAAACAAAACCTAACAGCGATGCTGCAAAAACCCAGACTGCTCCACCACCCGTGAGCCGTGTGAAGGCAGGAGTGTACATGCAGCACTGGGCACTGGCGTGAGCAGAGGCATCAGCATGAATCAAAAATCTGCCAGGGGCTTTTAACCCTATAATTTGCTAACAATGACACCTCTTGCTTCATGGTGGGCTCTGTACAAAGATGGCTCAAAACCTGAGCAAACTCCAGTCGGTTACAGCTGGAGATATGGGTCAGGGCTTGGATTTTCCAAGCAGACTCATGAGTTAAGGCACCCCAACCATTTGGAAATTCCCCCCCAGTCCCTCAGCAAGTGGGATTGGGGGAAGCTTAGTAATGTGGTCCACAACCTGTATCCACAATGCAAAATTATTTTCATGAGAATAAATAACCCAACTGCAGCCCTTCCTTCTCTGAATCTATCCAGTGCTGGTACTGAGGTTAGTTATGTGATTGAGGCTTTGTCTCCCCGGGCAAGTTGGAGTGCATTAAATCAGCCCCCGGTGCTGTAACTCCTGAGGTGTCCACAATGGCAAGGCACTTAGTGCGGCCGGACTCTGCGGCTGGAGCGCTCCTGGTAATCCACCTCCACGAGAGGCGTAGAGCTTTCTGTGCCCAGGCTAAAGTGCCGCGGCCTATTACTGCACTCTGATCGGTCTCCGAGACGTGTCCCACAATCCCTGTTCTAGCCACTCTAGTCATCAATTTCAACTCTACTGCCCTCCCTCAGCTGACCAACTGTCAGACCCACCCTTTAAATTCTCAGGGAATTTTGAAAATCCCCTTCCTGTTTTCTCAGCAAGGCGTGGAGTGCTCTCAGGGAATCTTTCCAGGTGACCATGCCTCCACGCGCCAGGCGATCCCCAGTATGGAGCAACAGCAAGGTACTTGACCTCATCAGCATTTTGCGGGAGGAAGCTGTCCAGTCCGAGCTGCGTTCCAGGAAGTATGATACGTACTGGCAGATATCAAGGGCCATGACCGAAAGGGGCCATGACCGGGATGCACTGCATGCAGGGTTAAAGTGAAGGAGCTGCAGAATGCCTACCACAAGGCACAGGAGGCAAACCGCCGCTCCGGTACTGCCCCCGTGACCTTCTGGTTCTACGATGAGCTGGACACGATACTTGGGGGTGACCCCACCTCCACCACGAAAAGCCCCATGGACACTTCGGGTGCTGTGCCAGCCTAGAGTGCACTGAGCCAGGAGCATGAGGAAATCAGGGGTGAGGGTGCTGAGGAGGGGGGCCCAGAGCCAGAGGATGACTCGACGTCCATAGACGCATGCAGCCAGAAGCTATTTTGTACCCCAGCGGAGGATAGCCAGTCACAGCAGCTGGAGCTTGGGGAAGTGCAAAGATCAGAGGAGGTGCCTGGTAAGCAGCTTTGATTTTGGGAAGCAAGTTGTTGGGGGCAGGTTGGTGGGGCGAGGAGGGTTGCAGAAAGCACGCTTGGGTCTGCGGTGCCTAGAAGCAGAACAAGGTGTTGATGGATTCTCTCACATCGCAGTAATCGGCCTCAGAGATCTCCTTGAAAGTCTCATGCAGATACTGGGCAATCCACTTCCGCAGATTCTTTGGCAGAGCCGCTTTGTCCCTTGTCCCAGTAAGGGTAACATTCCCACGCGACTGTGCCATCGAGGGAGGGACCATTGCTGCACACAGACAAGCCGCATAAGGGCCAGGGTGGAAGCCGCAGTCTTGCAGAAGACCCTCCCTTGCTTCCCTGTTCACCCTCAGCAGGAGACATCTTCAGTGCTGAACACACCTGTGGAACATATGTGGATAGCGTTAAGTCCCTGAGTACAATGCGGCCTGGAACAATGCGTTCCCCTGCCCCGTGTGGTTACTCTCCATTTCTGGGGGGTCTTGTGGCTTATGTGCACTGGCCTTGGGACAGCCAGTTGTGATAGATATGTGAATTGTGCTTGTGTTTAAGATCGGCCATCTCAGTGCTCTGTCGAGTGTTAACAATGGTGCCTGTGTGAAATGTTGCATTTTGGCTTCACAGATGTAACCTTGGGAACCCAGTCGTCCTTATTATCCGCAGCTGAATGGCTGTGCAGGCGGCCTGAAAAAGTAAAGAGGACCTGCTCCATGAAGTTATACAGCAGCTAGCAGGCCACTGCTGAGAATCAAAAAACTCAGGCGTGGCAGGACATTGCAAGGAGGGAACGGAAGGAGAGCGCGGAGCACTGGAAAGAAGCCATGGAGCAGCTCCTAAAGATTATGTTGCGCCAAGCAGAATCGATCCAGATGCACCTAGCATCGCATATGGAGCAGCTCCGCGCCCGGCCTCCCCTGCAGCCGGTGCCCCAAAACTCTTTCCCTGGTGCCCCCAGGTCACCGCCAGCAAAGTTTGGCCACCATCCTTTCCTCTCTCGCCACCCGCTGCCTCCCACACCAGGGGGCTGCATATTGTCTCTCCGGGTTCAGCCTGGGCAGAGAGAGAGATTTAAACAGGAAACTCTCACCCCAATTTGCATATTCCCCTCCTTATAAAAGAATCACACTTCTTCCATTATGGATCCGAATCACTTGCACAAGGGCTGAGAGAGGGGAACCAGGCTGCAGCTTTCCCAATGTCTGTATAGCACCAAGCACACTGTGGTGGGATCCTCGTTATACTTTTCCTTCAGGGACAAATCTACACCTGCCTTGAATGATCCCAAATCCCTAGGCACCAGTTTAGAGGCATGTCCAGAAAGCTACCGCTATCAGCTAATATCTATGATCTAAAGAGAGGAGAGATGCAGGCTCTGCTGATTGGGGGGAGAGGGGGTCTGTGCGGGTGAAAGTAGTTAAGGGGGAAAACTAGGGGGTAGATATGGAGGGCAGGGGAATAAGCCCTGCTGTGGGTGTCTCTATGAGGTGGGAATATCAGTGGGAGGACATGGGGGTAGGGATAAGGTGTCTGCGGCATGGGAGTGAACAGGTGTTGAGATGCAGGCAGATATCAGAAAATTTTTGCTTTCTAACAGCTTTATGCAGCCCTATTTGTGTTGATTTCTACAGGACTAGGGGTCTGGGCATCTCCACCAGTGCTAAGCGATGTTTGAATCTTGTGCCTCTGCTTGAACAAACTCTCAGTAATTCTATCCGTAAGTGCAAAAGGGACAGGGTAGTTCCTTGGATAGGCTACTAAGCTGAGATGAAACATCTGGGGCTCCTTGGGGAAGCACAGTCAGTGTGTTAGGAGAAGGTGAATGGAGAGGGAAGAGAAGGTCCCTTTTATAAAAGTATTATCTGTCTGTGAGGATTTATAGCTAATCACTGGGTTTCAGTATTCCATGAATTGAAAGGAATGAGATGAAATAAAATCCATGGGTTCCTGGAGTTGTCTCTTTTCTCCCAGTTAAGCTTATTGTAGGTTAAATAGACCTTGAGGGAGACAAAGGTTTTTGTCTGAGCTCAGACAGTCTTTAAACCATGATTTGAGGACTTCAGTAACTCAACCAGAGGTCAGGGGTCTGTTACAGGAGGGGGTCGGTGCGGTTCTCTGGCTAGACTAGATAATCAGGATGGTTCCTGTTGGCCCTAAAGTCTGAGTCTTTCCTCACCCAGTATCTGTTACTCACTAATACGGGGTGGTGTCCTCCGGTCTCTCAGGTTGCTCGTTTGTAAATACATCAGATGGTTGGGATTGTCCCTGGAGATGGTGCATCACCCCTTAGCCCAATCGGTGTAATACACACAGCACCCCCATCAGAAGTCACGGCAGCGACACACTGCAGCCCCTTCCCGGAAGTCTGAGCACCTTGAAGGCTGTTTGTTCTGAATACATTTTCCAGTCAGCCAACAACAGGCTTTGTCATCACGTTACCAGAACGCCTAGGTTCTATTTCTTCCCGGCTACGGGAGGCAAGACTAGCCATCCTGTTACAGCAGGAGTCTAGGAATCCGGGGTTTTCCCCCTGAACTTCCTGCAGCAAGAAGAGACAAATTGCTAGTCTCAGCCTCCAAAGTTTTGACTTTTGGGTGGGCCGAGGTTTAATTCAAAAGTTCTTGTAAACTGGTTTACAAGTAGTTGGGTGTGGGGGAGGGAGGAATGCATTTAGCAAAGTGTTTGATCCTCGATCTCACAATGGCTCGATTGTGGTTAATGAACAGGAATAAACAACTTCATACAGAAGGCTTCCTTCGCGTTTGAAGGGTTACTTAAAGGGCACGTCTACATTTGCAAAGTTACAGTGCCACTCAGAGAGCGCAGAAGGAAAACCGCCACTGCGTGTTCACACTGGCAGCTGCCTGCCCAATAACGTGTTCACACTTGCTGCTCTTGCAGCTCTATTCAGAGCGGCACACTTTGGGCAGCTATCCACAGAGCTCCTCTTTCTCTTTTGCTGCTAGGGCTTGTGGGAAGGCAGAAGGGGTCGCAGGGCATCCTGGATCCTGTCCCAATGCCCCATGATGCATCGCTTCGCATCCCAGCATCCCTGTGTTTCCCTGTGTTTCCATCCGCATGTGGAACCATCTTTCAATGGTTTGTGTATTCCATGACCCGCCTCTTTCTGGCTGCAGGAATGGATCCCGAGCTGTTGACCAGAATGCTGCTCGCACTGACCAGCACTTCACGAGTGGCAGTGGAGTTATTCCTTAAACTAAAAAGGCAAGAGGAGTTTGACATTGATCTCGCCACACATACTAGCTATGAGATGAGATTGCTTATGGCATTCACGGAGGTGCTGACCACAATGGAACGCCACTTTTGTGCTTGCGAAACAAGCACTGAGTGGTGGGATCACAGCGCGATGCACGTCTGGGATGACGAACAATGGCTGGAGAACTTTCCCATGCGGAAAGCCACATTCATGGGACTGTGTGATAAGCTCGCCCCACCCCTGCAGTGCCAGGACACGAGAATGAGAGCTGCCCTGTCATTGGAGAAGCGCGTGGTGATTGCACTGTGGAAGCTGGCTACTCCAGACTGCTACCGATTGGTTGCTAACCAGTTCGGAGTGGGAAAGTTGACCGCTGGCCATTAATCGCATCCTGCTCTGAGAGACCGTGACTCTGGGGAACGTGCGTAACATTGTGGCTGGCTTTGCACAAATGGGCTTCCCTAACTGTGGAGGGGCAATAGATGGCACGCACATTCCAATTCTGGCACCAGACCTCCTAGCCTCCGAGTACATTAATCACAAGGGGTATTTCTCAATGGTTCCCCGGTGCTTTTTTATCACTGTGGGCATTTCACAGACATTAACGCAGGCTGGTCCGGAAAGGTGCATGACACACGCATCTTTCGGAACACTGGCCTGTTCAGGAAGCTGCAAGTCGGTCCTTTCTTCCCAGACCAGAAGATCACTGTATGGGAAGTTGAAATGCCCATTGTGATCCTGGGAGACTCTGCCTTCCCCTTAATGCCATGGCTCAAGCCATACACAGGGCAACTTGACAGCACCACGGAGCAGTTCAACAACAGGCTGAGCAAGTGCAGAATGACTGTGGAGTGTGCATTTGGCTTTTTAAAAGCTCACTGTTGATGCCTGATTGGGAGGCTGGACATGGCCGATGACAATATTCCTATGTTTATAGCCGCATGCTGTATGCTCCATAATATTTGTGAAGGGAAGGGTGAAAGCTTCACTCAGGGCTGGACCACAGAGGCTCAGTGCCTGGAGACTGAGTTTGAACAGCCAGAGACCAGGGCTATTAGAGGGGCACAGCGTGGGGCCATAAGGATCAGGGATGCTTTGAGGCAGCAATCTGAAGCTGAAAGCCACTAATATTTGTTGATATGCTCAGGATTGCAGTGCTTGTAATGCTAGGAGGCGATTGGTTCACATGATGCAAGAAAGGGCCTAAACATAAAATTGTATGTTGCTTTGGAGTGCTCTTTTTGCTTTCACTTAATAGAATAACGATTGCTTTCAAACAAACACAATTCTTTTATTGAAAGACAACAACCAGAGGAAAGAGTCAAATAAAAAAAATCATCAGCAGGGAAGGGAAGGTCTCAAGAGCAGGAGGGGTCCCGGGACAGCTAGAGATTTGTGTATGTCCAGGGATCATACCCAACCATCTCCTTTGGAGTACGATGCAGCTGTACTTCAGCAGGGCCAAACTGCAGAGGGATGGCTGTTGAGTGCAGTGGGTATGGGGAGTCCACAGTGCTGGACCGTGAGGAGGGAGGAGTGGAAAGCTGCGGGTAGAGAGTGGAGCCAGGAGGTTGATAACAGTGTGTTGGCGGGGTGTGTGTGTGTGTCGGGGGTGTGCATGGGAAAGAGTTTTGCGACAGTGGCTGCAGGGAAGGGCGGATGCGGAGCTAGTATCTCCTGGAGCGTGTCCACTTGGAGCTCCATAACTGTTAAGAGCCGCTCCGTGACAACTTTCTGGTGTGCTACGTTCTCCTTTCGGTACCTCTTCTTGCTGTCCCGCCACTCCTTCAATTCCTTTTTCTCAGCAGTGGAGTGAATCATAACCTCATGCATAAAGTCCTCCTTAGTTCTTCTTGGATGCTTCCTAATTCTTCGCAACCATTCTGCCGCCGATAACACAGAGGGAGGCTGGCCTCCCATGGTCACCTCTGTGAAGTTTAAATGCAACATTTTACAGAAGCAGTATTGTTTGCAACACAGACAACACTGATTCAGTGCTTTAAAACACAGCCAGTACTCACACACCTGTCACAAACTGGCTGACCCCAGGCAAGCACACATGAGCCACAAGACCCCCAAAATGGTGAGTAGCCACAGGGGCAGGGTAAATCACCATTCCCGGACCCTGCTGTACACTGGGCACGTGGCTCTTGGGCACTTGGGGAGAGGCAGCACTGTAGGGGGGGCCTGATAATCATTCCTGTCCCCACACTTTCCACAGGAGGTGATCATTATGGAAGATATCTCACTGCTGAGGGTGAGCAGGGAACCAAGGGAGGGTCTTCTCCAAGCGTGCAGCTTCTCCCCTGGCCCTATGCGGCTCGCCTGTGTGCAGCAATGCTCCCCACCACCATCACCTCGTCACGGCAAGGTGGTGCGGAAAAGTTACCGTTAATGGGGCAAGACACAAAGCAGCTCTGCCGAGGAACCTTCGTCAGTGGATAGCCCAGTATCTCCATGAGAGTTTCCTGGAGATCTGTGAGGGAGATTCCCGTGAAGTGAGGGAGTGTATCTGCAGCCTGTTCCACCATTCAGACTAGGCAGGCGGTGGGAGACAAGCCTGCTTTCTGCAACCCTCCTGCCCCCAACAAATTGCTTAGGCAATTTCCAAAATCAGATCCACTTACCAGGGTCCTCCTCTCCTGTCTGCGCTTTGCCAATATCCGCCTGCTGTGGCTGGCTAGGCTCCTCTGGGGTAGAGAAGAGGTCCTGGCTCCATGCATCTCTGGTCTCTGAGCTATCCTCTGCCTCTGTCTTCTTCCCTCTCTTCATCCAAGATTTCCAACTCCTGGCTCAGTCCACTCTCGACTGGCACGTGAGCCAATGAAGTATCCACAGTGGCCTTCGCAGTGGAGGTGGGGTCGCCGCCGAGTATCACGTCCAGCTCTTTGTAGAACTGGCAGCTCGTGGGCGCAGCACCGGAGTGGCGGTTTGCCTCCCGCGCCTCGTGGTAGGCGTTCTGCAGCCCCTTCACTTTGACCCTGCACTGCCGTGTGTCCCGGTCATGGTCCCTTTCTGTCATGCGTCGTGAAATCTGTCCGTAGGTAGCATAATTCCTACAGCTGGAGCGCAGCTGGGACTGCACAGTCTCCTCTCCCCAAATGCAGATGAGGTCCAGCAGCTCAGCATTGCCCCAAGTGGGGGATCACCTGGTGCGTGGAGCAGGCGTGGCCACCTGGAAAGATGCGCTGAGACCCCTGCATGCATCACCAAGCAAACAGGAAGGGGACTTTCAAATTTGCAAAGGAATGTATGGGGTGGGGCTGACGGTTGGTCACCTGAGGGCAGGGCAGTAGAGCTCAAACCGATGGCCAGAGAGGCGAGAACAGGCATTGTGGGACACCTCCCGGAGGCCAGTCACAGCACTGTAATCCCCACGCTGTAGCCCGGCGCAGAAAGCTGTACGCCTCTCGTCGGGATGGCTTTTTAGAGCCCTGCATCGGCAGAGTTTCTGCACACTAAGTGGCTTGGCAGCGTGTACACCTCGGGAGTTACAGCACTCAGAGCCGCTTTACTGCTCACAAACCTGCCAGCGTAGACGGGGCCTGAGATACAGGGGTATACAATGTAAATGTTTGTTGTTCAGTTATACCAGGGTACAGATAAGTGAAAACAGTGCAGGCAACATCCTACAAGCATTTTATGAAGTCTAAATACTAAACATATTCTTATGAACTTAGAATCTAACATCTATTTTGATGATGCTAACACAGGTAAAGAAGACTGGTTTCCAGCTATGCACTTGTAAGGCCTAGCTGGCACCTGGTCTGCCAGCATCACACTGGGCTTCTTCCCACTCAGGACCGGCCTTTCACTGAATCAAGAGAGTGTATATCGCCCCCAGCGCTGTTTAGATAAGCCACCCATTCTAGTCCCTTCCCAGGAGGCTGACAGACCCAGATCATGCCGTAGTTGCTGAAACTGAAACCGGAGGTTTTGCAGGAGAGGCGGAGAGACTCCCCCAGCTTTTTCACATCCCCTCCAGACTCCACCAAATTGATCTGGGACCAGGCACCTGGGAATAAAGACACGATACAAACATTAGTATCGAAACAGAAAATACGAAATAATCGCTGCCTCTCCAGCATGTTTGGGTTAGAAAATACCTTGAAGAGCTGCCACAATGTAAACTAAAGAGACCCAAAGTCTCATTTTCCCTGTTGTTGGAGGGGAGAGTTGGCTGGTAACTGCACCGACTCAGAGGGCTGGGGATCGTCTCTCAGGGTGCAGCCAGAGGAGAGGAGAGGAACAGCTTTAAACAGGAACCTGCCACCACAATTTGCATATTCCCCTCTTTATAAGACATACAAACCCCTTCCCTTAATGACCTCACTTAGCTAGCCATTCATTTTTAGGGATTGCTTTTAAATCATCTGTGGTGAAGGGAAATATTTCCCTTGTCTTTAGTGGGCTTTGGCTCATGTTGTGTGAGAGAAGACTATTTGGCTGGAAATTACCGGGAGAAGAGAAGTTTGAACATTTATGCTCTCTTTTAAGATTGGGTTGGAATTATACCTGCAGGCCTTGCAACCGGGGTTACATCCTGTGACTTTAAAGGAGACTAAGGCTATGTCTACACTTGCCATGTGCAAAATGTCCCTTTTTTGCGCTAAAACCATGGGAGCGTCTACACTTGTTAATGACTTTTTGAGGTGAAACTCAGAAGTTTCACTGCAAAAAGAAAGCCACCTTCACAAGAGGCCTACAGCTCTTTCCAGTGTTCGTTTTGCGCTGCTGTGAAAGTGAAGACACGTTCTACTGGTATAAATGCCTTTTGGCCTCCAGAGGATATCCCACAGTTCCAAAAGTGACCACTCTGGCCAGCATCTCCGCTGCTCTGATGTCAGGTAAAGGGACGTCCGCCCCTCCCTCTGTGAGCCCCGGGAAGTTTGAAACTCCCTTTCCCTTTGCTTGTAGCTATGGCAGGGAAAGCAGCCAGACAGCAGGGGTTATTAAAAAATTCCATGAAAGAAACAAGGAAGTAATGGGGCTGCTGGGACATGAAGCAGGGCAGCACGGGGCACTGAGCAGGGACCCAGAATGCCTTACGCTCACCCCCACCTTCCCACAAGTCCTATCGAGAGAGCTGCACTGTGGGATAGCTGCCCTACAGCGCTGCTCTCATCGTCGATGGAAGTGTTGGTAGTGTAAACACTCTCTGACGCCTGAGGAATTGAGTGAATCACAAACCAGCGCTTCCCTATCCCCGGTGAAAGTGACAGCGGGAAAACTCTGCCAGTGTAGACATACCCTAAAACTTACCTTGGGAAATTGTAAAGGGGCTGCTGGGATGCAAAGCGATGCATGATGGGTCATTGTCACAGGACCCAGGATGCCCCACGACCCCCTCTCCACCTTCCCACAAGCCTCAGCGGCGGAAGAGGAAGAAGTGCTCTGTGGGATAGCTGCCCAGAATGCACCGCTCCGAATGCAGAGCTCCTGGGCAGCTGGCTGTGTGAACACACAAGAGCGCTTTCCCTGCAGCGCTGTCTGAGGGGCGCTCTGACTCCTAGTGCTGGAAACATCTGCAAGTGTCGACAAAGCCTCAGCTACTCCGGTTCCAGCGGTGACTCCATGGAAGCGTTCTAAGGAGCGATGGGTCAGTTGTGTCGCTGATGGTCCTAAATAGGCGATCAAGCAGGCTAGGCAGTGCTGATGCCAACCTGTCCGGGGTGTCCCCCAGAAGCATAGCACAAGTTTGAAATACAGACATACAGACATAGCTATAACTCATAATACCAAGGTGATACAAACATATAAACAAGATTATCATATCTGGCAAATTCTAACATTTTTGCAGATATCTTACATGGCATATCTGGCTGTGACCGGTGTCCCAGTGGGGGATAGCGATGGTCACTCAATTAGGGTGAACTGCAAAGAAAGGGGCAGCCAATCCCCATAAAGCAGGTGGATATTCCAATACTTATAACTTCACATACAAAAATGATACATATATATAGACAGCATAATTATAATCATCAAATTATAACCTTTTCATAGATACCTCATTCGACACCCTTTGTACAGTATTTGCTGCAATATATAACAGTGGTTGCAACAATGATCCATATGGTCATATTCTAATCAGATAACGTCACAATAAGTGTCCAGGTGAGGGTTCGAATTTACCTGAGGGTTAGGACTTGGTCTGGGAGTTAGGGAAGGGGATACAGAAAATGTGAATTTGACCTACATAAATTCAGCTAGGAATCTCAAATGCAATCATGCTCGGAGCCCTGCTGTGAGAATGGTCATCCCAGCCCTTCTCTCTCAATCCTCCCACTCTAAGTTCGCGCTAGGAAATACAGGGTGTCTCTTATAAAGAGGGGGATATACAAATGACAGTCAGAGTTTCCTGTTTATATCTGTCTCTCTCCTGCCCGGGCTGTATCCAGAGCGACAATCTGCAGCCCCCTGGTTCTGTGCCAGCCAACCCCCCTGAGGACTTTCCCTGCCAACACCAGGGACAACGAGGTTTGGTTACATCTCGTTCTCATTGCAGCAGCTCTGGAAGGTATTTTCTCCCTTTCCATGTGCTGGGCAGGCGGGGGATTATTGTGCTATTACCCGAGATACTCCCCTTAACGCGTCTTTATTCCCAGGTGCCCGGTCCCAGGGGTTGGTGGAGTCCAGGGAGGATGTGAAAAGCCCGGAGACTCTCTCCGCCCCTCCTGCAAAGCCTCCGGGTTCACGTTCACCGCCTACTGGATGCACTGGTGCATCTGAAGAAGTGGTTTTTGACCCACGAATGTTTATGCCCTAATAAATCTGTTGGTCTTTAAGGTGCCCCAGGACTCCTGGTTGTTTTTGTGGATACAGAGTAACAGGGCTACCCCTGGAGACTGGGTGCACTGGGTCCCTCAGGTCCCCGGGAAGGGCTGGAGGGGTCCCCCGATCAGCAGGGGCAGTGGGAGCAGCACAGACGCTACGGTGACCAGCCACAGGGCGACTCACCACCTCCAGGGACAATCCCAGCAACCTGCTGTGTCTGCAGCTGACCGGCCTGAAGCCCGAGGACACCGCCCGCTATCGCTGTGCCAGAACCCCCCCCCCCCCCCCCCGCACAGTGAGGGGAAGCCGGTCTGAGCTCAGACAAAAACCTCCTGTGGCGGTTCCCAGAGAAAACCCCAGCTGGTTTCATGCTGACAGGCCGGGCGCTGGGAGCTCACAGGAGACAGTAATTTCCTCCGTTTGAAATGCGGGAAACGAACCCGGCTGTACAGTCAGATCTAGATCCACAGGAGGCGGAGATACCGGGAACCGGGTGTCCGGCACTGGGCGTGGTGGGGATTCACTCGGTCCCAGATATTCTATTGCAGACACTGATGTGGGTTCAAAGGAATTATTATCTCCCAAACAGAAGCCCAAATAGTCCCATGTTCACCTCTCAGTTCCCGTGTGAGGATAGAAAGCAGGAGAGGTGAAAACACAAACCCTGGCAGCTATAAAAGGGAACAAGGCTGTTCCCCAAATCCCTGCTGGCCGATGCCATAGAGCTGGGTAGTGTCTGTTTATAGATTTATTTGACTCCCTGCCCTGTACATGGTCTCACTTCTATTAGCCTCATCAATGAGCTGGTCTCCAGCCAGTCTGAGAGCCTAGGGCCATGGCGCGTTATGGAGCCAGCCAGCCACCCACCCTTATGGTCTGAGTCTCATTCAGTGTAACTGTCTATCGGACATTCCCTTAGCACATTCCCCCCCCCCCCCCAAAGTGTGGTTATATGAAAGGGAACATGCGTGACAGTGGGAATGGGAAATGAGATACGTGTTTCAGCGTCAATGGTTATAGTGTCTGAATAGAAATATTTGTGGTGTTGTTTTTGTTGTTATCCCCCAATATTAGATCGTGGGGATGGTTTAAAAACACGTAGAGTTCATATCACACAAGTTCTTTAAGCACAACCAGGAGAAAGCTTCTATCTACACTTTATTGCTTATTAATAATTAACTAAGTAAATGATCTTGATGATGATGCTCAGCGGTGACAGATTTGGTGCTGGTTGTGGTCCCAGTGCCCAGGGTCTCCAGAAGCCGGAATAGGTGACAGGGGATGGATCACTCCCTGATTCCCTGTTCTGTTCATTCCCTCTGGGGCACCTGGCACTGGCCACTGTCCGGAGACAGGATACTGGGCGAGATGGACCCTTGGTCTGACCCAGTCTGGCCGTTCTTATGTTCTTAATTACAGTCTAGGATCCCATAGTCCCATATGGTACAAACACAGACCATAAAACCTCTCTCAGTCCCACTGAGTTTACAATCCAAGAGTAAATGGGAAGTGGAGTGTGACTGGGAACAGGAATGTAAACACGAATATAAATATCAGCCGTGGATCATAATCTCCCTTCACTGTGGCCTGAATCCTCCCTCGACTCTCCCGTAAAAAAAAACTCCAAGACACGCTGCTCTCGACCCACTAATGTCAGGGAGGCTCCACTACAAAACCTTAACTCTGCCCTCAGACGCCCCCCCAGCTTCTCCCACCCGCACCCACAGGCAGGCCCCCAGACCTGCTCAGATCACCTTCCTACTATCATGGAACGTTTCACTGTAGCCGGTCGCTGCTGGGAAGGGAAAGGGGTTTCCCTCCCAAAACCCTCCCAGCTTGATGGGAAATTTTCCCTCTCTAGTGGGTGGTCCAGCCCAATAAGTCGGTGGGACAGACCCTGCGCCCCCCACCACTCCCGCCAGACACTGACCCCCTGACCGGACGTTGCATGGCCCTTGTGCGCGTGAACGGGGCTCCAGAGCTGAGTCCCCCACAACCCCAATATCAGCTTACAATAGGCCCTCAGTTTCTGAGTGAGGAAACACAGTCACTGCAGGGAGCTGTTCATTCCTCCCAGGGGTCCAAAAGTGTCAGGAGGACCCCAACGCCCTGTGCCCGGCGCTGTACAGACACACAGCACGAGACACTCTGAATCCCGCACCCGGAGCTCTAGGGAGAGTCAGTCAGACCACTGGCAGCAGACACAGATCACTGCGTCTCTTATAAGCCTGGGGTATGCAAATCAGGGGGACAGTTTCCTGTTTAAATCTGAGCCTCCCTTTGCCCAGGCTGCACCCGGAGACACAATCCGCAGCCCCCTGGGTCGGTGCAGTCACCAGCCAGTCCCCTGAGAACTTTCCCCTCCCGCACCCGGGAAAATGGGATTTTTGCTCCTTGTCATTGTCGCTGTAGCAGCTTTGGAAGGTATTTTCCTCCTCTGAAGACCTGGCCGAGTTAGAAGAATATTGTGTTACCGCTGTTTTTATACCGACATTAATGGCCTGTCTTTATTCCCAGGTGTCCGGTCCCAGACGCTGGTGGAGTCCGGAGGGGGTGTGAAGAAGCCCGGAGACTCTCTCCGCCTCTCCTGCAAAGCCTCCGGGTTAGACTTCAGCGACTACTACATGAGCTGGGTCCGCCAGGCTCCCGGGAAGGGACTGGAGTGGGTCGCCAGGATTTACAGCTCTAGCATATACTACAGTGACTCGGTAAAAGGGCGATTCACCATCTCCAGGGATGACGCCAAGAGTGAGCTGTATCTGCAAATGACCGGCCTGAAGCCCGAGGACACCGCCCGCTATTACTGTGCGAGTTACACAGTGACACCAAACCGGTTTGTGATCGTACAAAAACCCAGGCTGCGGAATCGCCCTTCTCCCGGCGGCCGCACGGGGGCAGCAGCGACACCCCCCGCTTCGGGCTCGGGCAGGAGACCCGGCACCCGGGGGAACGGGACACAAACCTCCCGCCAGTTTAACCCTTCCGTTCCCGGGCAACGTGTCTCCCCTTCCTGCCCAGAGCCCCGCTGGGCCAGCAGTGCGGAGATCCCTCGCTTCATCTGTAAACTCCAATCTGGAGTGAGTCCTGTTCTGAGTCACTCTCCCCTCGGAGACCTCTCTAGGGGCCCATCTCTGTGTCAGGCTCACAGGACAGCATCTGTCAGTTAGGGTGACCAGATGTCCCGATTTTATAGAGACAGTCCTGATATTTGGGGCACCTCTAGGCTCGGCAGTGCAGAGCCCTGGGACCTTTGGGCTTGTCACATCAGTTATGAAAGTAATAAACTTGCTTGAGTCCCCGCACCTCTTTCGTTACAAATTAAGCGCTGATCACCCGCAACTGAACTGCACTCGCTAAGCCGGAGGTTTGGATGCCAGATCCCACTGAAGAGAGAGGGAGGAGCACAGAGGTTTTTCTTGGTGGTGTGGGCTCTGCCTAAGAGTCACATACACTATCTGACCTGCCCCTCTCTCCTGGTTAGAGACAGAGCTGATTTGGCTCCATAGAGAGTCTTTTGGTTTGTTCAGTGACCACTACAGCTGAAATCACTGAGAATCAGGTTTCAGGGCTCAGACCTGCGGTGGGGACAGTGTTTCTGCGGAAGAGACGGCCCAGCCTGCACCAGCAGCGAGGTCCCCCACTGAGAGCTCAGCTGAAATCACTGAGATCTGGTGGAACCTCAAGGGACCAACTCGCAGAGGTCACAGTGGCAGGTGGCAGCAGAAGGTGATGGTGCAGGGCCATGGGGGACAGAGCGGTGAGTGAATGGACAAACAACAGCAGCGAGAGCATTGGACTATGTTCTAGTGACTTCACTACAGAATGCTAGATTTGTGACTGGGAAACTTATACACATACATTTCCTAGTAGGCCAAGATTTTTAAAACGCATTATTTGCCAAGGTCATTATCTCACATCATCGCTATCTCAAGAGGTCATTATCTTGGGGAGTTTTTGTACTAAACTTTTTTATGATAATTATTTTTATGTAAGAACGGCCATATTGGGTCAGATCAATGGTCCATCTATCCCAGTATCCTGTCTTCCAACAGTGACTATTCCAGGTGCTTCAGAGGGAATGAACAGAAGAGGGAATCATCGAGTGAGCCATCCCCTGTTGTCCACTCGCAGCTTCTGGCAAACAGAGGCTAGGGATACCCAGAGCATGGGATTGCATCCCTGCCCATCCTGGCTAATAGCCATTGATGGACCTGTCCTCCATGAACTTATCTAGTTCTTTATTGAACCCTGTTATAATTTTGGCCTTCACAACATCCCTGGCAAAAAGTTCCACGGATGACTCCGTTGTGTGAAGAAATACTTCCTTCTGTTTGTTCTAAATTTACTGCCTGTTAATTTCATTGGGTGACCCCTGGTTCTTGTGTTAAGTGAAGGGGTAAATGTCACTTGCTTTTTCCTTTTCTCCACATCTGTCAAGATTTTATAAGCCTCTGTCCATCCTCCCTGGTTGTCTCTTTTCCAAGCTGAAAAGTCCCAGTCGTTTTAGTCTCTCCTCATACGGAAGCTGTTTCACCCCCCTCATCATATTTGTTGCCCTTCTCTGTACCTTTTCTAACTCCAATAGATCTTTTTTGAGGTGGGGCTCCCCTTCCACTCTCCCATGTGGCAGAGTCCTTGTAACCCCAACAAAGCTGGGCCCAGGATTCCTGGGGGGCTCGACCTCCAAACTTGTTGTGGTCACTTTGGGCAGGGGCTAGGGTGTCCTCACTCTGGGGGCTCTCTCTGCACTGGATGCTTCCCTAACCCACTGAGCATTACATACAGTTCAAAGCAAATACAATTTATTAAGCAGCAATCATTCTTTTAAAAAAGGAAAAAAATGGGAAAGGTGAAAGGAAAACACCTCACCCCGCTCTCTGGCCCAGGGACGTCACAACCAGCGTCTCTGGCACGTCAGGGCAGCTCAGTCTGTTCCTCACACGTCCCAGGCCCCTGCCCAGGCCCTGGTTTGCTGCAGATGCTGTGGGTTGGACATTTGCTCTGGTGGTGGCCACATGCTCTCAGGCTCGAGGTGGCAGGACCCTTCTTCCCAGTGTCCCAGTGTTACGATCCCCCTCCCAGTCTGGCCTGCAGAGCCTCTTGGCTGGGGGCGTCTCCCTGCACTGGGCCCACTGCTCAGGGTCCCCCTCACTCCCCCCAGCTGCTCACCACACCCGGCTCCGGACGGCTCCAGCCCCAGCCCCAGTCCGCGCCCCAGCTCCACTCTGCTTCAGCTCCAGCTCCTCCATTCTGCCACAGCCCGGCTGCTGCTGCTGCTCTGCCTCCCGCTCCCTGGGCTGCTTCTCTGGCCCCCTGGCTCTGGTTGCTCCAGCTCTCCTCCCAGGACAGGTCTGCTCTGTGGGCTGCTTCTGTGACTCTGCTCCCGGCACTCACCCGCTTCCTGGGCTGCTTTTCTGGCCCCTCTGGCTCTGGTTGCTGCAGCTCTGCTCCCAGGACAGGTCTGCTCTCTCTGGGCTGCTTTTCTGGTCCCTCTGGATCCGGCCCAGCTCTGCTCCCCAGCTCAGCTCGGGCCCCTGCTTTCTCCCTAGCTTGGCCCCACTCTGTCTGACCCAGGCAATTCCAGGTTCCAGGGAGGATGGGACCCCCCTGGCCTGCTGACTCCCTGATCAGCCTTCCTGCCCTGTCAAGCAGGCTGACCTGGAGCATTGGCCTCTCCCCATTGCCCCTGGGGACTGTCAGTCTCAGCGTCCTGATTTCCCATCGACACTTCCCCTTTCTTTTGGTACTGGGAGCTACCCAGCCAAACAACCCCACTGAGTTTTAGTAAGGGGGCAATAGTTATTATCTGCCAAACCGAAGCCCAAATTGTTCCATGTTCATGTCTCAGTTCCCATGTGAGGATAGAAAGCAGGAGAGGTGAAAACACAAACCCTGACAGCTATAAAAGGGAACAAGGCTGTTCCCCAAATCCCTGCTGGCCAAAGCCATAGAGCTGGGTAGGGCCTGTTTATAGATTTATTTGACTCCCTGCCCTGTACATGGTCTCACTTCTATTAGCCTCATCAATGAGCTGGTCTCCAGCCAGTCTGAGAGCCTAGGACCATGGCGTTATGGAGCCAACCGCCCCCCCACCCCCATGGTCTGAGTCTCATTCAGTGTAACTGTCTATCGGACATTCCCTTACAGCGTCTCTCTCCCCAATGTGTGTGAATGAGTTTGGGGATATGAAAGGGAACATGAATGGTAATGGGAATGGAAATCTGTGTTTCAGCCTGAATGCTTACACTTGTCTGAAAGAAAGTGGGAATGGAAATAATTTTGTTGTTGTTTTTGTTATTATCCCTCAATATTATATCATGGAGATGGTGTAAAAACACGTAGCGTTCCTATCACACAAGTTCTTTAAATACAACCAGGAGAAAGCTTCTATCTACACTTTATTGCTTATTAATAATTAACGAAGTAAATAATCTTGAGGATGATGTTCAGCGGTGATAGATTTGGTGCTGGTTGTGGTCCCAGTGCCCAGGGTCTCCAGAAGCCGGGAAAGGGCGACACGGGGTGGATCACTCGCTGATTCCCTGTTCTGTTTGTTCCCTCTTCAGCATTAGGCATTGGCCACTGTCTGGAGACAGGATACTGGGCTAGATGGACCTTTGGTCTGACCCAGTCTGGCCGTTTTATGTTCTTAATGATAGTCTAGGGTCCCATAGTCCCATATGGTACAAACACAGACCATAAAACCTCTCTCAGTCCCACCGAGTTTACAATCCGAATGTAAAAGGGAAGTGGAGTCTGACTGGGAACAGGAATATAAAAACGAATATAAGTATCAGCCGTGGATCATAATCTCCCTTCACTGTAGCCTGAATCCTCCCTCGATTCCCCCCTGAAGAAAAACTCCCAGAAACGCCGCTCTCGGCCCACTAATGTCAGGGAGACTCCACTGTAAAACTTAACTCTGTCCTCAGACACCCCCCGCCCTCCGTCCCCCGCTTCTCCCACCTGCCCCACAGCCGGGCCGCCAGACCTGCTCAGATCACGTTCCTTGTGTCATGGATCATTTCAATGTAGCCGGTCGCTGCAGCACCCGGAGCCCTGGGGCGAGTCAATCCGATCACTGACACCAGGAGTGTGTGTCTCTTATAAAGCGGGGCATGCAAATGAGGGAGACAGTTTCCTGTTTAAATCTCTGCCTCTCTCTGCCCAGGCTGCACCCGGAGACACAATCCGCAGCCCCCTGGCTCTGTGCAGTCACCAGCCAGTCCCCTGAGAACTTTCCCCTCCCGCACCCGGGAAAATGGGATTTTTGCTCCTTGTCATTGTCGCTCTAGGAGCTCTGGAAGGTATTTTCCTCCTCTGAAGACCTGGCAGAGTTAGAAGAATATTGTGTTACCGCTGTTCTTATACCGACATTAATGGCCTGTCTTTATTCCCAGGTGTACGGTCCCAGACGCTGGTGGAGTCCGGAGGGGGTGTGAAGAAGCCCGGAGACTCTCTCCGCCTCTCCTGCAAAGCCTCCGGGTTCACCTTCAGCAGCGCCTACATGAACTGGGTCCGACAGGCTCCCGGGAAGGGACTGGAATGGGTCGCTTATATAAACCCCGGTGGAGGTAGTACATACTACCTCGATGCAGTGAAAGGGCGATTCACCATCTCCAGGGATAACGCCAAGAGTGAGCTGTATCTGCAAATGACCGGCCTGAAGCCCGAGGACACCGCCCGCTATTACTGTGCGGGAGACACAGTGAAACGAAACCGGTTTGTGATCGCACAAAAACCCAGGCTGCGGAATCGCCCTTCTCCCGGCGGCCGCGCGGGGGCAGCAGCGACACCCCCCGCTTCGGGCTCGGGCAGGAGACCCGGCACCCGGGGGAACGGGACACAAACCTCCCGCCAGTTTAACCCTTCCGTTCCCGGGCAATGTGTCTCCCCTTCCTGCCCAGAGCCCCCTGGGTGCACAGATCCCCCACTTCGTCTGTGAACTCCAATGCGGAGTGAGTCCTGTTCTGAGTCGCGCCTCTCCCCCGGCAGCTTGGTCTCCTAGGGCCCGTCTCTGTGTCGGTGTAAAGGGGACAAGCGCATTGCGGTTTGCATCAGACACAGCAGATGGAGTGAATAGCTCCTGGGGCGAAATCCTCCGCTAGTGTAAAGTCACCACAAGCGATTTCTCGAGACTCAAGTTACTCCTGATTTACACCAGGGAGCCTCTGGCCCTTTCAGAAAACTGGGATGTTTATCGCATTAATGCAGCGGAAGGTGATTAGTTCATTATAACCGATGTGGGGCCCCTCACCGGGGCATCTCCGCCCTTCGCACGCGGTTATTGCCTTTATCCCCCCAAAGCTGCCGGGAGGCAGAGGAACGATCACAGCCCCTGGGTCAGAGGGGTACTGAGGCAGAGAGAGATGGAGGCCGGGGTGTGGAAATGGGCCATTCAGGGTCCGGGCGGGGCTGGGGGGCAGAGATCACCCGGCGCCAGAATAAACCCCGCTCCGCTGCGCCGGGGGATGTGGCGCCGCCGGGACTTTCCAAAGCGGCTCCTGGGTTGTTTTCACCAACTGCCCTGTGGAAATCCCGGCCCGGACCCTCCGCTGGTGTCAGTGGGTGGAGCTGAGACATCCCAACCCCCAATAAAGTGCCCCCATGTCACAGAGTCACCATGGAGATAAAAGGCCCCGCCCCTCATCCCCCGATGACATCACTCAGCCCAGCGCTGGCCCGCAGGGCATTGGGGACAGTCAGGTGGCTAAGGGCTGTGGACAGGGACATGGTGGGTTTTAATGGGGTCGCTCAGGGGGAGGCGGCTGCGAGGGAGAAGCAGAGGCCTGTGGGGGGGGGGGGGGCAGGAGGGCCCTGGGGTCACCGAACTCAGCTCTCACTGAATTGGATAGGGCCCCGGACTTTCCTAAATCTCCCCTAGTGTTAGTTTCAAGATAGGGATGAGAAAAGGAGTACTTGTGGCACCTTAGAGACTAACCAATTTATTTAAGCATGACCTTTCGTGAGCCACAGCTCACTTCATCGGATGCATACCGTGGAAACTGCAGTAGACATTATATACACACAGAGACCATGAAACAATACCTCCTCCCACCCCACTGTCCTGCTGGTAATAGCTTATCTAAAGTGATCATCAAGTTGGGCCATTTCCAGCACAAATCCAGGTTTTCTCACCCTCCACCCCCCCCACCCCCCCACAAACTCACTCTCCTGCTGGTAATAGCCCATCCAAAATGACAACTCTCTACACAATGTGCATGATAATCAAGGTGGGCCATTTCCTGCACAAATCCAGGTTCTCTCACCCCCTCACCCCCCTCCAAAAACCACACACACAAACTCACTATCCTGCTGGTAATAGCTCATCCAAAGTGACCACTCTCCCTACAATGTGCATGGTAATCAAGGTGGGCCATGTCCAGCACAAATCCAGGCTTTCTCGCCCCCCCCTTTCCCCCCCCCCCGGGGACACACACACACACACACACACAAACTCACTCTCCTGCTGGTAATAGCTCATGCAAACTGACCACTCTCCAAGTTTAAATCCAAGTTTAACCAGAACGTCTGGGGGAGGGGGGGGGTAGGAAAAAACAAGGGGACATAGGCTACCTTGCATAATGACTTAGCCACTCCCAGTCTCTTTTTAATTAATTAATTAATTAATTAATTAATAGTATCCAATTTGCAAATGAATTCCAATTCAGCAGTTTCTCGCTGGAGTCTGGATTTTAAGTTTTTTTGTTTTAAGATAGCGACCTTCATGTCTGTGATTGCGTGACCAGAGAGATTGAAGTGTTCTCCGACTGGTTTATGAATGTTATAATTCTTGACATCTGATTTGTGTCCATTTATTCTTTTACGTAGAGACTGTCCAGTTTGACCAATGTACATGGCAGAGGGGCATTGCTGGCACATGATGGCATATATGGAATTACACTGATTGCACCTTCTGGGCTCTTCTGCTTTTACAGAAAATTTGGGATGCGGGTTACAGGAATGGTTTTGGGCAAGAGAGTGTTTGCCCCCTTCTATCTTCCCAGGGGCAAAATGGGATCCTCCCTTCCCACCTGTTTTAAACTCCTCTTTCTCTGGCCTGCCCGCAGTAGACCCCTGATTCTGTTCAAAGGCATCATCTAAAAAAGCCATCTCCTCCCCAGACTTCACATCTTTGTCCCACAGACACTGCTTCACCTCAGCCTGACATGTGCCTGGGAAATGCTCTTGAGCAACAAGGTCCAGCATTCCCTCAAAACTTGCCACCCCCTAGCCCCTCACCCATTTTCCTAACAAATCTTTCATTTGGTTTACATATTCCCCATTACTCATACCAGTATCACTCTTAAGGTTCCTAAATTTAACTCTATAAGCTTCAGGGGTAATCTGAAAACTTCACAAAAGAGTATCTTTAAATTTACAAAAAAAGAAAAGGAGTACTTGTAGCACCTTAGAGACTAACCAATTTATTTGAGCATGAGCTTTCGTGAGCTACAGCTCACTTCATCAGATGTATACCGTGGAAACTGCAGCAGACTTTATATACACACAGAGAATATGAAACAATACCTCCTGCCACCCCACTGTCCTGCTGGTAATAGCTTATCTAAAGTGATCATCAAGTTGGGCCATTTCCAGCACAAATCCAGGTTTTCTCACCCTCCACCCCCCCACACAAATTGGAGCACACCCACAGCCCAGATGGGTCATTCAGTCCTTTGTTCAGAGCTTCCATTTGTAGCAAAGTCCCTCCAGAGGGAAGAAGCAGGACTGAAGACCAAATGGAGAAGATGCAGCTGCCTTTTATAGTCTTTCCATGCGGCCCGTGCTTCCTTTGTTCCAAACACAAGCTGGCCAGCACATGGCTGGGAAGCCTTTAGGGCTTGTCTACATACCCGCTGGATTGGTGGGCAGCGATCAATCCAGCGGGAGGTCTATTTATTGCATCTAGTATAGACGGGATAAGTCAACCACTGAGCACTCCACCAGAAGGAAAAGCACAAGCGGAGTCAACGGGAGAGTCTCAGCTGCCGAGTTACCGCAGTGAAGACACCGCGGTAAGTAGATCTGAGGTGATACAAACATATAAACAAGATCATCATATGTGGCAAATTCTAACATGTTTGCAGATATCTTACACGGCATATCTGGCTGTGACCAGTGTCCCAGTGGGGGACAGCTCTGGTCACTCCATTAGGGTGAACTGCAAAGAATGGGGCAGACAATCCCCATAAAGCGGGTGGATATTCCCAGGGCTGGTGCGACCAGGAGGTGAACTAGGCGGTCACCTAGGGCGTCAAGATTTGGGGGCACCAAAAAGCGGTGCCCCCCAATTTTTTTACAGTGTTTCATCCTGCTGTTCCCCCCCGCGCTTCCCCAAAGTGTCCCCCGGCCCCCACTTGCTGCCCCAGCGCGCTTTCCCAGCCCCAGAAGCGTCCCTGCGTCTCTCCTGCAGCCCCACACTGCCTCGGCTCTGCTCTGGTCCTGGCATCAACTGCTGCTGCAGGGTCCTAGAGCCCCATTTCCACTAGGGCAGGGCAGGTTGCCCTTCCCCTGCCCTTCCCCCTCAGATCTTCCCTTTTCCGGCAGGACCCTCCACCAGCACAGGGCCCCCCCACCCCCACCCGCAGTCACCGCTCCTGCCCACACTGGGCAAGGGTCACCCCCAGTGAGGCTACAGTGAGGGGCAGCAGCGGGGGAGGAGGCGCACATGTGATGGCAGCCCCCCCCCCAGCTCCCACCACAGGGGGGGCGAGGGGGCTTCCTGGACCTGAGAGGGACCCTAGGAGCATGTGCGTTGACAGTGGTACAGGGTGAGTGTGCTACCGGGGGGGGAACGTGGGGGGGGAATGTGGGGGGGCCCTCCCACATAACTCACTGCTGCCAGCAGAGAGAGGGCTGGGGGGAGTCCTCCGCTCTGGCCCCATCCTTGGGGCAGCCTGCCTGCACCCCAAACTCATCCCCAGCCCTGCCCCACCTTAGAGCCTGCACCCCCAGCCAGAGCCCTCACCTCCCCACACCCCAACCCTCTGCCACAGCTCCAAGCCTCTCCCACACCCCAAAGCCCTCATCCCCAACCCCAGCCAGAGCCCTCATCGCTCCGCACCCCAACCCTCTGCCCAGCTCCGAGCCTCTCCTACACCCCTAACCCCTCATCCCCAGCCTCACCCCACAGTCCTCACCCCTCCACCCCCATCCCCTTCCCACACACCCTCTCTGCTGCCAAACTTCCTCCCAGAGCCTGCATCCCAGCCCTTCACATGCACTCCCAGAGCCTGCACACCTCACCCCCTCCTGCACCCCCACCCCTTGTCCCAGCCCAGAGCCTACACCCAAACTCCATCCCAGAGCCTGCACCCCTCATCCTCTCCTGCACCCCCACCCTCTGCCCCAGCCTGGAGCCTGCACCCAGCACCCAAACTCCCTCCCAGAGCTTGCACCCCAATCTCCTGCCCCAACCCAGAGTCTGCATCCCAGACCTCCTCCCTCCATCCAAACTCCCTCCCAGAGCTTTAGGCAGAGTTTGCGGGGGCAGGTTTTAGGACCCACCAAAATTTCTACAAACCTGCCACCCCTGCCATTATCTGGGTTTTAAGCCCTGTTATGCCTGCAACAGGACTAAGCCTGTGAGTGACCCCCATAGCAGCTGCCTGAAGTGCTTGAGGGAATCAGACATGAAAGACAAGTGTCAGATTTGTAAAAACTTTTCTCCGAGAACACAGAAGGAGCATGTAGTTTGTAGTTCACCCCTGGCACCGGGATCAGTCTGGCACCTCTGCCCCTCGCCAGTGTCCAAGAAGCAGTCAAAAAAGTGGCACTCCCTGGCACCAAGCAAAAAGGGTCAAGGAGCTTCGGACAAAGTTCCTAGTTCAGGCCACCTGCCCGCCATGGAGCCGCATGGGGGTTTCTCTCCAATTGGATCCACTAGTCTCCCCAGGGAGCCACCGCTGGCTCCCAGGAGTGGCACGGGATCCAAACTCACTATTGTGCAAATATGAGTGTGTAGGTTGTTGAAATTTGTTATATTGATATTGTCAGTTGTTGTTGTATGATGGAGTATCCACCAGTCTAAAGTTATAACTTTTTATTAATAACAATAATTGGATATTCTAACAGTAGAATAAAAGACAGTAGATTTTGATATGAAAGAATGAAGGAAGGAAATATACGTGATTAAAAAGGGTGTATTTTTGAAAGTATTTTGAAAATTTATAATAAGCAGGCTTCTACATCCATAGTGGCTGACTTAGAACAACGCTTCCTCAGCTCTCATCCCCTAATGCCCCTACTCTACTTGCGCCACACTGATGACATCTTCATCATCTGGACCCATGGAAAAGAAGCCCTTGAGGTACTCCACCATGATTTCAACAATTTCCATCCCACCATCAGCCTCAGCCTGGACCAGTCCACACGAAACTGACTAAGGAACTCAATCTCCATTTTCAGCAATGACTTAGGAATTCTGAAGTCTAAGGTCTTGTCTACATGGTCCTGCAGTTCGGACTACAGGGGCATGACTAGCAATGTGCACCAAAGTGCTACACGGTAACTTCCCTGTGTGTGCGCTGCAGGTGTGAACTAAAGATTCCTAGTGAGCAATAGCATAGCCCTCTTCAAGCAGGAATACATTCGTGTGAAGGAGGAACCTTGTAGTCTGCACCTGCAGCATCCAAAGGGGGAGTTTCAGCACAGACTTTGGTGTGCCCTGTTGTTCACAGTCCCCTAGTCCAAACCGAGGGATAGTGTACACATGCCCTTAGTCTCAGTGAAAGTCAGTGGGATGTAGGCATCTAAGAGTCAGATTTTCAAAGGTATTTAGGTGCTTAAAATGGCAGCTAGACACCTAGTGAGAGTTTCAGAAGCATCTAAGTGTCTAGCTCCTATTGATTTCAATGGCACTTGGATGCCTAGGCATGTCTGTAGGGCCCATTAGGAACCTATCTACAACTTTAGGGTCCTAAATATCCTTAACATTTTGAGCTTATATCACTTTTGAAAGGGGAATTTAGAATGAAAATTTCAAAAGAGCCAAAGTGAGCTAGATTCTGGGAGTTGGGCTTCTATCTCCCTTAGGCTCCTTCAAAATCCCAGCATTACTCGCCTATGTCACATAGGTGTTCTTGAGAATTTTACTCTGTGTATCACAGAATCATAGAATCATAGAAGATTAGGGTTGGAAGAGCCCTCAGAAACTCATCTAGTTTAAGCCCCTGTGTGACGTTGCACTCCATATGTTTTATTAAAATATGCTAATGAGTGTGAATATAATGTAACTGGAACATGCTTCATGCAAAAGGTCTCTTTTAAGGTGTCGTTATAAAGCTTATAATCTACTGAGTGTGTTCATTCTATTTGTATGTATGTATAATTCTTGTATCTGAAGCTAGAAATATAAAGTATAACTCTGAAGTACTATTGTAATTATGCACAGTGTGGGCCATTAATGGTGGTTTGGAATCTTGCTGGCTCTCATTAACTAGGATAATTGGTTGTAAATGGCTCTGTTTACTTGTAAGCCTTCCTGTGTTCCAGTGAGTCAGGACAGAAAGAATGGAGGCTTGGGGTATCACAGGATATGTGACCATGTCACCTGGGACTGGAATCCATCTTAAACCTGGTGCTTTTCCATTTCAAAGGCGGGGTGGGGACCCAGAGAGACAAAAGATTCCCACCTTGTGCCAAAGCTATGAAAGTGGGTGAAACAGAACAAAGGGGGCTGCCAGTCATGAGAAATCCCCTAGTTACCACCTGAGCTGGAACTAACAAAAACTGTAGCAGGGGAAAGGATTGGGCCCAGACTAGGAAGGAGTCTAGTCTGTGAAAGAAGCTTATTGGAACAGCTCTGAGGGTGAGATTTACCTGTATTCAGTTTCTTAATGTATTAGGCTTAGACTTGCATGCTTTATTTTGCTTTATTTTATTTGCTTACTTTGTTCTGACTGTTATTACTTGAAACGACTTAAATCCTACTTTTTATACTTAATAAAATCACTTTTGTTTATTAGTAAACCCAGAGTAAGTGATTTATACCTGGGAGAGCAAACAGCTGAGCATATCTGTCTATCAGTGTTATAGAGGACGGACAATTTATGGGTTTACCCTGTATAAGCTTGATACAGAGTAAATCGGATTTATTTGGGTTTGGATTCCATTGAGAACTGAGTGTCCGGGTGCTGAAGATAGGTGAGTTGCTGAGCAATTTTTGGTTAAATTCTGCAGCTTAGGGGGCGTGGATCAGACCTCGGTCTGTGTTGCAGGTGACTAGCGTATCTGGCTCAACAAGGCAGGGTTCTGGAGTCCCAAACTGGCAGTGGAAAACGGGCTCAGAGGTAGTTTCAGCACATCAGGTGACAGTCACAAAGGGATCTCTGTGACCGAACCCGTCACACCCTGCTCAAAGCAGGACCAACCCCAACTAAATCATCCCAGGGAAGGCTTTGCCAACCTGGGCCTTAAAAACCTCTAAGGATGGAGATTCCACCATCTCCCTCGGTAACCCATTCCAGTGCTTCACCACCCTCCTAATAAAATAGTTTTTTCCGAATATCCAACCTAGGCCTCCCCCACTGCAACTTGAGACCATTGCTCCTTGTTCTGTTATCTGCCACTACTGAGAACAGCCGAACTTCATCCTCTTTGGAATCCCCCCTCAGGTAGCTGAAGGCTGCTATCAAATCCTCCCTCACTCTTCTCTTCTGCAGACTTAATAACCCCAGTTCCCTCAACCTCTCCTCCTAAGTCATGTGTCCCAGCCCCCGAAGCATTTTCATTGCCCTCCCGCTGGACTCTCTCCAATTTGTCCACATCCTTTCTGTAGTGGGGGGCCCAAAACTAGATGCAGTACTCCAGATGTGACCTCACCAGTGCTGAATAGAGGGGAATAATCACTTCCCACGATCTGCTGGCAATGCTTCTACTAATGCAATCTAATATGCCATTAGCCTTCTTGGCAACAAGGTAACACTGTTGACTCATATCCAGCTTCTTGTCCACTGTAATCCCCAGGTCCTTTTTTGCAAAACTGCCACTTAGCCAGTCGATCCCCAACCTGTCGCAGTGCATGGGATTCTTCCGTCCTAAGTGCAGGACTCTGCACTTGTCCTTGTTGAACCTTATCTGATTTCTTTTGATCCAATCCTCCAATTTGTCTAGCTCGCTCTGGGCCCTATTCCTACCCTCCAGAATATTTACCTCTGCCCCAAGGTTAGTGTCATCCATGAACTTGCTGAGGGTGCAATCCATCCCATCATCAATATCATTAATGAAGATGTTGAACAAAACGAGCCCCAGGAATGACTGCTGGGACACTCCACTTGATACCATCTGCCAACTAGATATCGAACTGTTGATAACTACCCATTGACCCCAACAATCTAGCCAGCTTTCTATACACCTTATAGTCCATTCATCTAATCCAGTGGTGGGCAAACTTTTTGGCCTGAGGGCCACATCTGGGTGGGGAAATTACATGCAGGAGTGGGGCAGGGGTTGAGGTGTGGGATGTGTGAGGAGGTGCAGTGTGCATGAAGGGGCTCTGGGCAAGAGGTTGGTGCAGAGGAGGGGTGCGGGGTGTATGAGGGGTCTTGGGGCAGGCAGTTTGGGTGCAGGAGGAGTGAGAGATGTAGCAGGGGGCTCAGGGCAGGGGGTTGGTGGCTCAGGGCAGGGGGTTGGGGTGCAGGGGGGAGTGTGACTGGGGGCTCAAGGCAGGGGTTTGGGGTCCAGGCTTTGGCCCGGCACTGCTTACCTCGAGTGGCACTGGGGTGGAAGCGGTGCGCAACGTGCCTAAGGTTGGCTCCCTGCCTGCCCTGGCCTCGCGCCACTCCCGGAAGTGGCCAGCATGTCCAGCAGTGGCTCCTGGGGTGGGGTGGGGAGGTTGGCTCTGCTGCATGCTGCCCTCGCCTGTGGGTACCATACTAGAAGCTCCCATTGGCTGCGGTTCCCCCTTCCCGGGAAATGGGAGCTGTGGGGGGTGGTGCCTGCAGGCAAGGGCAGAGCACAGAGCCCTCTGCCCCTCTTCCCCAGGAGCCGCAGGGACATGGTGCCAGCCCTTTCCCGCACTTAGCCCAGCAGCACCACGGGGGTGGCAATCCCTCAGGCTGGATCCAAAGCCCTGAGGGGCCGGATCCTGCCCACGGGCAATAGTTTGCCCATCCCTGATCTAATCCATACTTCTTTAATTTGCTGGCAAGAATACTGTGGAAGACCGTATCAAAAGCTTTGCTAAAGTCAAGGCATATCACGTCCGTGTTTTCCCCATATCCACAGAGCCAGTTATCTCAAGATAGAAGGCAATCAGGTCAGTCAGGCATGACTTGCCCTTGGTGAATCCATGTTGACTGTTCCTGATCACCTTCGTCTCCTCCAAGTGCTTCAAAATGGATTCCTTGAGGACCTGCTCCATGATTTTTCCAGGGACTGAGGTGAGGCTGACTGATCTATCATTCCCTGGATTCTCCTTCTTCCCTTTTTTAAAGATGGTCACTATATTTCCCTTTTACTGCCACTGCGCTGGTTGTGGGCATCCAAAACTTCTGGGTGGTTCTGAAATCTCTGCCTTAGCTCCCCTAGTGCAGTTTTCATTCATTGTTTGAAAAGCACCTGACAAAGGAAGAGAAGCAAGGTTTATCTACCTTTTTCAGCTAGGGGAAAATTAGGTGCCTTTAAAAATTACCCCCACAGATCCTGCCCTCATCCAAGATTTGGTGGGATTTTCAAAGGGGCTGAGAGGATTGGACAACCCAAGCCTATATCGTTTCCTTTGATACATTGGCGTTTATGTCATGTGAAGCAGTGGCCAGGACTCAGGAGACTTGTGTTCTCTTCCCATTCATATCACTGGTCTCCTGGGTGCTCATGGACAAGATCCATCACCTCCCCATATCCGGCAAAGTTTTCATCCACCTTTGTACCTATCTCCCATTGGCTTTCCTGATGCCCAACTCCTGTCTGTGTCTTTGAAACCCCTCCTCCAGTGTCTATGACAATGACAGTGCTGAAAAATATCAAACAAATGAAATTTTAAAAATGAAGGGGAAAAAAAAAATGAGAAAAAATCCCATTTCCCCACATCTTTTTCCAGCCAGCTCTCAGTTATGTTCTCAGTTAGATAAAAACATAAAACAGTATTGCTTGAAGGTTGCAATGTAACATTACTTTATTTCTTAGAATGCAGACCCATAAGATGCAAGAACACAAAAACGGAGGGACAAAGCAGGCTCCTCCCCACAACAGAGAGGCATAACTCTATGGTGATGGGCTGAAGAATGACTCATAATAACCAGAGCATATATTTCCATACAAAGGTCCCCGTCTGCAAGCGGGACCTGAAAAAAAACCCTTACACTCAGAGCGATATCTTGTAATTTTAACACAGCTTCCAACACACCTCACTCTGGCTAAGGATGAATTAGTTTGTGACAAAGTTTCTGGCCTATAGGCAGTATGTGGCTGATCTAGGAAAAGAAGTGAAGAGTCGTGACTCTCACACCTATTTCTTAACCACAAGATACCCAACCCTTGCTGGAAAACCCATTCAGCATGTATTTCTGTCCTGCCTGCTGTATTGTGGCAGAAGATGACAGTTAGATCTCAGTGAACCACTGATTTTTCATTTCTCTGGCAGTTCTGGAAAATAAAAGCCTTACTACCAGGGTATGAAGGCATTCACACTTGCTTTTCCTAGCCCAATGATTACTCATTGTCATTCATGATGAGAATGAATAGTCATTGGGCCAGAAAATAAGTCCAAGGATGACTCTGTGGTCTGGTAGTTAAGAAGCACACTTTGGCTGTGTGAGACTGAAGTTCAACTCCCTGTAACAAGGGCTATTTAATTATTTATACCCGATGGAACCACGTTAAAACACGTTAAAACGAGAGAGAGAGAGGGAGCTTGTGCAGAGAGTATTCTATAGGCTAGTGCACTTGTTTCCCATGCGGGAGATTGAAGACTTCTCCCCTATCAGGCAGGGGGGATATTGAGCGTGGGTCTTACACACACACACACACACACACACGAGTGCTCTAACCCCAAGGTTAAAGATTATAAAGGGCAGGTTGGAGTCCAGCATCTAAGTCCAGAAAGATTTTGATTGACTTTTGCTGAAAATATTCAGCTAATTTGAGTTAAACGAATTCATGAATTAGAGCTACATACCTCCAGCTTTCATCCAGACCACATCACATGATCTATTGTCTACAGCCAAGCTCTATGATACAACCGCATTTGCTCCAATCCCTCAGACGGACGCAAACAGGATCTCTATCAAGCATTCTTAAAACTACAATACCAACCTGGTGAAGGGAAGAAATAGATTGACAGAGCCAGAAGGGTACCCAGAAGTCACCTACTACAGGACAGGCCCAACAAAGGAAGTAACAGAACACCACTAGCTGTCACCTACAGCCCCCAACTAAAACCTCTCTAGTGCATCATCAAGGATCTATAACCTATCCTGAAGGACAATCCCTCACTCTCACAGACCTTGGGAGACAGGCCAATCCTCGCTTACAGACAGCCCTCAAGCCTAAAGCAAAGACTCACCAGCAACTACACACCACACAAGAAAAACACCAACCCAGGAACCAAACATTGCAACAAACCCTGGTGCCAACTCTGTCCACATATCTATTCAAGGGACACCATCATAGGACCTAACCACATCAGCCACACTATCAGGGGCTCATTCACCTGCACATCCACCAATGTGATATATGCCACCATGTGCCAGCAATGCCCCTCTGCCATGTACATTGGCCAAACTGGACAGTCTCTACGCAAAAGAATAAATGGACACAAATCTGACATCAGGAATTATAACGTTCAGAAACCAGTCGGAGAACACTTCAATCTCCCTGGTCACTCAATAACAGACCTAAAAGTGGCAATTCTTCAACAAAAAAACTTCAAAAACAGACTTCAACAAGAAACTGCAGAACTGGAATTAATTTGCAAACTGGACACCAAATTAGGCCTGAATAAAGACTGGGAGTGGATGCGTCACTACAAAAACTAATTTTCCCTCAGTTGATATTCACACCTTCTTGTCAACTGTTGGAAATGGGCGACGTCCACCTTGATTGCATTGGCCTCGTTAGTACTACAGAAGTAATCAACCACTGAGAATAGGCCACTTCCACCTTAACTGAATTGGCCTCGTTAGCACTGATCCTCCACTCGGTAAGGCAACTTCCATCTTTTTATATATATACCGCTGACTGTATTTTCCACTCCATGCTTCTGATGAAGTGGGCTTTAGCCCATGAAAGCTTATGCCCAAATAAATGTGTTAGTCTCTAAGGTGCCACAAGGACTCCTCTTTGTTTTTGCTGATACAGTCTAACATGGCTACCACTCTGAAAATTGACAACAGAGGATCCTAATCAGCGGAGAATGAACGTCATTGGCTTCAGTGGGAGTGGAAGAGACCCAGAGCCACTCAAAAGATGTTAAGCTCCTTGCAGAATTTGGGCACTTGTGTTCATGTACGGATGAATGTATGGATGCATGAAGCAGAGTGCTTTACTGAAATGTGTGTCTGGAAAAGAAAACATGGGTATTAAATGTATGAATGATTAATGCTGAAAAAGTATCAGAGTAAAAGAAAGAAAGAAAGAAAGATGAAGTCAGGTCAATAAGGGGTAACCCTGTTCTCAAGGACTCCAATGGGCCATGTCTAAAAAACTGTCAGTTCATCTCTATTTTACTATATGCTAAAATTTGTCCTTTAAGGTTCTATGCCTTTTCTGGAAGCAATCAGTTTAAGAATAGCTTTTCTCAGGGACTCATTGACCTCTTTGTTTCTCAGGCTGTAGATGACAGGATTGACCATGGGAGTCAGGACTGTGTAGAAGACAGAGAAGAGTTTGTGTAGGACCGTGGGAGTGTTAGCTGTTGGAGCCACATAGACAGTAATCAGTGTCCCATAGAAAACTGAAACCACAATGAGGTGAAAGGAGCAGGTGGAAAAGGCCTTTTGCCTCCCTGTGGTGGAAGGGATTCTCAGGATGGTGGCGATGATACAAATGTAGGATGTCAGGGTCAGTAGACAGGGCACAAGTGTCCCTATGGCAGAGATAGTAAATGTTACCAGTTGAAGAGTCTGGGTGTCATCACAGGACAGCTTAATCATGGGTGAAAAATCACAAAAGAAATGATCAATTTCTTTGGAATTACAGAACGTTAATCGGAAAAAGAAAATATCTACTATGGCACAGCCCACAAAGCTACTTATCCAGGACCCTGCCACCAGTTGGCAACAAACCCTGCCATTCATCAGAGCATCATAACGGAGTGGATTGCATATCGCTAAATACCGATCATAAGACATTGCCATGAGCAGCAGACATTCTGTAGATGACATGACACCAAATAAGTATAATTGCAGAATGCAGCCCTTTACAGAAATGGATCTGTCCCCAGTCAGAAGACTGGCCAGCAGCCTGGGCAGGATGGTGGAGGTGTAGCAGGTCTCCAAGCAGGACAAGTTCCCCAGTAAGAAGTACATAGGGATGTGAAGGTGCTGATCAGTCACAACTAGCACAATAATGAGGATGTTCCCTGCAACAGTCACAATGAAGATGACTAGAAACATGAGAAAGAGAAGGGGCTGCAGCTCAGGGAAATTCCCAAATCCTAAAAGGATGAATTTCACGATGGGTGTTTGATTTCTTCCTTCCGCTTTCTCCATAATCTGTATCTAGAAAAAGAAAACCATTAAATATTGATGGAGTGCACGCCGTCAGTTTGTGCTGTTGGATACACTAGCAGAAACCTGCAGTAGGTAACCTCATACCACTGCATCTCTCCACTAGAAGAATGAAGTTGTTAATAAACAGAGGAAGACTAATATAATCAAGAGATTGAGCTTCCAATATAGGTGAACCAAGAGCATGGAACCCTACTGAATTACGGAAATGTCCCATCTAACTCTCTTATGCTTTCTTGAACGTTAAATAAAGACTTTTAGGCTGGGATTTTGGAATACCTTAATCCTATCAGTGTCATAGCAACAAATCTAGAAGACATAAACAAAATCAAGAGATTGGAAACGAAAGATATTTAGAGTTCAACGACTGGTAGTCTAACCTGCAGTTGGGAGGTGTAATTCCCAGCTTGGGTAGAGGTACATATACTAGCTATGGTCAAGCGAGCAGGATAAAAATAGCAGTGAGAACAGGACAGCACATACAGGGGCTTGGGAGGGCCACGTGTGGACGTACCTAGGATCTCAGATGGGATTGTGCTCGGGCAGCTCGTCTGTGCTGCCGAGGCCACACTGCTATTTTTAGCACAATAGCTCCATCACAGATAATGTGTGTAGGTCACCGGAGCAGGGAATTACACTGCCCAGGTGCAGCATAGACATAACCCAGGAGACACACACCGAACACCAAAGAGGCTGCGGTTCGTATGAAGGTCTGTCCAGCTGTCCTCTATCACAGCAGATTCAAAGAAGAATTTGCACCATTTAATAGATACAGCTGAGAAACAGACAAAGACAAACATTAACCTAAACACAGACCATGGGCTGTTACCGATCTCAATTACGCCAGGGTAAATTGCATCCGCTTTATGTGGATTTACACAAGAGCAACTAAGACTGGAATCCAACCCCATTTAAAGAAATGTAAGTGAAATAGAAATGAAAATTCATCAAGATAGAAATAAGAGAGTCGTTTTTATTCAGAAGGGAGAATGTGCCTGGAGAAAAATTAAAAAATGGAGAAAACGAAAGGGATAAATAAACAGAATAAGATAAAAATACAGTGTGAGAGAGAAAGAGGAGAGAGACTAAGTTTATTTCTCCAAATTTTTGATCAATAAAATACAGATCTGTTTAAAGAGAAGTAGCATATCCTTTCTGTTAAAGCAAAGGTATCAGAACTAATAAATCTGAAATCTCTTCAGTAGTCATCCCCTCAATAGCATTCATCACCATAAACTTTTCTGAGACATTTACATGCCCCATTTCGGGTTTATGTCCCACCTTCCATTCCTGTTTTTGGTTGTGTACAGGTTTGGCACTGTTAGTCATTTTGAAAAAAAATATTTGTTTTTAATGTTTGGACCGGGGAAGGTTGTATGCTTGTGTTTTGATAAATTTGATTTCTTAGAAAAAAGGGAAGGGTTAGGTCGAAAGAATAGAAAGAGAGAGCTTAAAGAAAAGGAGTTTTTAAAAAAGAAAGATTGGTTAGGTTTAGTAAGGAGAGAGGTTTTCAAAGAGTAAAGATTGGTTATTAAAGAAAGGACAGATTTTTTGTTTAGGTTTACTAAGGAGAGAGGGTTTTAAAGACAAAAGTTTGAAAGAAAGGTTATTATAAAATACAAAAAAATGTAATAAACGAGGAAATATCAAGGTGGCTTGAGATAGGAGCATTTAAAAAGAGTTATTTTGAAAAAAAAAGGAAAATATAAAGGGGAAAAGAATTAGGCTGAAAGAGAGTACATGCCAGAAAAAAGGGAATTTTAAATATTAGGAAGAAAATCTGTATTCCGTGACAAAGGGCTGTGTGAAAGAGAGAAAGTGTAGAAAACGAAAGAGAGAGAGAGAGAGATGCTTTTCTGTTCATGAGCAGAACACAGGGCTGTGTGAAAGACGTAAAGTTTAGAAAACAGCAAGAGAGAGAAAGATCTTTTTTTGTTCATCAGCAGAACACATGGCTAGTGAGAGAGGTAAATTATAGAAAGCAGTAGCAAGAGCTAAGCAGCAAGCTTACCCAGTGGCTGTCCCTAGGGAAATGATAACGATACCAGAGGCTGTGAGCCTTGGGAGCAAACCCTGCCGGACCAATCAGAAGCTGTTCTACAGCCCATCGCCTCCTCCTTCCTCCCTCCCTCCCTCTCCTCCCCTCCCCACCCCTCCTGAGATAAGCCCTGCATGAAAGATATTTCCACAACCTTTTCATATTGTTAAAGTTTTACCGAAAATTGACTTTTAATTTAAGTTTTGTAAAAGAATATACACTTAAAAGATAAGCGTGTTTGAAGAAACATTTCCCCAACACATAAATAATGAGGAATCCCTGTGGCACCTTAGAGACGAACAAATTTATTTGGGCATAAGCTTTTATGGGCTAACACCCACTTCATCAGATGCATGGAGTTGACAAGAAGGTGTGAGTATCAGCAGAGGGAAAATTACTTTTTGTAGCGACCCATCCATGCCCAGTCTTTTTTTAGGCCTAATTTGATGGTATCCATCTTGCAAATTAATTCCAGTTCTGCAGTTTCTCTTTGGAGTCTGTTTTTGAAGTTTTTTTTGTTGAAGAATTGCCACTTTTCAGTCTGTTATTGAGTGTCCAGGGAGGTTGAAGTGTTCTCCTACTGGTTTTTGAATGTTAGAATTCTTGATGCCTGATTTATGTCCATTTTGCATAGAGACAGTCTGGTTTGGCCAATGTACATGGCAGAGGGGCATCTCTGGCACATGATGGCATATGTCACATTGGTAGATGTGCAGGTGAATGAGACACTTTAGCTCTGTCACACAGCCCTTTGTCATTCAACACAGGCTTTCCAGCTACTTTTTAAAATCCCTTCTTTTTCCATCTTGTGCTTTCTTTCAACCTTATTTTTTTTACCTGAATATGTTCTTCTTTTTTAAAAAATCTCTATTTTTAAATGCTCCTCCTTCAATCCACCTTTATATTTTCCTCTTTTATTTCAATTTTGTTTAGTTCTATAATAACCTTTCTTTCAAACTTTTGTCTTTAAAACTCTCTCTCCTTAATAAACCTAACCAAAAATCTTTCCTCTCTTTAATAACCAACCTCTCTCCTTACTAAAGCGAACCAATTCTTATTGTTTTAAACCTCCTTTTCCTTAAGTCATCTCTTTCGATTCTTTCAGATTAACCCTTACTTTTTCTAAAACAAATCAGCCAGTCGTGTCAAACCACAAGCACAAAACATTCCCCTGTCCAAACATAAAAAAATTATATATTTCAAAATAGCCAAAGGTGTCAAACTGAACCCAACTGAAAGCGGGAACGGAGGGCAGTACATTCATCTGAAATGGGGCCTGGAAACAGGGCAGAAAAATATATAGCGGTAAATTCTGTCAGGGGTTAACTCCTCTCTTCCTTGCTTTTCCCTTACGCACTTTTTATCTCCTCATTCACTAGTTCATGATGCACCCATAGGAACTATGTCTACACCGGGAATGTTAATGGTACATTGACAATGGTGCAACATAAAGGTCTGACAGAAAAATGGAAATCCAGAAAAACACACACAGAGAGAGAGAGATGAGAGAGACTCTTTGTTTTATTTCAAAAATTTTACAAGCAATAAATGTCACATTTGAGGAAAAGAAACAGAGTCTTGTGGTGAAAAAGAAAATACACACACAAGGAGTCAATAAACTAGATACATTCATGGAGGACAGGTCCATCAATGTCTATTAGCCAGAATGGGCAGGGATGGTGTCCCTAGCCTCTGTTTGCCAGAAGTTGGGAATGGGCAATAGGGTATGGATCAGTAGATGATTCCTGTTCTGTTCATTCCCTCTGAAGCACCCAGCATTAGCCACTGTCAGAAGACAGGATACTGGACTAGATGGACCTTTGGTCTGACCCACTATGGCCCTTCTTATGTTCTTATGTTTTAAATCTGAAAGCCATTCATTGCTCTTTCTTAGGCATGCTTTTCTATAACTCATCTACCTTCATTTCCTTCCCCCCTGGATTGAACAAGCAATCATACTCTTTCTGACATGGTGGATGCCTGAGCAGGTATTTCTATTTGATAATCAGATTATTTCATTTTAACTGGGCTGCTTTACCTTTCTCACTGATGATCTATTGCCCCTAACCCCAATCTTTCCTTCAGATTTCCCGAGTTAAAATTATAATCTTTGCACTACATTTTCAATTCTCTTCTACTATTGATAGTCTTCAATAATCTCAGTAAAATGAGTTTTGGGTTCCTACCTGGATGTCTGGATCCTATGGCACTTCTGGGTGTATTTTTCTGTTATTCCCTGTCACAGAAATGTATGTCTCTCTCGGTTGGTAATTTCTCCTTCACAATAGATGATGTAATCTCCCTTCATATTTCTGCCGGTGGGAATTTGAAATTATTGCATAGAGGAAAGATAATATTTATTTTTAGAAAGGAAAAACAACGGTGCAAGAACAGTCTTATTACTAACCTCAAAGGGGAAGTCATGGAAAACAACTGGTTCAAAGAGGGAAAATAACGGAGACAGCAGAATTGTTGACCCAAAAGACAAAGCAACTGGAAAAAAGGGAATGTCTCATTTATGACTTACCAGTCTGGGCTCCCTCTCACACTATGCTGCTGTGGCAAGATGCAAAACTGCTCCCAGTCCTACACTTCCTCCAGCATTGCCACAGGCAGGGATGCACCCAGCTGCAGTTATGTGCAAGCTCTGGCCAGCCACTGCATGAACCAAAAAGAGAGAAGCTGCAGTCAAGATACCAACCAGCTCCCCAGCCTAGGATCCCAGAGCTGTGCCGTCCTGCCCTCCTCAAAACACTGATCAGTATGAATGCATTACCTGGTTCATCTCTCCCTCAATGTGGAGAGGAATATGCACACTTGTGGTAATGAAGCTGAGATTTTCCCCAGATACTTCACTGAAAAGCACACTGGTTTAGGTTCAAATATATAGAAGGCTTTTAATGATAAAAGTTAGATTTTAAATGATTAGAAGGGATACCAAACAGATCAAAGCAGATTATCTAGCAAATAAACAGAAATGCAACCTAAGCTTAACGCACTAGTTAGATTGACTATGAATGAGCAGTTTCTCACCCTGACCGATGATATCAGCAGTCTGACAGATTCTCAAGGCAAAAGCTGCATTTGCCTTGCAGCTTGGGTTTCTCAGGTTTAAATACACAGGCTAGAAATCTCTTTAACCTGGCTCCAGCACTTCCCCCAGTTCAGTCTTTGTTCCTTAGGTCTCTCCAGGAATCCTTTTGTGTGGCATGATATCGCTCCCTGACTTATATAGCTTTAGCATAGGGTGGGAACCCTTTGTTTCAAAACTCGGTTCCCAGACCAGTTTGAGGAAAAATACAGATGTCCCAAGATGGAGCCCAGTGTCATGTGGTCTGGTCACCTGCCCTGATAGATTCATATCACCCATTACTTACAGGCTCTCTGGAAAGTTCTCAGGAAGGCTCATCAGGTGGGAGATAAGCTTCTCCTAAGATCTATTCTTTTCCCTAACGGCTCATTACCCTGAATGTCAAAGGGAGTTGGACACCTAACCTTTCTGTGCTCCTTTGAAAATCCACACTTTGTTGCCTGATGGCCTAACTTGCACCTATCCTTTTGGTCTTTGCTGAAAGAGCGAGGGACTCCTTCTCCTAAAGTGTGAGGGAAGATGCTATGTATGTGGGATGGGAAAGGTGGAGGTGGATAGCTGTAGTGTAAAACAGGAATGTAATCTGTGACTGTTTATTTTGAGAGTGGGCAGGGGAGACACAGATACTAGTCCATATTAGCCATGGGGAAAATAACTCTTGCCTTTGCCTTGTACAGGGCCTGATACAAAACCCCTTGTTGTCAATGATTGAGAGTCTTTTCCTTAACTACAAAGGGCTTTGGATCTGGCTCATTATTAAAAGATGCAAGACATTGGAGCATACGAGCCATAGTGAGATAAAGAATGGTTTGGCCTCTATTTTGTATCTACTAACATGATGAAAACTAATACAGTAGGGGACTGGGTGGTGATGGGAAGTTGACTTGTGGGGAAGTCTTGATCTGATGACGTGCACAAACTGGTCCAACAGATACCATTCTCTCTTTAATTATATTGCAACCAATACAATGCAACTCAGTGCTGTATAATAAATCGCTTCACCCACTTTGGTTCATTATCAAATATATTCAAGAGACCAAATAACCAATGTCATTCAAGTTTATTGCTATTAACCAGTAATAATATAGTTCAGGAAAAAGGTTCTGTATGATACCAGTCTCCAGGAAGACATCTCATGCAGTCATGTTACATTCACCTGACACAGAAGGTGTACTCCCAAAGTTATACTCCTAAAGCTATCTTTCTATACTCCTTACTTTAGGAGTATAAAACCTTCTGTTTTACTGGCTGGCTGAGAGTCACATCTGACTGCAGAATTGGGGTGCGGGTCCACTGGCTTCCCCACTCCCGCACTGCAGACTCGCTGCGGGAAGCGCACGGTGTGAGAAGGGGATGCTGAATTCTCCAAGGTCGGCCCCAGGAAGGTCGAAGCGGTGGAAGCTTCTTGCCCTGGAGACAGTCTGCTCACAGAGAGGAGGTTCCCCCAGAGTCCTGACTGGCTTCGTATGGAGTCGTTCCAGAGCATAGCATCCAGAGCAACTGGTGGTTGAGGTGGGATGTACTGCACCCCCTGGATGGAGCATCTGGCAGTAAGTGACAGGGGAGCAGTAAAACAGTAGGTTTATCAGATGACAGGAACATGGTCTAAAACAGAGTTTGTAGGTACAGAGAACAGAACCCCTCAGTCAGGTCCATCTTGGGGGGCAGGGAGGCTAGAGCCCCATCTGGTCCTCCCTCCATTTCCCCAGCCAGCTCCAAAACTGAAACTCGCTCACCCCTCCGCTCACCTTTTTCTCTTTCCCAGGCCAGGAGGCCACCTGATCTCTTTGTTCTCCAGCACCTTCACTTGGCACCTTTGCAGAGGAGGGGCCCAGGCCATCAGTTGCCAGGAGACAGGGTGTCAGCCATTCTCTGTGCAGACAGCATCACACTGGACCTCTAAGGCTCTGCAACAATCACACACCCTTATCCCATGACCTAGATACTTAAGAAATGCCTAGGGAAAACTGAGGCATGCACACAGTATTCAGAGAAAACATTAAGAACATTCCCACTTCGTTGCAATCCTCCAAAACACTTGCAACCACTCCCAGCTTGGTATGGTCTGCAAACTTTATAAGTGTACTCTCTATGCCATGATCTAAATCATTGATGAAGATATTGAAAAGAACCGGACCCAGAACTGATCCCTGTGGGACCCCACTCTTTAAGCCCTTCCAGCATGACTGTGACCATTGAAAACTACTCTCTGGGAATAATTTTCCAACCAGTTATGCACCCACCATACAGTAGCTCCGTCTAGATTGTATTTCCCTAGTTTCTTAATGAGAAGGGCATGCGAGACCGTATCAAAAGCCTTACTAAAGTCAAGATATACCACATCTACCACTTCCCCCCATCCACAAGGCTTGTTACCCTGTCAAAGAAAGCTATCAGGTTGGTTTACACAATTTGTACTTGGCAAATCCATGCTGACTGTTATTTATCACCTTATTATCTTCTAGGTGTTTGCAAATTGATTGCTTAATTATTTGCTCCATTGTCTTTCCGGGTACAGAAGTTAAGCTGACTGGTCTGTAATTCCCCAGATTGTCCTTATTTCCCTTTTTATAGATGGGCACTAGATTTGCCCTTTTCCAGTCTTCTGGGTTGTCTCCCGTCTTCCATGACTTTTCAAAGACAATAGTCAATGACTCAGATTATCTCCTCAGTCAGTTTGCCTCTTACCCCTTCTCCCCCAGGGGCCTACTTGAAGGTGGTTCAGACCCACTTGGGACCAGGGCTGAAGAGGCCTGGAGAGTCCCATAAATTGCAATGTGCCACCAGCAGGTTTGATCTTAGCAGCAACTGGATGGCCTGGATCAGACAGCAGGCAGGGAAGGGGTGAAATATCCAGTGAGGGGAATCCCGATAGGGAAAATACAAAAACCAAGGCTGCAGAAACTTCCTTCTGTCATATGTTGCATGAAGGCAGAAATTCCACAAACAATCCAGCACTAGGCACAGCAATGGGATCTGCAACCAGAGTCAAATCAAAATATCTGTCATCAGGTTTCAAATCTCTGTATCCATCTATGATCGTGTGTCCATAAAAACTGGGGCTTCTGGAATATTAAGATGTCCTGGGATAAGAAGGAAGGTACTCTCATGGACTGGTAACTGGTTAAAAGATAGGAAACAAAGGCCAGGAATAAACGGTCAGTTTTCAAATAGTGGTGTCCCCCAGGGGTCTGTACTGGGCCCAGTCCTATTCAACATATTCAGAAATGATCTGGAAAAGGGGGTAAACAGTGAGGTGGCAACATCTGCAGATGATACAAAATTACTAAATATAGTTAAGACCCAGGCAGACTGTGAAGAGCTACAAAAGGATTTCACAAAACTGCGTGACTGGGCAACAAAATGGCAAAAGAAATTAAATGTTGATAAATGCAAAGTAATGCACATGGGAAAACATCATCCCAACTATACATAGAAAATAATGGGGTCTAAATTGCCACTCAAGAAAGCTTATGCCCAAATACATTTGTTTGTCTTTAAGGTGCCACAGGACTCCGCATTGTTTTGTTTTGTTTTAATTAAGGAAGTGTTATTTACTCCTTCTCATAAGGCAAGAACTAGGTGTCACCAAATGAAAGTAATAGGCAGCAGTTTTCAAACAAAAAAGGGAAGTATTTCTTCACACAATGCACCGTCAACCTGTGAAACTCTTTGCCAGAGGATGTTGTGAAGGCCAAGAGTATAACAGGTTTCAAGAAAGAACTAGATAAGTTCATGGAGGATAGGTCCATCATTAATAGCTATTAGTCAGGATGGGCAGGGATGGTGTCCCTAGCCTCTGTTTGCCACAAGATGGGAATGGGAGACAGAGAAGGAAAACTTAATGATTACTTGTTCTGTTCATTCCCTCTGAGGCACCTGGCATTGGCCATTGTCAGAAGACAGGATACTGGGCTAGATGGACCTTTGGTCTGATACAATATGGCCATTCTTATGTTCTTATATGGTCATATTTGAATGTGGCCCTTCTCAGACACCAAAGTAAAAATGCTCACAACCTCCCAGATAGTTACAGATTCATAGAATTAAAGGCCAGAAAGGAGCCGTATGATACTCTAGTCTGATCTCCTGCATAATATATGCCATAAATCCTCAACCTGATTAACTGGGGATCAGTCTAGCACCCTCTTTACTTCAGCATGCTATGATTCCACTTTCTTTCACCACTGTCAGAGAGACATTCCAGCAGAAGGGCCCTGATCTCTCAGCTTTTAGCACTAGAACCCACCAAGTCTGTCTGTTTTGCTTTTCTTTTTCATTTGTTTGCTTTTGTGGTTAGTTGAATAATTTTCCAGCAAAAGCTGGCTTTTTCTGGCACAAGAAGCATTTCCCAAGGAGCAAAAAATCTTGGATAAAAAGAAAAAGTAACCCCCCAAATATTTATTTTCTGCTTTAAATGATAATACAAAAGGGGGGTCAGTGAGAGAAGGGGGGGTGCAGAATCCCCTTCTCCATTCCGCACTGGGGGGAGCAGTGAGAAAACAGCACAGCCTTGGGGACAAGACTGAAGAGGGGCTTTGGGGGTTGGAAAACATATTTTTTTTCAACTCTGTACCTACATAAATGGCTCGTTTGCACATCGAACTTGCAGGTGCCCTTTGACTTCGCCTCTCTTCTAAAGTCTCCGGGTTCCACTTCAGCGCTGGGCCCCTCAGGCTCCTGGGAAGCATCTGGAGTCTGTCTCCAGGGCACAGAATACAAGAAATTGTTCTCATTACACCTATTCAGCGAAAGGGCGAGTCATTGTGTCATGAGACAATCCCAACAACCCTCTGTGTTTACAAAGGAGCAGCAGGAGACAGGAAGACACTGCCCGGTATCACTGTGTGAGAGACTAGACCACAGTGACAAAGCCCATCACCAAAACCAACAATGGGTTAACATCGTGTTTGGCTCTTAACCTGGCCAAATTTAAGAAAAGACAGGAATCAACTGCAATTGCCAACACAAAGGCACTGATCTGTGCTCACTTCTTGTTTACAGAATAGAGTAGATGAAATATATAGATTTAGACTGAACCGCCGGAGTATTTTACAACATTGTTTTATGTTGCATGTTCCATTATTACTTGCAGGAGCCATTGGTCTGACGCTACCATGTCAGAAAATATAAGCAGTAAGGAAGCACGTAAAGGTGAGTGACAAATGCCCCTGAGGAATGTTATCATTGTTGAAGACAACTAATCTAATCTACCTGCCTAGCGGTCTGTCATTTTAAGGGACTGAGATCTCTTTTTATTCTTATTGCTCTAACAGCGGGTCTTCCTCCTTGTCCTGGATCCCCAGAGGCAGCAAGTGGGATATTTTGGTGAAGGAGTTCCTGGGCCTGGCTACACTTGCAGATGTCGAGCGCTTTGAGTTAAACCCGCCTTCGGAGAGCGTAGGAGGGAAAGCGCTGCCGTGTGTTCACACTGTCACCTGCAAGCACGCTGGCGTGGCCACATTTGCGGCACTTGCAGTGGCATTGGGCCTGGTGCATTATGGGCAGCTATCCCAGCATGCAAGTGACTGCAACGTGCTTTTCAAATGGGGAGGGTGGGGTGGAGTGTGACAGGGACTGTGTTGTATGTATGTGGGGGGAGAGAGAGTGGGTTTTTTGGGGGGCAGAGAGCATGTCAGCATGCTGTCTTGTAAATTCAGACAGCAGCAGACCCTGCCTCTCTCTCTCACACAGCATTCCATACTAATGGTTGCTTTGTCTCGGAGCAGATAAACAGCCAGCTGTCAGAAACGGAGTTTTCAAAGGGCACATCTGCATTCCTACAGCTGATTCCAAACAATGACCAGAGTGGCCACTTGACTTAAGGGGATTATGGGATGTTTCCAGAGTCTGATCAGAGCCCAGGAAGCAACACCTCATTCACACTGATGCCCAGGCATTTCAGCCAAGGCACAGCAGGAGTTAATCTCCTCGCGGAGGTGGAGAACCAGGAGCGCTGTAGCCTTGGAGTCAGAGCACTCTATAAGCCTTGCCAGTGTGGACAAGCTGGGGCGCCGGGGGCTGCTTTAATGCGCTCTAACCCCCAAGTGTAGCCAAGCCCACCTGTTCCTTATAAAGAGGGGGATATGCTAATAGGGGTGACCATTTACTGTTTATATCGGTCTTTTTCTTTGCCCAGGCTGCAGCCGGATTCACAATCAGCAGCCCCCTGGATCTGTGCAGTGACCAGCCTATCCCCTGAGAACTTTCCCCTTCAACACCTGGGAAAATGAAACTTTGGCTCCATTCGTTTCTTTTGTAGCAATCTCGAAAGATATTTTCTTTTACTAGTTTCTCTATAGATAGATGGGGACATAGTATTCTTCCCAAACTATTTTGATATGATTCTTAACATGACTTTATTCCCAGGTGCCCGGTCCCAGGTCCAGCTAGTGGAGTGCGGAGCGGATGTGAAAACGCCAGGGGACTCTCTCCACCTCTCCTGCAAAGCCTTCAGGTTCACCTTCAGCAGTTATCTCATGGACTGGATCCGTCTGGCCCCCGGGAGGGGGCGGAACTTGCTGGCTAGAGCTGCTGCCCAGGGCAGCGCCTACTATGCTGATTCCGTGAAAGGGCGATTCTCCATCTCCAGAGACAACGCCAACCGCCTGGTGCATTTGCAAATCAGCAGCCTGAGAGTGGAGGACACCGCCCTGTAACCCTGTGTCAAAGACACACAGCCAGGGACCTAGGACAAAACCGAGCGCTGTAGCCACGGTCTGGAGTTGGCTCGTTGGGGAGCTCAGGGTTTGCAAAACTGTGAAAATCTGAGGAAAGACTTAGATGACATTTAAGCACCAGACCCGCCCCACTGGGGGCACTGGCTGTGTCAATAAAGTAGGGAGCCTGGGGGCTTTGAGTCACATAAGGGTCTAAGGCTCGTTATTATAACACCAGCCTAGAGGTGCCTGGCTCCCAATGGAATTTACAGCCTCGAATTAGGCACCCTGACTCTCAGCCCCCCTGTGCCTGAGCCAGAGAATGGACTTCAATAAGGTCCATCTTCTACCTCCCAGGGGAGGGCCCAGCCACTGGGCTTGAAGGTTTCCCAGGGGACTCCTCTCCAAAGAGCTGCGGTTGAATTTCTTCTACTTGCTTCAGAATGCAAAGAGTCTTTGTGAGGAGAGAGCAAGACAGAGTGTGAATAAGAATGACTGTATAGCCCGGTGATCAGGGTGCTCTTCTTGGATCAAGGGATGCCCATCTTCAAGTCCCCGTGCTCTAAGGGTTATTTGAATGCTCGATTAGCAGGTTTCAGGCCAGTGTGGTTATTAGAACACTGGGCGGGCTGGGCCTCGGGGAACCTGGCTTTTCTTCTAACAGCCAACAGACCTCGGGCAAATCAGTTTCTTTCTCTCTGCCTCAGTTTATCCACCTCGAAAAAGGGGACACGAAAGCTCCCCGTCCGTTCCCAGATCTCCGTTACAGAGCTGAGTATTTCTGTCACCCAAGGGTGTAATCACTCCTGGGCTGTATTTCACAGACTGGATACATTCAGTGCTTCAGATTACTTTGAATAATGCTTCTATTCCCTCAGGGTCTCACACCGTATCATGGCATCTCCCAAAGCCCGGGACAAGGGACCTTGGCGAGAAATGCAATTCCAGCCCCTGGGACTCCATTGTAAGAGCACGGATATGCAAGTCGAGTAATTGTATTCCCTGCTTAAAGCCCTTTGGGTTGGGAACCTGCAGCTCCCGGTGTCTGCAGCGATCGGCCCAGCCCTCTAGAGAACTTTTCCCCGCAAACACACTTGATGTTTTGGCTGCATTTCCTTTTCACTGTGGCTGCTTTCCGAGGTGTGTATTTCTTCGGGGGGAAATGGAGATACCCTTGTTTTGAAGTAACGTATGGCAATATTGGAATCAGAGCTGTGATCAATAGCAATCTTAAGAGAAGTATCAATCAGGTTAGCAGCAGCACCGTCATCTGGATTCTCCATGTGCTTTTACATCTCCGGGGCTGGGGCTCAGGATCTGCTGGTGGAGTCCGGAGGTGGAGACATTAAGAAGCCCGGACAATCTCTGCGCTCACCTGTACAGTCTCCGGCTTTGATTTCAGCCAGGCCGGGATGCACTGGGTCCGACAAGCTCCCAGGAAGGGAGTGGAGTGGGTCTCCGTGATTTTCTTCGATGGGGTAAGGAATATCACGCCGCTTCTGTCAAAGGATGATTCACCACCTCCAGGGACAACTCCCCAAACCTGGCCGATTTAGACATGAGCAGCCTGAAGCCAGAGGACACGACCTGGTTACTGTGCAGCGTCCCAGTGAGTGAAACCCGGTCTGAGCTGAGACAAAAACCCGTCCCCTGCAATGCCATGAGGCTCTTGCTCTTGGTGGCACTGAAGGTCTGCAAGTTACAATGAGCCCAGCGAGGACAAAGGGAAATAAACAAAGAAATCAGGGGGTTCATGTCATGTTCTTTCCCATGAGGAGTTGCCCAGCAGGCCAGAGAAGAATCCAGATGTTTAATCACAGATGTTAATAGGTTTATAAAGACTCCTTCCACCTCCCCTCCCCCTCCCCACAATACATTGTCTTTGCCCTCCTCTCCAAAAAGGACAAATCCTGTGATGTTCTGGCTCTGTGTAGCATCCTCCCTCCTATGACCTACAGACCCGGCTCCCTCCTTTGTGTAACCTTTGCAGTGACTGACAGCACCGCTGGGGGGACAGTCAGACAGAGAGACCTGACTCTGTTGGGTCTTAGAATGAAGTCAGGGCCAAATGCTCCGACTCGCATTTGTGCAAAAGGAATGGGAATGGGAGTATGAATCGGAATGGAAGAGGAATATCCATGGGAACAGAAATGGGACGATGAGCATGAAAGAGAATAGGAAGGTGAGTGTGACTGAAAGTGGAAATGGGAGTGTGTGAGTGAACAGGAAGGGGATGTAAACAGGAATGGGAGTGTTCATGGGAATGGGAAAAGAAATACCTGTTTCAGCGTAAATAGTTACAGGGATCTGAATGTAAGTGGGAACGGAAATATTTTATTATTAAGTAGTAGCAGTAGTCGAATGTCTGAATATTACGTCATACAAAATCTAAAAACATAAAAAGGAGAAGGCTTCTGCCTGCACTTCATTGCTTATTAATAATTAACTAAGTAGATGATTATGCTTAGATGATTAGCGGTGGCGGAGTTGGTGGTGGTTGCGATCCTAGCGCCTGGGGTCTCCAATCATAGTCTAGGATCCCCTATTCCTAGGCACGGTACGAACACAGACCATAACACCTCTCTCTACCCCGCGGAGTTTACAATTCGAGCATAAATGGGAAGTGGAGTGTGAATGGGAGTGGGAGTGTGAACGCGGATATAAATATCAGCCGGGCATAATAATCTTCCTTCACTGTCTACTGAATCCTCCCTCTACTCCCTCCCTAAAGCAAAACTCCCAGACACGCCGCTCTAGGCACACTAATGTCAGGGAGGCTCCTCTGCAAAACCTTAACTCTGTCTTCAGACCCCCACCCCCAGCTCCTCCCACCCGCACACACAGCCGGGCCCCCAGACCTGGTCCAAAGTGGATCATTTCAATGTAGCCGGTCACTGCTGGGAAGGGAAAGGGGCTTCCCTCCCAAATCCCTCCCAGTGCCAAGGGAAATCTTCCCTCTCCAGCGTGTGGCCCAGCCCTATGGATCCCTGGGACACGATCCCTCCCCAGACACAGACCGGACATTGCATGGCCCCTGTGCGTGTGGAAAGGGGCTCCAGAACTGAGTCCCCCCCAATCCCCAATATCACCTCATAATAGCCAGACCCTCAGTTCCCGTGTGAGGAAATACAGTCATTGCAGGGAGCAGTTCATTCCTCCTAGGGGTCCGAAAGTCTAATGAGGATCCCAGCGCCCTGCGCCCGGCGCTGCACACACACACTGGACGGGACACTCTGACTCCCGCACCCCGAGCCCGAGGGCGAGTCAATCGGATCACTGGCAGCAGGAGCGTGTGTCTTTTATAAAGCGGAGCACGCAAATGAGGGAGACAGTTTCCTGTTTAAAACTCTGCCTCTCTCTGCCCAGGCTGCACCCGGAGACACAATCCGCAGTTTGTGCAGTCACCAGCCAGTCCCCTGAGAACTTTCCCGTCCAACACCTGGGAAAATGGGATTTTTGCTCCTTGTCATTGTCGCTGTGGCAGCTTTGGAAGGTATTTTCCTCCTCTGAAGACCTGGCGGAATTTTATTGTGTTCTCGCTGTTTTTTATACCGATATTAATGGCCTGTCTTTATTCCCAGGTGTCCGGTCCCAGACGCTGGTGGAGTCCGGAGGGGGTGTGAAGAAGCCCGGAGACTCTCTCCGCCTCTCCTGCAAAGCCTCCGGGTTCACCTTCAGCAGCGCCTACATGAGCTGGGTCCGCCAGGCTCCCGGGAAGGGATTAGAATGGGTCGCTTATATCAGCAGCGGTGGGGGTACTTACTACCTCGATGCAGTGAAAGGGCGATTCACCATCTCCAGGGATAACGCCAAGAGTGAGCTGTATCTGCAAATGACCGGCCTGAAGCCCGAGGACACCGCCCGCTATTACTGTGCGAGAGACACAGTGACACCAAACCGGTTTGTGATCGCACAAAAACCCAGGCTGCGGAATCGCCCTTCTCCCGGCGGCCGCGCGGGGGCAGCAGCGACACCCCCCGCTTCGGGCTCGGGCAGGAGACCCGGCACCCATAGAATCATAGAATATCAGGGTTGGAAGGGACCTCAGGAGGTCATCTAGTCCAACCCCCTGCTCAAAGCAAGACCAATCCCGGGTGAATGGAACACAAACCTCCAGTCAGTTTTAATCCTTCCGTTCCCAAGCAACGTATTCCCCTTGCTGCCCAGAGCCCCGCTGGGCCTGAGGTGCAGAGACCCCTCGCTTCATCTGTGAACTGCAATCCGGAGTGAGTCCTGTTCTGAGTCGCTCTCCCCTCGGAGACCTGGCACGTTGGCTCTGCCGGGCCCGTCTCGGTGTCACACTCACAGGACAGCGTCTGTCAGTGTAAAGGGGACAAGCGCGTTGGGGTTTGCATCAGACCCAACGGATGGAGCAAATTGCCTCTGGGGCCAAATCCTCCGCTAGTTTAAAGTCACACAACTGCTTTCAATACACAGGAGTTAATCCTGATTTACACCGGGGAGGCTCTGGCCCTTTCAGAAAACTGGGATGTTTATGGCATGAATGCAGCGGAAGGTGATTAGTTCATTATCACCGATGTGGGGCCCCTCACCGGGGCATCTCCGCCCTTCGCACACGGTTATTGCCTTTATCCCCCCAACGCCGCCGGGATGCCGGGGAACTATCACAGCTCCTGGGTCAGAGGGGGACTGAGGCAGAGAGAGATGGAGGGCGGGGTGTGGAAATGGGCCATTCAGGGTCCGGGCGGGGCTGGGGGGCAGAGATCACCCGGCGCCGGAATAAACCCCGCTCCGCTGCGCCGGGGGATGTGGCGCCGCCGGGACTTTCCAAAGAGACTCGAGCATTTTTTCCATCCATTTGACAGCTGGAAATCACAGCCCTGGTGCAAACGGTGCCGCTCAGGATCCTGCCCACAATAAAGTGCCCCCACGTCACAGAGTCACCATGGAGACAAAAGGCCCCGCCCCTCAGCCCCAGATGGCCTCACTCAGCCCAACGCTGGCCCGCAGGGCATTGGGGACAGTCGGGGGCGAAGGGCTGTGGACAGGGACACGGTGGGATTTCATGGGGTCGCTCAAGGGGAGGCGGCTGCCGAGGGAGAAGCAGAGGCCCATGGGTGGCACGAGGGTCACAGAGCGTAGCTCCCACTGAGTGAGATTCACCATCTCCAGACACAATTCTAACAACCTGCTGCATCTGAAAATGACCGGCCTGAAGCCCACGGGCACCGCCCGGTACCCCTCTCGGTTCCCTAGCAATGTGTCTCCCCTTCCTGCCCAGAGCCCCGCTGGGCTGCGGTGCACAGATCCCTCGCTCCATCTGTGAACTCCAATCTGGAGTGAGTCCTGTTCTAAGTCGCTCTCCCCTCGGAGACCTGGCACGTTGGCTCTCCCAGGTCTCATCCCTGTGTGTGTGGGAAAGACCCCAGGAATATTCATACCGAGACTCAAGCTATAGCCACTAGATTATTCTTCCGTCCCCAGGCTGGGGGAATAAACAAGGAGTCTTTACACTGGTGCCGGTTCTAGATCCTAGGTGGGGAAGAGAAATTTGATAACGGGCTCTTCAGTATGGCAGACAAAGGTACAACAGGATCCAATGCTGGAAGCTGAAGCTAGACAATGTCCAGCTGGAAATAAGGTGATTTTTTAAAAAGACATTGAGGTGAATTAACCATTGGAACAACTGATCAAGAGTCATGGTGGATTCTCCGTCAGGAGCAACTATCCTCTCTATGATTCTGTGTCTTTCAGAAAATAAACAAATGCAAAATCCATCGGGGGAGATTTAGGTTACATATGGGTTGGGGGAGAGAACTTTCCAAGGATAAGCATATCTAACTATCCGCATTGGAACCGGTTACCTAGGCACGTTGTGAAATCCCCATCACTGGAGGTTTTTAAGAACAGATGAAGAACCAGGGGTGGTCTAGGTATATCGAATCCTGCCTCAGTGCAGTGGGGTGGGCTAGTTGACCTCTTGAAGTCCCTCTTCCAGCCCTACCTTTCTAGGATTCTCTGAATTTCTTGTACTCTGTGACTGAAGCAGAAGGCAGTCAGAGTATTTCACTTTCTTTAGTGACTTTTTCCAGCGCAGGATCCCATTAGGGTATCTGTAATGAAGTGAATCACTGTGGGATCCCATATCTCTAGCACAAGGATACACACCGGCGTCTTCAGGTTTCAGGCTGCTGATGTGCAAATGCACCAGGTTATTGGAGGCATCTCTGGAGATGGTGAATTGCCCTTTCCCTGAGTCCAGGTAATATGGGGTACCTGCACTATCTATGCTGGAGACCCACTCCAGTCCCTTCCCAGGAACATGACAGATCCAATACAGCCAGTTGCTACTGATGAAGAAGCCGGTGGCCTTGCAGGAGAGGCGGAGAGAGTCTCCGGACTTTTTCTCATCCCCTCCAGACTTCAAAAGCTGGACCTCTGACAGAGCTCCAAGTCGGGGGAAAGTACCGTGAATCACATCTGGAATTTTCAAAGGGTAAAGTCAAGGGGAATTAGATACCCCATTACCTAAGTCCCCTTCAAAAATGTCAATCAACATTCCAGTAGGCTCTGCTCCAAACCCCACTCAGACCAAGGGAAGTTCTCCCCTTGCCTTTCGTGGCCTTTGCACCAGGCCCATAGAGCACAATATTCCCCAATATCTCCAGAAAATGTCAGAAACCATAATTCCTTTAAAGGCCACTAGACTGAAGAGACAATTCAGCCAAAATATGCTGTTGATGCTGGATAAAGTGCTCATGGTGTCTAGGCATTAGCTGCCCAGACCCCTCCTTCTGTCCTAGCCATGCAGGTGCAGAGCTATTAAATGCTTAGGCAGGGCATTAAGGATATGAATTTCCATATCTTTTTTCTCTTTTTTTAATAAGCCATGTTTGAGCTCTAGCCCTCAAGCTATCTTAGGTATTCATATTGTCCCCATTACTGTAGTGTTTGAGCATTTAGGGCAGGGGTGGGCAAACTTTTTGGCCCAAGGGCCACATCAGAGGGCCGGGTAGGAAGGTCTGTGCCTCCTCAAACAGCCCGGCCCCCATCCTGTCGCCACTCCCTCCCACTTCCCGCCCCCTGACTGCCCCCCTCAGAACCTGCGGCCCATCCACCCCGCCCCCACCTCACCCCGCTCCTTGTCCCCTGACTGCCCCAAATCCTATCCACCCCCCTGCCCCCTGACAGGCCTCCTGGAACTCCCACCCCTGATCCAATCCCCCCTGCTCTCTGTCCCCTGACTGCCCCCCTGGAACCCTCTGCCCCTTATCCTACCCCCTGGCTCCCCGCCCCCTTACCATGCAGCTCAGAGCAGCAGGAGCTCACAGCCAGGCTGCCCTGTAGGAGCGGCGGGCCGGAGCGCTTGCGGTGTGGTGCACTGAGGCTGCGGGGGAGAGCGGACAGTGGGGAGGGGCCGAGGGCTAGCCTCCCTGGCCGGGAGCTGAGAGGCCAGATGTAGCCCGCAGGCCATAAGTTGCCCATCTCTGATTTAGGGTAACAAGAAAACATTTTACAAATACATTAGAAGCAAAAGGAAGATGAAGGACAGAGAAGGACCACTGCTCAATGAGGAGGGAAACACAGTCACAAGAAAATGCAGCAATTGTCCAAGTATTAAATGCCAATTTGTTCAGGTTTTCTCCAAAGAGGTTAGCAGTTATCAGAGGACTAACAGTGAACATCAGTGTAAATGGGGTAGGATCTGAAGCTAAAATAGGGAAACAATAAGTTAAGAATTACTTAGACAAGTTAGACATCCTCAAGTCAGCAGGGCCAGATGAAATACACCAGAGAATACTTAAGGGACTGGCCAAAGAGATCTTAGTCATTAACAATTATGTTTGAGAACTCTCGGAGGACAGGAGAGATCCCAGAGGACTGGAAGAGGGAAAGTGGTACTTATCAATAAAAAGCAGAATAAGGGCAACCCAGGAATTATAAACCACTAAACTTAACTTCTGTACCCGGAAAGAATGGAGCAAATAATCAATTTGAAAGCATCTAGAAGATAAGGTGGCAACTAACAGTCAACATGGATTTGTAAAGAACAAATCACGTCAAACCCACCTCATATCCTCCTTTGACAGGGTAACAAGACTAGGGGATGGGGGCGGGGACAAGAAAAGTAGATGTGGTATACCTCACCTTTAGCCAGACATTTCATACAGTCTCAGATCGCCTTCTCATAAGCAAACCAGGGAAATATAGACTGATGAACCTATTATAAGGTCAGTGCACAACTCGTTAGAAAATGTTCTCAGATAGTAGTTATGAATGATTCACAGTCAAGCTGGAAGGCAATATCGAGTGGGGTCCCACAGGTATCTGTCCTGGGTCCACTTCTATTCAATAGCCCCATAAATGACTTGGATAATGGCAGAGAGAGTACATTATAAAGTTTACAGATTATACCAATCTGGGAGGGGTTGCAAGCACTTCAGAGACCAGGATTAGAATTCAACATGAGCTTGATAAACCAGAGACATGGTCTGTAATACATAGGCTGCCTCCACACTCACTGTCTGTGTAGCTAAACCCGGCAGCGAAAGGCTCTGGCAGGGGGAAGTAGCAGTAAATTCCTTCATGACCCCAAATATCAACCAGTTGGACCCTGAGCCTGTGGGCAAGACCCACCAGCCAGACACTGGGGAAAGAGTTCTCTGTAGTAACTCAGACCCCTCCCCACCTAGTGTCCCATCACTGGCCATTGGGGATATTTGTGACCAGCAGTTGTAGATGTGCCTACAATGGCATGTGGCCATCTCATCATACCACCACCCACCATAAATTTCTCAAGCTCAGTCTTGAACCCAGTTGGGTTTTACCTCCTTTTTAATATTAATTCTGGCTGTGATTTAATTTTAAAAAGCCACCTAAAGGCATTTAGATGCCTGGTTTATATTAGGAAGAAAGGCAGTTTTGGAAATCTTAACCCAAGTCATCTGGAAACCTACCCCCATTGTTACCTCCTCTTCCCTCTCTCCGAGCCCTTTGTTTGCTGCCCGGCTTTAAAGACGTTTTGAACTACCTCATGCAAATTAAATAGGGCAACTGTTTTTTTAAGAGCCAGGGAACATCTCCTTCTCTGGCGCACCCCAAGTACCCTACTTTGTGCTGTGTATCTTCGTCTGTTCCATTGGAATTCTGATTCAAAAATTAGTATCATGCGTTTCATTGTTCATTCCCTGCTGGCAGCACTCTCAGGTAAGAGCTTTATTTGCAGATGTCTGGTCACAAATCCAGTGAAGCCCGTCCGGAGCAGAAGTTAAAAAGCCAGGAGACTCTGCAAAACTCTCCTGTCAAGTGTCTGGCTACACGTACACTAGCCACGGTAGGCACTGGGCACGGAGGTCTGCGGGGAAAGGACTGGAATGGGCATCTTCAACTACAAACGGGGCTGGTGACACCACATACTACACAGACTCGGTTAAAGGGCGATTCACCATCTCCAGAGAGAAAAAAGAAAAGGAGTACTTGTGGCACCTTAGAGACTAACCAATTTATTTGAGCATGAGCTTTCGTGAGCTACAGCTCACTTCATCGGATGCATACTGTGGAAACTGCAGCAGACTTTATATACACACAGAGAATATGAAACAATACCTCCTCCCAGCCCACTGTCCTGCTGGTAATAGCTTATCTAAAGTGATCATCAGGTTGGGCCATTTCCAGCACAAATCCAGGTTTTCTCACCCTCCACCCCCCCACACAAATTCACTCTCCTGCTGGTGATAGCCCATCCAAAGTGACAACTCTTTACACAATGTGCATGATAATCAAGTTGGGCCATTTCCTGCACAAATCCAGGTTCTCTCACCCCCTCACCCCCCTCCCAAAAACCACACACACAAACTCACTCTCCTGCTGGTAATAGCTCATCCAAACTGACCACTCTCCAAGTTTAAATCCAAGTTAAACCAGACCATCTCGGGGGGGGGGGGGGGGGTAGGAAAAAACAAGGGGAAATAGGCTACCTTGCATAATGACTTAGCCACTCCCAGTCTCTATTTAAGCCTAAATTAATAGTATCCAATTTGCAAATGAATTCCAATTGAGCAGTTTCTCGCTGGAGTCTGGATTTGAAGTTTTTTTGTTGTAAGATAGCGACCTTCATGTCTGTGATTGCGTGACCAGAGAGATTGAAGTGTTCTCCGACTGGCTTATGAATGTTATAATTCTTGACATCTGATTTGTGTCCATTTATTCTTTTACGTAGAGACTGTCCAGTTTGACCAATGTAAATCCCTCAGTCACAGCCTCATGCACCTCAGAGCCTGCACCCCCCAGCCGGAGCCCTCACCCCTCCACCTGCACCCCAACACCCTGTCCCAGCCCGGAGCCCGCTCCCGCACTCTGAACTCCTCATTTCTGGCCCCACCCCAGAGCCCGGCACCTCCAGCCAGACCCCTCACCCCCTCTTGCACCCCAACCCCCAATTTTGTGAGCATTCATGGTCCGTCATACAATTTCCATATCCAGATGTGGCCCTCAGGCCAAAAACTTTGACCAGCCCTGCCATACCCCCTCATACACCCTGAACTCCCTCCCGCACCCCAAACCCCAGCCCTGACCCCCTCCCAGAGCCAGCAACATGTACCCCCTCCTGCACCCCAACCCCCTGCCCCACCCCAGAGCCAACTCCTGCACCCAAACTCCCTCCCACTACTTGCACCCCTCACCCTCTCCTGCACCCCAACCCCCTTCCCCAGGCTCAGCCCAGAGCTCCCTCCCACACTGTGAACCCTTCAGCCCCAGCCAGGAGCCCGCATCCCCTGTCGAACTCCAGCCCTCTACCCCAGCCTTGTGAAAGTGAGTGAGGGTGGGGGAGAGTGAGTGAAGGGGTGGGGGATGGAGTGAGTGGAGTGGGACTTTGGGGAAGGGGTCAGGTGGATCCTGGGTTGCCCTTAAATTCAAAAAGTGATCTTGGGCATAAAAGGTTGGAGACCCCTGTTCAAAAGGATCTCTCAAATCTAGGTGACTGGGCAATAAAATGGCAGATGAAAGTCAGTGTTGATAAATGCGAAGCAATGCACATTGGAAAGCATAATCCCAACTATGCATAGCAAATGATGGGGCTAAATTAGCTGTTGCTATTCAAGAAAGAGAACCTGGAGTCACTTTGGATAGTTCTCTGAAAACCTCCACTCAATGTGCAGCGGCAGGCAAAAAAGTGAACAGAATGTGGGGAATCATTAAGAAAGGGAGAGATAATGAGAGCGAAAATATCATATTGCCTCTATATAAATCCATGGTACGCCTACATCTTGAATACTGCGTGCGGATGTGGTCGCCCCATCTCAAAAAAGATATATCAAATTGGAAAAGGTTCAGAAAAGGGCAACAAAAATGATTAGGGGAATGTAAAGGCTGCCATATAAGGAGAGATGAATAAGACAGGGACTTTTCATCTTGGAATAGGTCAGCTAAGGGGGGATATGATTGAGGTCTATAAAATTATGACTCATGTGGAGAAAGTAAATAAGGAAGCGTTATTTACTCCTTCTTATAACACAAGAACAAGGGGTCACCAAATGAAATTCATAGGCAGAAGGTTTAAAACAAACAAAAGGAAGGGGTTTTTTCCCACACAATGCACAGTCAACCGGTGGAACTCCTTGCCAGAGGATGTTGTGAAGGTCAAGATTATAACAGGGTTCAAAAAAGAACTAGATCAATTCTATTAGCCAGGATGGCAGGTTGGGCAGGGATTGTGTCCCTAACCTCTGTTTGACAGAAGCTGGGAATGGGCGATGGGGTGGATCACTTGATGATTCTCTGTTCTGTTCATTCCCTCTGGGGCACCTGGCATTGGCCACTGTTGGTAGACAGGTTACTGGGCTATGTGGACCTTTGGTCTGACCCAGTCTGGCCACTCTTATGTTCTTAAGGAATTTTGTCTCTAAGAATTGTAGAGAACACTGCAGAAATTATTCTGTGAGTGGAATTCTTAATCTTCTCCTTTACTCACATCACCCTTTCCCACTACACCCACCTCCAGGAGGCTGAGTTTGCTGAGGGCTGAGGTCCAAGATCTGTGTCTTAGAAAGAGAAGGAGATGCAAATTCAGTGCCCCAGCGCACGATAAAAATCGTGTGATATCTAGGTCCCTGCAGGAAGAGCAGAGAGGATGGACAAGTCCGGGTGTCCGTGCAGATCCCACCATAAATCCTCCAGAGTCAGCAACATAAGACTGTGGCTGAACCTCGCTTTCTTACTAGCAGCCCTTCCAGGTAATTTTATCCCCTTCCTCGCTACATGGACTGGAGACAACGGGGGATGCTGCACATCCCTAACCTGACCCAAAGGGCAGTGAAGTCAACGGGAACCTTTCTGCTGCTTCCAATGGGCTTTGAGCCAGGGCCTGTGTGAATGTGATTCTCATTCTTTCCAGGTGTCCGGTCATAGGTCCAGCTCGTGGAGTCCGGAGTGGGGATTCAAACCCCTGGGGGATCTCTCCGCCTCTCCTGCAAAGCCTCCAGATTCACCTTCAGCAGCTGCCATATGAACTGGGTCCGTCAGGCGCCGGGGAAAGGACTGGAGTGGGTCGCACAGATACTCAATCCTACTTATAGTTCAGCAACATATAACAGTGATGCGGTGAAAGGGCGATTCACCATCTCCAGAGACGAGTCCAGCAGCACGGTGTATCTGCAAATGAACAGCCTGAGAGCCAAAGACACTGCCCGGTATCACTGTGCGAGAGACACAGCGATCAGAAACCTCCTGCGGTGAGCACAGAAACCTCCAGCGCGAATCCCCCTCCCACTCCGTGCCCACAGTCACCGCCAGAACAGAGCCGTTCACACAGACAGGAACCCAGAGTGTGAAGCCTCCAGTCCTTTATCCGGGCTTCACTCCTCTCAAAATTCACTTTGATGATGAAAGACCCACGGTTCCATCAGAACCGAGACCGTCCTTAAACATTCCCTAATGATGCAGAAATAGATTCCTTCTCCAAAGTGTTATTCACACTTAGCTCTCCGTCCTTCACCCTCCTTTCCCAGCAAACTCAGCTGGAGAAGACGGGCAGGAAGCAGGAGCCATGCAGCCAAAGGTGGACGTGAACTAGAATTTTTCACACCAGAATCTTGCCACACTTTGCACTCACCTAAAGAAAGGACAAATCGTACTTCTTGAACACACTGCTTCATTTCCAAAGTGACTGGGGTTCCTGAATAGCCAATGCCACATTCTGCAGGAAGCAGGAAATGGGGGTCACTCGTCCTAAATACACAGGCAGACCGTGGGAATCCTCTTTACAGACTCTAGTGGATTCATCTTTAGCCAAACTCCAAGTTTCTTGCACTTGCCCATTCATAATAAAACACCCCGTGTACAGAGAGCGTCTCAGTTTAAGAATTCCCTTTGAAAAAAAGAAGGAATCGTGGTTTTCTGAGCGCACTGAAAGTTAACACCACCGGTGTCTGGTTCATTCCTGTGTCAGACAGTCATTCTGCGCCTCTGTGTTTCGATACATTTGTTCCAACTGAAATTAAATTCAAGATTACAACAGGGCAGCACACAACCTGTCCCACAAGCCGTGTCACCATGTAGCATTGCATTGTCTTCCTTCCTTCGGCCCACGTCTGCGAAAGACAGACCATTAACTAGGAGCGGCAAAGTGCAGGGGAATCATTTCACATATAAGCTTTGAAAGGGCCAGGCCTGGAATATCACAAAAGAAAATGTGGAGAGAGCTAATACAGGCTGACTGCTCCCTTCCAGCACAGCTACCCTCACTACACACTTCACCACAGTGACTCAGCTGTGAAGTAATTAATCCTGGTCCATTCAAGTCAAAGGCAAAACTCCCATTGGCTCAATGGGACTGGGATTCCGTCCCCAGTGATGGAAAGATGTGTCAGACTCATAGCACAGGGACAGAACTGTTTGCCTTGCAAAATGAAGGATTTCAGGATCTCTCAATACTTCTGTATGTCGATCTATGAGAGAGAGAGAGAGAGAGAGAGAGAGAGTTTAAAGTGAGGGAGAGGGGACAGTAAAGGGAAGGAGAGAGAGGGAAATGCAGTGGGGCATCAAGGGAATATCCCATACTTTTCTTACTCAGGTAGGTCTATCCATCCTTGTTCTCTATAGGTTAAATTCAACCCTAGGCAGATATGTCAATACAAAGCTTATAGACCACTTAATTCCTCGATATTCAGTTGAAGGGATTCAAGTGGTCCAGAGGGCTGATGGGCCCTCGGAACAGTAGGAAATTTAACCCACAAAATCATAGTGGTTAATAAGTATTTAATTGTGAAACTAATGTACCATTGGAACAATTTATCAGGGTAGTGGTGGATTCTCTGTCACTGATAATTTTTAGATTAACATTGGTAGATTTTTCTAAAAGATCTGCTCTAGGAATTGTTGGTGAAAGTTCTGAGGTGTGTGTTACACAGAAAGTCTGACAAGATGATCACAATGGTCCCTTTTGGGCTTAGAATCTATGAGACCTATTGAGTAAAACTCAGGGAAATATCCGTTATTTGGGATTGATGTTCATGTCTCTCTTATATAGAGCGGTGCACGCAAATTATCCCCTTACATTTCCTGTTAAAAGCCAGGGATTCCCCTGACTCTGCAGCTCTGGGGTTCAGAGTCCGCAGCCCGTGTCTGCTCAGAGTCCAGCCAAACCCCACGAGAACTCTCCTCACAGTCGGGAACATGGCACTGTGGTTATTTTTCCTTCTCATTGAAACAGCTTTCACAGGTACATCGATTTCCCCCAGGGTTTGTTACAATCTCACTTGGGAGCCAGGGTCCCTACGAATCGCATTGTGTCTATTTTCAGGGGCTTTTTCACAGGCTCAGCTGGTGGAGTCCGGAGTGGGTGTGAAAGAGCCTGGAGACTCTCTCCGCCTCTCCTGCAAAGCCTCCGGCTTCACTTTCAGCGATTACTGAATGAGCTGGGTCAGACAGGCACCTGGGAAGGGACTAGAGTGGAAAGGGGAAATACACCCAACTGCAACTACCAGCAACTACGCACAGCCCTTCAAGGGCCGATTCACCATCTCCAGAGACAACCCCAACAACCTGGTGTATTTGCAGCTGAGCAGCCTGAGACCTGAGGACACCGTCCTGTACTATTGTTCGAGAATCCCGCAGTGAGCACAAAACTCATGCGGACCAGTCAAAAACTGATTTGGAGGCAGGTGCAATCTTCCCAATGGACAGCAGCAGTCAATAGTGCATTACAATTCAAAGATGTCCTAACGCGAGTAACACGGGAAGGAACAGGTCTGAATGACACCTCAACATGAAGAGGGAAGATTTGGAGAAAAGGGCAGTTGACGGGTGTCAAAGTTCCTTCCCCACCCTGAACTCTAGGGTACAGACGTGGGGACCTGCATGAAAACCCCCTAAGCTTATTTTTACCAGCTTAGGTTAAAACTTCCCCAGGGTACAAACTATTTTACCTTTTGCCCTTGGACTTTGTTGCTGCCACCACCAAGTGTCTAACAAATATATAACCGGGAAAGAGCCCTCTTGGAAACGTCTTTCCCTCCAAAATCCTCCACAAACCCTACACCCTCTTTCCTGGGGAAGGCTTGATAAAAATCCTCACCAATTTGCATAGGTGACCACAGACCCAAACCCTTGGATCTGAGAACAATGAAAAAAATATTCAGTTCTTGAAAAGAAACATTTTAATAGAAGAAACAGTAAAAAGAATCACCTCTGTAAAATCAGGATGGTAAATACCTTACAGGGTAATTAGATTCAAACAAAGAGAATCCCTCTAGGCAAAGCCTTAAGTTACAAAAAGACACAAAAACAGGAATCTACATTCCATTCAGCACAGCTTATTTTCTCAGCCATTTAAAGAAAGCAGAATCTAATGCATATCTAGCTAGATTACTTACTAAGTTCTAAGACTTCATTCCTTTTCTGTTCCCAGCAAAAGCATCACCCAGACAGAGCCAGACCCTTTGTTTTTCTCCCTCCTCCCAGCTTTGAAAGTATCTTGTCTCCTCATTAGTCATTTTGGTCAGGTGCCAGCGAGGTTATCCTAGCTTCTTAACCCTTTACAGATGAAAGGATTCTTCCTCTGGCCAGGAGGGATTTTAAAGGGGTTTACCCTTCCCTTTATATTTATGACACGCCCCCCCCAAATCACAGCTAGGGTGAAACGCTGGCTGGGATTTCTTCCTGGAGCTCTAGGAAAAAACAGAGTTAATAAGACACATGCACCTCTAAATATACTACCAAGTACATAAAGACTAAGAATATTTTCCACATCTCAAGGACGATTTTAACCAGTTGATTCTGGGAAACTTTCACGGGAGAGTGCATAGCCACTTTGTTAGAAGCTCCTGAGATGTGTTGGATGTTGAAATCAAAATCTTGGAGAGCTAAACTCCACCGAAGAAGTTTTTTGTTATTTCCCGTGGTGGTATGAAGCCATTGTAGTGCAGCATGGTCGGTTTGCAGGTGGAAACGCCGTCCCCAAACATATGGGCGTAGCTTTTCCAGAGCATAGACAATGGCGTAACATTCTTTTTCACTGACTGACCAGTTGCTTTCCCTCTCAGACAGCTTCTTGCTGAGAAACACTGCAGGGTGGAATTCTTGATCCGGTCCTTCCTGTATTAAAACTGCTCCCACACCACGCTCGGACGCATCTGTGGTTACTAGGAACCCTTTGTCAAAGTCTGGGGCCCTTAGCACAGGGTCAGACATGAGTGTCGCTTTAAGCTGGTTAAAGGCCTTCTGACACTCTTTGATCCACTGAATGGCATTTGGCTGTTTCTTTTTGGTTAGGTCTGTCAGTGGGGCAGCGATTTGGCTGTATTGTGGTACAAATCGCCTGTAATATCCGGCCAAGCCTAAGAAAGATTGAACCTGTTTCTTTGACTTTGGGACAGGCCACTTTTGGATAGCATCCACTTTGGCCTGTAGGGGACTGATAGTTCCTTGACCCACCTGGTGTCCAAGGTAAGTCATTCTGTTTAGGTCTAATTGACACTTCTTAGTCTTAACAGTTAGTCCTGCCTCCCTTATGAGCTCAAAGACATTTTGTAGATGTTCCAGGTGTTCTGCCCAGGAATCCAAAAATATGGCCACATCGTCAAGGTAGGTGACTGCATATTCTCCTAATCCCGCTAGGAGACCATCTACAAGTCTTTGGAAGGTGGTGGGTGCATTTCACAGCCCGAAAGGGAGTACATTAAATTCATACAGCCCGACATGTGTGGTGAAGGCTGACTTTTCCTTGGCAGATTCATCTAGCGGTACCTGCCAGTACCCCTTGGTTAAGTCCAAGGTAGAGATGAACTGGGCCCGTCCGTTCATCTGTGCGTGGCATTGGATAGTTGTCTGGGCGAGTTACAGCATTTAGCTTACGATAGTCCATGCAAAAACGTATCTCCCCATCTGGTTTGGGAGCTAGAACCACTGGAGATGCCCATGCACTTCCAGAGGGGTGGATTACATACATCTGTAGCATATCCTGGATCTCCCGTTCTATGGCAGTTTTAGCTTGAGGAGACACCCGGTAAGGCTGGACCCTAATTGGGTGAGCATTACCTGTGTCAATGGAGTGGTATGCCCGTTCAGTCAGTCCTGGGGGGACTGAGAATGTCGGCGTGTAGCTAGTGCACAGCTCCTTGATCTGCTGTCGCTGCATACGCTGTATCTGGGCCTGAGGACCTCTGGTGTGATTTCGGTGCAAAGAACTGTAATCTGTTGGGGTTCTTGGGGCAGCTGGCCTTCACATGGCCCGGCTCATTACATTTAAAACATCGTCCAGCTGATGGATCACCGGGGCGAGGCGGGTTGCTGGAGAATGTTGTGGCGGGATGATAAGGTGGCTGGAGGGTTCCTCGGGGGTAGTTGGGGCCTTGGGCTTCCCCCGGTAGTAGGGTGAGGTCTGAGGTTGTCCCTTCTGGTATCCACTCCAACAGCGACCAGTTTTTTTCTTTTCTGCCACCTCCACCTGTTAGGATGTAGATATTCAGGCCTGTCTGTAAAGGCCTATACTCTAGGAATTTAGGTGTATTCTTATCACTTGGCTAATTATAGAGGTATAAAAGAAAGAATCAAAATCACTATCTGCTGGTGTAAGGGCCTTCTCTTACTGTGACAGTCTGAGGCCCTGTTCTTAGGCTAAGGCCTTTGGCTAAGCAGCAGAGGCAGCCATAAGCTGGGAAGCGAACAGTCACATCCTCACATTCCAAACTAGTCACATTGAAATAAGGTGCTATTGGGCTGTTAGGCACTATCAGGACAGGATTGTATTCCTATCACCTCCAGAGTAAGGGAAGTGCCTAGAAAATGTAAAAGGAAACAGTTTGATAGCATCCTGTCTGGTAAGAACTCACTTATCAATAGCTGGGATGTGAAATCCTCACTTCTGTATTGTTTTGTCATTATAGTTCCCACTTTGCTGTTGTTTGTCTGTATAATCTCTGTCTGGTTCTGTGATTGTTCCTGTCTGCTGTATAATTAATTTTGCTGGGTGTAAACTAATTAAGGTGGTGGGATATAATTGGTTACATAATCATGTTACAATATGTTAGGATTGGTTCGTTAAATTTCAGGAAAATGATTGGTTAAGGTATAGCTAAGCAGAACTCAAGTTTTACTATATAATCTGTAGTCAATGAGGAAGTGAGTGGGTATGGGTGGGGGTGGGGGTGTGAGATGGGAACAGGGAATGGGGGTAAGGAAATTGCAATCATGTTTTGCTAAAGGGGGAGATGGGAACAGGGAATGGGGGTAAGAAAATTGGAATCATGTTTTGCTAAAGGGGGAGATGGGAACAGGGAATGGGGGTAAGGAAGTTAGAATCATGTTTGGCTAAGGGTAGGAATGGGAACAGGGACACAGGTGTAAGGCTCTGTGGTGTCAGAGCTGGGAAGGAGGATACTAAGGAAGGAAACTGGAATCATGCTTGCTGGAAGTTCACCCCAATAAACATCGAATTGTTTGCACCTTTGGACTTCGGGTATTGTTGCTCTCTGTTCATGTGAGAAGGACCAGGGAAGTAAGTGGGTGAAGGAATAAGCCCCCTAACACCACCCATTTGGCTCCAATCTCCCCCGCCTCGATTACAGTTTTGGGCTTCCCATCTTGGATGTATCTTTCCATTTCCTCAGGAACATCCTCTAAGAACTGCTCCATGTGCATTAGGAAGGGCAAATCTTCTGGAGATTTCACACCTGCTCCTGATATCCAGGCATCCCAATGTTTCACAATGTGGTAGGCATGTCGGGTAAATGACACGTCTGGTTTCCACCTTAGGGCTCTGAACCGCCGACGGGAATGCTCGGGAGTTAGCCCCATTCTGACTCTCGCCTTGGTTTTAAACCGTTCATACTGGTTCATGTGGTCCTTAGGCATTTCAGCCGCCACCTCAGCTAAGGGTCCACTGAGCTGTGACCTCAGCTTTGTATTGGTCTGTAGAGATGCTGTACCAAGGCAGGCCTTTTCGAAGTTTTCTAAGAAGGCCTCGGTATCATCGCCTGCCTTGTAGGTGGGGAACTTCCTGGGATGTGAAGTGGTACCTGGAGAAGGATTGCTATTCTGCTGAGCCTTTGCCTTCTCCATCTCCAGGGTATGCTTCCTCTCTTTTTCCTTCTCAGCATGCTTCTATTAGGCAAGAGTGGCAAATGTGGGTAGCCCAATGTGTAGCAAAGCACGGGATGGACTAAGGCCTAAGGTAATTCAGTGATTTACAGGGTAAGATTATAGGGCTTCTTCTTCACCTTCTTCTTCTTCTTCTCTTCAGCCCTAAACAACTTTAAAGGTAGCAGTACAGTGTCACCATCCATGTCTGCCTTTAGGTCTGACTGACCCTGACAATATTTGCCCTATCGGAATCCTATCCTCTGTTTGTTGTCTACAGTGTCACCATCATTTTAGTCTTTTTGATTGCAGCGAATCCTGCACCCTGACTTCACATCCTTTATTCCTTCCAACTTCTTCATTGGTCTGGAAATCATTACACCTGACATTACTGGCTCTGGAACTCATCGAGGGTCTCGCCCCTCCACTTTGCTCATTCTCTCCTGGAGCTCATATGCATATGCCCAGACAGTTTCACCAGGCTCCTTCTTCCTCTCAAATAACTCCTTTTGTCTGGTTCCAATAGGTACCTTTGTGAGAGATTAAGTTACCAATCTGCCTGAGGTATCAGGTGATCAGGCTGAGGCCACAGGATCTTTAGGGAAGGAAATGATGGAGGACACCAAGTGATTGAGTTTAAAGCTTTATTAATAAAATAAAGTAAAATAACAGCGGAGAGTGCTGAGGGATTCCCACATCACTCAGAGGAAGGAAGAAAGCGTTAATGTCCCAGCCCTAATCCACTTTCATACTCAGACATGCACTACTCGAGGCTGGCCAAGTCCGGGTGTAACGTACGAAGAATCGGGTGGAGATGTGGATGGGAATTCTGTGCTGTGCACAGGTCATCCAGGGTCCACTGTTGATCTCCAGCTTGCTTCAGCTCTCGGGAGGGTTTTAAGTCCCGGGTTCTTCTTGGGGCATTTCGTCCAGGGACCTTTGTCCGCCGTACTCTTTGTATCAGTCCAAACTGGCCTTCCGAGGCTTCCTTGGCTTCCCCAGAACACATCGGCTTCAGGGTTGTTATGTTTCCATTCACTGACCTTTGCATTCTCACTAGTTTTTGCAATCCCCTGCAGTCCTGTTCAGTTTACTGCTCTGTTCTCACAGCTGGTTGGAGTTGGAATCCAGGCCCCCATCTTTCTTGGCATCAGAGAGTCTGCTTGGGTGCATTGGCCTTGAGCGGCTGGAGTCAGCTTCTTTTCTTCGGACCTAGCTGGATCGTCGAGTGAACCCGTCCCTTTCTCCCTTCCTCCCCTTTTGGCCTCTTGCAACTTGCAAAGGAATCTTTCACTCCACACTCACACCTTCAACCCCTCCCAAAATCCTTTCCCATGCATATGCCTGTATAGGCGTCAGGGATATACAATGCTGATGCTTACTACATGAGCTGGGTCTGCCAGGCTCCCGGGGAGGGACTGGAATGGGTCTCTTTTATAAGCACCGCTGGAAGTCCAATATACTACCTTGATTCAGTGAAAGGGCGATTCACCATCTCCAGGGATGACTCCAAGAGTGAGCTGTATCTGCAAATGACCGGCCTGAAGCCCGAGGACACCGCCCGCTATTACTGTGCGAGTTACACAGTGACACCAAACCGGTTTGTGATTGTACAAAAACCCAGGCTGCGGAATCGCCCTTCTCCCGGCGGCCGCGCGGGGGCAGCAGCGACAGCCCCCCCTCCCCGCCCGGGGGAACGGGACACAAACCTCCCGTCAGTTTTAACCCTTCCGTTCCCGGGCAACGTGTCTACCCTTCCTGCCCAGAGCCCCACTGGTCCTGGGGTTCAGAGATCCCTCGCTTCATCTGTGAACCCCAATCCGGAGTGAGTCCTGTTCTGAATCACTCTCCCCTCGCAGACCTGGCACCTTGCCTCTCCCGGGCCCACCTCGGTGTCAGACTCACAGGCCAGCGTCGGTCAGTGTAAAGCGGACAAGCGCGTTGGGGTTTGCATCAGATCCAAAGGTTGGAGCCAATTGCTCCTGGGGCCAAATCCTCCGCTAGTGTAAAATCACCGCAACTGCTTTCACTAGACTCAAGTTACTCCTGATTTACACCAGGGATGTTTATGGCATTAATGCAGCGGAAGGTAATTAGTTAATTATAACCAATGTGGTGCCCCTCCCCGTGGCATCTCTGCCCTTCACAAACGTTTATTGCCTTTATCCCCACAACGCCACCGTGAGGCCCGGGAACTATCACAGCCCCAGGTTCAAAAAGTGGGACTGAGGCAGAGAGAGATGGAGGCTGGGATATGGCAGTGGGCCATTCAGAGTCCGGGCGGGGCTGTGGGGCAGACAGGGCCGGCTCTCGGTTTTGTGCTGTCCCAAGCAAAGAAATTTTTGGGTGCTCCCCCTTTTTTTGGCTTTTACACATTTGCACTTTGCAATTTTCTTTTTGTTTTGACTGTTTACAATTTTAAAAAATGAAAACAGAATTTGTAGTTAGTGAAATAAAACAATTTCCTACTAGTGTACTCATTAACACCAGCACCCAAGCAAAGGAACTTCTACTCCTCCCCTTGGAGCCACCAAAGCCTGGTGAAAATGGAGAGATGGCCCAGCTGCTGCTTCCCCCATCCACTGGGCCAGTGACCCTGCCAAAGAAGGAAATTCAGCTGGTTTGGCAAATCCGTGCTGGCTAGTCCTCGTCATCCACCAGGAGCTTACAAATGCATTGTTTAGTCATTTGTTCCAGCCCCTTTCCAGGATCGAAGTTGGGCTGACTGGTGCTTCATTGGACCTCTTCCTAAAGATGGCAAATGTCAAACCTTTCTCCAGTCCTCTGGCACCTAACTGGAGGGAAGGAGCAACTGGTCCAGGGGCATCCAAAGCCGGGCCCCTGCAGTTGGTCATTTAAGACCCACAAAAGGGTACCTGGCCATGCACCTTCAGCCAAACTCCACCGGCATGGAGCCCCGTGGAGCCCCCAGGGCTCAGAGGGCAGAGCTGAGTCCCACGGTGCCAGAACAGCCAGGGAGCAGGGATGGTGCCCAGAGCCTGGGGGCAGGCTGGTGTCGAGACACCCGGGTCCCGATGCTGGACCAGTCCCAGGCGAGTTGGCCCGGAGTGGGTGGGACGCAGCTTTGGACTGGTCAGTCCCGAGTCCAGGGGCAGCTCTGTGTGCCAGGCCAGCTGTTTGCAGTGAAGTCTGGCTCAGCAGGGCCGGAGGAGGCCACTCAGCCCCGTGCCATGGGTGGTGTCTCCTTCTCTCAGGGGTGGCTCCGGGCTGTCCCCTCCCTCTGCCTCTGCGGCGGTGACTCGCTGGCAGGGCTGGCTCTAGGTTTTTTGGCACCCCAAGCATGTAAGCTTGCTTTGCTGGTGCCTAGAGCTGGTCCTGGGGGCAGAGATCACCCAGCACCAGAATAAACCCCACACCGCTGAGCCTGGGAATGTGGCACCGCCGGGACTTTCCAAAGAGACTGGAGCATTTTTTTTCATCCATTTGACAGCTGGAAATCACAGCCCTGGTGTAAACGGTGCAGCTCAGGATCCTGCCCACAATAAAGTTCCACAATGTCACAGAGTCACCATGGAGATAAAAGGCCCCGCCCCTCAGCCCCCGATGACATCACAGCCCAGCGCTGGCCCGCAGGGCATTGGGGACAGTCACGTGGCTAAGGGCTGTGGACAGGGACACGGTGGGATTTCATGGGGTCGCTCAGGGGGAGGCAGCTGCCGAGGGAGAAGCAGAGGCCCGAGGGTGGGGGGCCGGGGGGGACCGAGGGTCGCAGAGCGCAGCTCCCACTGAGTGAGATACGGCCCCGGACTCCCCAAAGTCTCGCCTAGTCTCAGTTTCGAGGTAGGGATGAAGGTTGGGGGCTAATATTAAATCTCAGGTTAGAATTTACATTCAGGGTTAGAACTGCACCCTGGGTAAAGTCCGGTTTGGGGCTCTAAGTCAGGTATTCATGTAGTTTTCCGGTTCAGACATATATGAAGGTGGCGTTTACCCTCAGGGTCACGGTTAGGTGGGGGAGCGAGAGGAGGGATAAAGAAGGTGCCAGTTTCTCTCCTTATGGTCGAGTAGGAACCTCCGACTGAGACAGGGGCGGTGCCACAGAGACGAAGCGCCGCCTCTTCTCTCAGCCCCACACAAAGGAACTGAGTCCGGGCTAGGAAATGGCGGGGGTCTCTTATAAGGAGCGGGGCATGCAAATGAGGGTGAGAGTTTCCTGTTTAAATCTGTCCCTCTCTCTGCCCAGGCTGCACCCGGAGACACAATCCGCAGCCCCCCGGGTCTCTGCAGTCACCAGCCAGTCCCCGGAGAACTTTCCCCTTCAGCACGCGGGGAAATGAAGCTTTGGTTGTTCCTGGTTCTCATTGCAGCATCTCCGGAAGGTCCATTCTCCCTTTCCATGTACTGGGGAGGCGGGGGGTTATTGTCCTATTTCCCGAGGTCCTCATGTTCCGCATAATTAATTGTTATTCCCAGATGCCCGGTCCCAGCTGCAGCTGGTGGAGTCCGGAGGGGGTGTGAAGAAGCCCGGAGACTCTCTCCGCCTCTCCTGCAAAGCCTCCGGGTTCACGTTCAGCAGCGACTGGATGAGCTGGGTCCGACAGACTCCCGGGAAGGGGCTGGAGTGGGTCGCCCAGATTCACGGCTGTAGCATATAGGACAGTGACTCGGTAAAAGGGCGATTCACCGTCTCCAGAGATGACCCCAACAGCCTGTTCGACCTGCAGCTGAACCTGCCTGAAGCCCGAGGACACCGCCCGGTCTCACTGAGCGAGAGACCCAGCGAGGGGAATCCCGACCGGGCTCACACAAAAACCCGAGCGGCAGAACCGCCCTTCTCCCGGGCGCCGCGCGGGGGCAGCACTTCCACAGACAGCCCAGCCCTGGGCACAGGAACGGGACCTACAGCCAGAGTGAAAAACAAATCCGTGCTCAGGTTTCCGAGCTCAATATCCACCTATAGAGCCAGAGACTCCTGGGACTGGAGGGGACCTCGGGAGGTCATCTGGTCCCGCCCCCTGCACTCATGGCAGGATTCAGTATCATCTAGACCATCCCTGACAGGTGTTTGTCCAACCTGCTCTTAAAAATCTTCTCTGATGGAGATTCCACAACCTCCCTGGAAATTGATTCCAGTGCTTAAGCACCCTGCCAGTTAGGAAGTTTTTCCTCATGTCAAACCTCCCTTGATGCAATTTAAGCGCAATGCTTCTTGTCCTATCCTCAGAGGTTAAAGAGAATAATTTGTCTCCCTCCTCCTTGTACTCCTCCTTTCACTAACTGTTATCACATCCCAGCAACCGGATGAATGTAACACAAACCTCCCGTCAGTTTTAACCCTTCCATTCCCTGGCAATGTCTCTCCCGTTCCTTCCCAGAGCCCCGCTGGGTGCAGAGATCCCTCGTTTCATCTGTGAACCCCAATCTAGAGTGAGTCCTGTTCTGAATCACTCTCCCCTTGGCGACCTGGAGCCTCTGCTCTCTTGGGGCCCGTCTCTGTGTCAGACTCACAGGACCCCTCCTGTTGGTGTAAAGGAGACAAGCGCATTGAGGGATTCATCTAGTGCCAATCAGAGACAACGGGATTCATTCTCTTGCCCTCCTTTGGGTTTGTATCACACCCAACGGATGGAGCGAATTCCTCATGGGGCCAAATCTTCAGCTAGCATAAAGTCTCTGCAACTGCTTTCACTAGATTCATAGACTCATAGATATTAAGGTCAGAAGGGACAATTATGATCATCTAGTCTGACCTCCTGCACAATGCCGGCCACAGAATCTCACTCACCCACTCCTGCAATAAACCTCTCACCAATGTCTGAGCTATTGAAGTCCTCAAATCATAGTTTAAAGACTTCTAGGTGCAGAGACTCCTCCAGCAAGTGACCCATGCCCCATTCTGCAGAGGAAGGCGGAAAACCCCCAGGGCCTCTTCCAATCTGACCTGGAAGAAAATTCCTTCCCGACCCCAAATATGGTGATCAGCTGAACCCTAAGCATGTGGGCAAGGTTTGCCAGCCAGATACCCAGGAAAGAATTCTCTGTAGTAACTCAGATCCCACCCCATTTAACATCCCATCACAGGCCATTGGGCCTATTTACCATGAATGGTTAAAGATCAATTAATTGCCAAAATCATGTTATCCCATCATACCATCTCCTCCATAAACTTATTGAGTTTAATCTTGAAGCCAGATAGGTCTTTTGCCCCCACTGCTTCCCTTGGAAGGCTGTTCCAGAACTTCACTCCTCTGATGGTGAGAAACCTTCGACTAATTTCAAGTCTAAACTTCCAGATGGCCAGTTTATATCCATTTGTTCTTGTGTCCACATTGGTACTAAGCTTCAATAATTCCTCTCCCTCCCTGGTATTTATCCCTCTGATATATTTATAGAGAGCAATCCTATCTCCCCTCAGCCTTCTTTTGGTTAGGCTAAACAAGCCAAGCTCCTTGAGTCTCCTTTCATAAGACACGTTTTCCATTCCTCGGATCATCCTAGTAGCCCTTCTCTGTACCTGTTCCAGTTTGAATTCATCCTTCTTAAACATGGGAGACCAGAACTGCACGCAGTATTCCAGGTGAGGTCTCACCAGTGCCTTGTATAACGGTACTAACACCTCCTTATCCCAATGGAAATACCTCTCCTGATGCATCCCAAGACCACATTAGCTTTTTTCACAGCCATGTCACATTGGCGGCTCATAGTCATCCTGTGATCAACCAATACTCCAAGGTCCTTCTCCTCCTTCGTTACTTCTAATTGATGTGTCCCCAGCTTATAACTAAAATTCTTGTTATTAATCCCTAAATGCATGACCTTACACTTCTCACTATTAAATTTCATCCTATTACAATTACTCCAGTTTACAAGGTCATCCAGATCCTCCTGTGTGATATCCCGGTCCTTCTCTAAATTGGCAATACCTCCCAGCTTTGTATCATCTGCAAACTTTATTAGCACACTCCCACTTCTTGTGCCGAGGTCAGTAATAAAAAGATTAAATAAGATTGGTCCCAAAACCAATCCCTGAGGAACTCCACTGGTAACCTCCCTCCAGCCTGATAGTTCACCTTTCAGTATGACCCACTGTAGTCTCCCCTTTAACCAATTCCTTATCCACCTTTCAATTTTCATATTGATCCCCATCTTTTCCAATTTAACTAATAATTCCCCATGTGGCACCGTATCAAATGCCTTACTGAAAACTAGGTAAATTAAATCCATTGAGTTTCCTTTGTCTAAAAAAACGTTACTTTCTCAAAGAAGGAGATCTGATTGGTTTGGCATGATCTACCTTTTGTAAAACCATGTTGTATTTTGTCCCAATTACCATTGATCTCAATGTCCTTAACTACTTTCTCCTTCAAATTTTTTTTCCAAGACCTTGCATACTACAGTTGTCAAACTAACAGGACTGTAGTTACCTGGATCACTTTTTCCCCCCTTTCTTAAAAATAGGAACTATGTTAGCAATTCTCCAGTCATACGGTACAACCCCTGAGTTTACAGATTCATTAAAAATTCTTGCTAATGGGCTTGCAATTCCATGTGCCAATTCCTTTAATATTCTTGGATGAAGATTATCTGAGCCCCCCGATTTAGTCCCATTAAGCTGTTTTGAGTTTTGCTTCTACCTCAGATATGGTAATATCTACCTCCATATCCTCATTCCCATTTGTCATGCTACCATTATCCCTAAGATCCTCATTAGCCTCTTTAAAGACTTAAAGCAAAGTATTTGTTTAGATATTGGGACATGCCTAGATTATCCTTAAACTCCACTTCATCCTCAGTGGTTAGCGGTCCCACTTCTTCTTTCTTTGTTTTCTTTTTATAAAGCTCTAGAACCTTTTACTACTGGTTTTAATTCCCTTTGCAAGGTCCAACTCTACTTGACTTTTAGCCTTTCTCACTTTATCCCTGCATGTTCTGGCCTCAATAAGGTAGCTTTCCTTGCTGATCCCTCCCATCTTCCACTCCTTGTAGGCTTTCTGCTTTTCCTTAATCACCTCTCTGAGATGTTTGCTCATCCAGCTTGGTCCTGCCTATGAATTTTTTCCCCTTTCTTGGGATGAAGGCTTCTGATAGCTTCTGCAGCTTTGACTTAGAGTAATCCCAGGCCTCCTCTGCCTTTAGATCCATAAGTTCTTCAGTCCAATCCACTTCCCTAACTAATTTCCTTAATTTTTGAAAGTCAGCCCTTTTGAAATCAAAAACCCTAGTTGCAGAGGAATCCATCAGCTATCGCATCTCGGAGAATCTGAGCCCTATTATTACTAGCACTTGTCCTCCAGTCTATATCTGGGAAGTTAAAGTCTCCCATGATCACGCAGTTTCCATTAGTATTTACTTCATTAAAAACATTAAAGAGGGCTCTATCCATATCCAAATTAGATCCTGGCGGTCTATAGCACACCCCAAGCACTATCCCAGGGGAGGCTCCAGTAATTTTCTTCCCCAATGTAATTTTTTCCCAGAGAGACTCTGTCTTATCCATCCCATCACTTCTTATTTCTTTACATTCTACCTCATCATTGATATACAGTGCTACTCCACCACCTTTACCTTTATTTCTGTCTTTCCTAAACAGCACATACCCTTCAATAGTGGTAGTCCAGTCATGACGACTATTCCACCATGTTTCTGTTCTCCCTGTAATATCTGGTTTCACTTCCTGCACCAGTAACTCTAGTTTCTCCATTTTGTTACCTAGGCTCCTCGCATTGGTATACAAAGATCTTAATTTTTGCTGTTTGGCCTCGCTCACGTTCTTTACCCGATTAGGCACGGACATTCTACAGCCAGTAGACCCTATTAGACTGGTACCCACACTGCCCTTCCTCCTTATGTCCATTCTCCTACCCACGGCTGTATCCTTTCTTACTTTGTTGTTTTCTTCCCTCTCGATGTTAAAATCCGGTGTGGAAATTACCTGGACATCTCCCAACCATCTCCCACAAATTCCTAGTTTAAAGCTCTCTTAATTAGTTGTGCCAGCCTCCATCCTAGAAGTCTATTTCCTTCCCTTCTCAGATGAAGTCCATCCCAAGAGACCTGTCCTCTGTCCATGAATGCCTCCCAGTGGCCACACACATCCCAAAGCCCTCCTTACAGCACCACTGTCTGAGCCATCTGTTGATAGTCATAATCTTGTCACACCATTGTTGCCCTTAGAATCATAGAATCATAGAATATCAGGGTTGGAAGGGACCTCAGGAGGTCATCTAGTCCTTCTCTAGGAACAGGCAGAATCCCACTGAAGATGACCTGAGCCTCGATTTCCTTAAGCGTCTTCCCCAGCCTGACATAGTCTCCCTTGATATGTTCCAGCGAGAATCTATCGGTGTCATTTATTCCCACATGAAGGACGATCAGCGGATTCTTTCCCGCTCCCTTTAGGATCCTCTTCAAGTAGACTTGAGTTACTCCTGATTTACACTCACTGGGGATCTGGCTATAACCGTGCCTTGGTGGGTCACATCTGAGAATACCAAATTCAGGACAAACTGCCGAGAAATAGGGAAAATACACCCTAAAACTGGTAGTTATTATCTCATAAGATATACCAAACCAGCAACAAAAGTAAACTGATGTTTCACCACACCAGCTGACAAGAAGTCAGAAAAGCAGTTTCCTTAGCTTTTCCAGTGCTTGTATCACCACCAAAACCACTAGACCTAAAGATGAGTGGTTCTTTAAAACAATTTCATCAAATAAAATCCAGATAACGTCACACCCCCAACGCAAAATTGATGCAGGAAGGGGTGTCCCAGGCACTGCTGAATGCATCGTTGGATCTTCCCATTCTTAGTTCTTGTCATAAATATAAAGGGAAGGGTAAACCCCTTGGAAATCCCTCCTGGCCAGGGGAAAGCTCCTCTCACCTGTAAAGGGTTAAGAAGCTAAAGGTAACCTCGCTGGCACCTGACCAAAATGACCAATGAGGAGATAAGATACTTTCAAAAGCTGGGAGGAGGGAGAGAAACAAAGGGTCTGTGTCTGTCTGTAGTCGTCTTGGCCAGGGACAGAACAGGAATGGAGGCTTAGAACTTTTAGTAAGTAATCTAGCTAGGTATGTGTTAGATTATGATTTCTTTAAATGGCTGAGAAAAGAATTGTGCTGAATAGAATAACTATTTCTGTCTGTATATCTTTTTTGTAACTTAAGGTTTTGCCTAGAGGGGTTCTCTATGTTTTTGAATCTAATTACCCTGTAAGATATCTACCATCCTGATTTTACAGGGGGGATTTCTTTATTTCTATTTACTTCTATTTTTTATTAAAAGTCTTCTTGTAAAAAACTGAATGCTTTTTCATTGTTCTCAGATCCAAGGGTTTGGGTCTGTGGTCACCTATGCAAATTGGTGAGGCTTTTTATCCAACATTTCCCGGGGGGGGGGGGTGTGTGTGCAAGTGTTGGGAGGATTGTTCATTGTTCTTAAGATCCAAGGGTCTGGGTCTGTAGTCACCTAGGCAAATTGGTGAGGCTTTTTACCAAACCTTGTCCAGGAAGTGGGGTGCAAGGTTTTGGGAAGTATTTTGGGGGGAAAGAGGCGTCCAAACAGCTCTTCCCCAGTAACCAGTATTAGTTTGGTGGTGTGAGGCCATTCCAAGGATAACGGGTGTAATATTTTGTACCTTGGGGAAGTTTTGACCTAAGCTGGTAAAGATAAGCTTAGGAGGTTTTTCATGCAGGTCCCCACATCTGTACCCTAGAGTTCAGAGTGGGGGAGGAACCTTGCCATGGTGGCACAGTGGTGGGATTAACCTGAAATCATTTGAGATCCAGTTGAGATTTTTTGAACTAGAAATACAGATTTTAAAAAGGAAATTTTTTTTCTTTGGAAAGAAAGTCCAGAAAGCAGCTTTGAAACTGAAAGCAGCTTGGTTTCTCTCTGCTTTGTGGCCAAGCAGAGACAAAAGGGGATTATCTTGTGAATTGCAGGTTTTCTTTGCCTGGAGGCAGGGTACTTAACTCCTGCAGGGAAATTCACAGTCTTCCAACCCAGAGGTTTTTTTTTTCTTTTCTTCCTAAAAGTAAATAGGGGGGGTGTGCTCTACCCATTTGCCTGGAGACAAAAGTGGCAGGGTTTTTTTTAGGATTTTGATTTTTTTGTTTGTTTGTTTTACAAGGAGCACAGGTTTGAAAAGAAATTTTTTTTTTCCTTTGGGCTGGGTAAGCAGGTTTCCAAGTAGTTGGAGGTTTTTTGCTTTAATTTGGGCCCAGAGCAGAGACAAGGGAATTGTCTTTTTCTGTAGGCTGACAATCACTATCAGAGAATAGGTATTCTATTCCAGCACAGCAAAATTTTACAGCCAAGTTTTGTTTGTTTATTTCTAAACCTCGGGTGTAAAGTTAGTAAAAACAGAGAGGTTAGAATGGCAAAATCCGCGGCTCGACTACAGCTCGAATTAGCCAAATTTCAGGCTGAGGAAAGACAAAGGGAACATGAAAGACAGATAGAACTCATGCAGCTGAAGAAGGAACAAGAAAGGGAGGCAGAACAACACCAAGAGGCTGCCCACAAGAGGGAAATGGAGGCAAGGAAGCATGTGGAGGAGGAGAGGGAAAAAGAGAGGAAGCATGTGGAGGAGGAGAAGGAAAAAGAGAGGAAGCATGTGGAGGAGATGGAGAGGATAAAGGCCCAGCAGAAAATACCAACAAACCCTAGCAATCCTTCTCCAGGTACCACTTCCCATCCCAGAAAGTTCCCCACCTACAAGGCAGGTGATGATACTGAGGCCTTCTTAGAAAACTTCAAAAGGGCCTGCCTTGGGTACAACATCTCTACTGACCAATACATGGTAGAGCTGAGGCCACAGCTCAGTGGACCCTTAGCTGAGGTGGCAGCTGAAATGCCTAAAGAACACATGAACAAGTATGAACTGTTTAAATCCAAGGCGAGAGTCAGAATGGGGATAACACCCGAGCAGTCTCGTCGGAGGTTCAGAGCCCTAAGGTGGAAACCAGACATGTCATTTACCCGACATGCCTACCACATTGTAAAACATTGGGATGCCTGGATATCAGGAGCAAGTGTTGAATCTCCAGTAAATTTGCCCTTCCTAATGCAAATGGAACAATTCTTAGAGGGTGTTCCTGAGGAAATAGAAAGATACATCCTAGATGGGAAACCCAAAACTGTAATTGAGGCAGGAGAGATTGGAGCCAGATGGGTGGAGGTGGCAGAGAAGAAGAAAACTGGTCGCAGTTGGAGCGGAGACCAGAAGGGACCACCCCAGACCACACCCTATTACTGGGGGCCGCCCAAAGCCCCACCTACCTCCCAAAGAACCCTCCAGACCCCTTATCGTCCCACCACCCCGTTCTCCAGCAACCCTCCTCGCCCCAGTGACCCGTCAGCTGGACGATGTTTTAAGTGTAACGAGCTGGGGCATGTAAAGGCCAACTGCCCCAAGAACCCCAACAGATTACAGTTCATTGCACCGGAATCACACCAGAGGTCCACAGGCCCAGATACCTCCCAGATACCCTTGGAGCGGAGGGAAACTGTGAGTGTGGGCGGGAAGAAGGTCACCGCGTGGAGGGACACCGGAGCACAAGTGTCAGCTATCCATGCTTCCTTAGTGGACCCCAATTTAATCAACCCAGAGATCCAAGTGACGATTCAACCCTTCAAGTCCAACTCTTTCAATTTGCCTACAGCCAAGTTGCCTGTCCAGTACAAGGGCTGGTCAGGAATGTGGACTTTTGCAGTCTATGATGATTATCCCATCCCCATGCTGTTGGGGGAAGACTTGGCCAAGCATGTGAAGCAGGCCAAGAGGGTGGGAATGGTCACCCGCAGCCAGGCTAAACAAGCCGTGAGGCCTAGCTCTGTTCCGGAAACTTCTATCAGGACCCGGTCAGAGGTGATGGACCCGGACCCCAGGCCAATGTCTGCAACAGCAGTAGTGGATCCAGTCCCAGAGACCCAGACGGAACCAGTCCCAGAACCGGAACCAGCCGAACAACCAACACCAGACCCCGTGTCAGCACTGAATCCCGTACTTGCAACCTCAACACCAGAAGGCCCCACCGAACCTGAACTGGCAGCAGCCGATAACCCTACACAAGAGGCTCAGCCGGAGCCTGAATCCCAACATAGTGCACCAGCGGAGAGCGGTTCACAGTCAACAGAAACAGCTCCATCCCCTATATCGCTTCCAGAGGGACCAAGCCTAGGTCCACAATCCCATGAGGAACTGATGTCCCCAGCATCAAGGGAACAGTTCCAGACCGAACAGGAAGCAGATGAAAGCCTCCAGAGAGCTTGGACGGCGGCACGGAGCAACCCACCGCCTCTCAGCTCTTCTAATCGATCCAGGTTTGTTATAGAAAGAGGACTTTTATACAAGGAAACTCTTTCTGGTGGACACCAGGAAGACTGGCATCCTCAGAGACAGTTGGTAGTTCCAACTAAATACTGGGCCAAGCTCTTGAGCTTAGCCCATGATCACCCTAGTGGCCATGCTGGGGTGAACAGGACCAAAGACCGTTTGGGGGGGTCATTCCACTGGGAGGGAATGGGCAAGGATGTTTCTACCTATGTCCAGTCTTGTGAGGTGTGCCAAAGAGTGGGAAAACCCCAAGACCAGGTCAAAGCCCCTCTCCAGCCACTCCCCATCATTGAAGTTCCATTTCAGCGAGTAGCTGTGGATATTCTGGGTCCTTTTCCGAAAAAGACACCCAGAGGAAAGCAGTACATACTGACTTTCATGGATTTTGCCACCCGATGGCCGGAAGCAGTAGCTCTAAGCAACACCAGGGCTAAAAGTGTGTGCCAGGCACTAGCAGACATTTTTGCCAGGGTAGGTTGGCCCTCCGACATCCTCACCGATGCAGGGACTAATTTCCTGGCAGGAACTATGAAAAACCTTTGGGAAGCTCATGGGGTAAATCACTTGGTTGCCACTCCTTACCATCATCAAACAAATGGCCTGGTGGAGAAGTTTAATGGAACTTTGGGGGCCATGATACGTAAATTCGTAAATGAGCACTCCAATGATTGGGACCTAGTGTTGCAGCAGTTGCTCTTTGCCTACAGAGCTGTACCACATCCCAGTTTAGGGTTTTCCCCATTTGAACTTGTATATGGCCGTGAGGTTAAGGGGCCATTGCAGTTGGTGAAGCAGCAATGGGAGGGATTTACACCTTCTCCAGGAACTAACATTCTGGACTTCGTAACCAACCTACAAAACACCCTCCGAACCTCTTTAGCCCTTGCTAGAGAAAACTTACAGGATGCTCAAAAAGAGCAAAAAGCCTGGTATGATAAACATGCCAGAGAGCGTTCCTTCAAAGTAGGAGACCAGGTCATGGTCTTAAAGGCGCTCCAGGCCCATAAAATGGAAGCATCGTGGGAAGGGCCATTCACGGTCCAGGAGCGCCTGGGAGCTGTTAATTATCTCATAGCATTCCCCACCTCCAACCGAAAGCCTAAGGTGTACCATATTAATTCTCTAAAGCCCTTTTATTCCAGAGAATTAAAGGTTTGTCAGTTTACAGCCCAGGGAGGAGACGACGCTGAGTGGCCTGAAGGTGTTTACTACGAAGGGAAATGTGCTGGTGGTGTGGAAGAGGTGAACCTCTCCATGACCCTTGGGCGTATGCAGCGACAGCAGATCCAGGAGCTGTGCACTAGCTACGCGCCAACGTTCTCAGCCACCCCAGGACTGACTGAACGGGCATACCACTCCATTGACACAGGTAATGCTCACCCAATTAGGGTCCAACCTTACCGGGTGTCTCCTCAAGCTAAAACTGCTATAGAACGGGAGATCCAGGATATGTTACAGATGGGTGTAATCCGCCCCTCTGAAAGTGCATGGGCATCTCCAGTGGTTCTAGTTCCCAAACCAGATGGGGAAATACGTTTTTGCGTGGACTACCGTAAGCTAAATGCTGTAACTCGCCCAGACAACTATCCAATGCCACGCACAGATGAACTATTAGAGAAACTGGGACGGGCCCAGTTCATCTCTACCTTGGACTTAACCAAGGGGTACTGGCAGGTACCGCTAGATGAATCTGCCAAGGAAAGGTCGGCCTTCATCACACATCTCGGGCTGTATGAATTTAATGTACTCCCTTTCGGGCTGCGAAATGCACCCGCCACTTTCCAAAGACTTGTAGATGGTCTCCTAGTGGGATTAGGAGAATATGCAGTCGCCTACCTTGACGATGTGGCCATATTTTCGGATTCCTGGGCAGACCACCTGGAACATCTACAAAAAGTCCTTGAGCGCATAAGGGAGGCAGGACTAACTGTTAAGGCTAAGAAGTGTCAAATAGGCCTAAACAGAGTGACTTACCTTGGACACCAGGTGGGTCAAGGAACTATCAGCCCCCTACAGGCCAAAGTGGATGCTATCCAAAAGTGGCCTGTCCCAAAGTCAAAGAAACAGGTTCAATCCTTCTTAGGCTTGGCCGGTTATTACAGACGATTTGTACCGCACTACAGCCAAATCGCTGCCCCACTTACAGACCTAACCAAAAAGAAACAGCCAAATGCTGTTCAGTGGACCGGAAAGTGTCAGAAGGCCTTTAACAAGCTTAAAGCGACACTCATGTCTGACCCTGTACTAAGGGCCCCAGACTTTGACAAACCGTTCCTAGTAACCACAGATGCATCCGAGCGTGGTGTGGGAGCAGTTTTAATGCAGAAAGGACCTGATCAAGAATTCCACCCTGTAATGTTTCTCAGCAAAAAACTGTCTGAGAGGGAAAGCAACTGGTCAGTCACTGAAAAAGAATGTTATGCCATTGTCTACGCTCTGGAAAAGCTACGCCCATATGTTTGGGGACGGCGTTTCCACCTGCAAACCGACCATGCTGCACTAAAGTGGCTTCACACCGTCAAAGAAACTAACAAAAAACTTCTTCGGTGGAGTTTAGCTCTCCAAGATTTTGATTTCGACATCCAACACATCTCAGGAGCTTCTAACAAAGTGGCTGATGCATTCTCCCGTGAAAGTTTCCCAGAATCAACTGGTTAAAATCGTCCTTGAGATGTGGAAAATATTGTTAGTCTTTATGTACTTGGTAGTATATTTAGAGATGCATGTGTCTTATTAACTCTGTTTTCCTAGAGCTCCAGGAAGAAATCCCAGCCAGTGTTTCACCCTAGCTGAGATTTGGGGGGCGTGTCATAAATATAAAGGGAAGGGTAAACCCCTTGGAAATCCCTCCTGGCCAGGGGAAAGCTCCTCTCACCTGTAAAGGGTTAAGAAGCTAAAGGTAACCTCGCTGGCACCTGACCAAAATGACCAATGAGGAGACAAGATACTTTCAAAAGCTGGGAGGAGGGAGAGAAACAAAGGGTCTGTGTCTGTCTGTAGTCGTCTTGGCCAGGGACAGAACAGGAATGGAGGCTTAGAACTTTTAGTAAGTAATCTAGCTAGGTATGTGTTAGATTATGATTTCTTTAAATGGCTGAGAAAAGAATTGTGCTGAATAGAATAACTATTTCTGTCTGTATATCTTTTTTGTAACTTAAGGTTTTGCCTAGAGGGGTTCTCTATGTTTTTGAATCTAATTACCCTGTAAGATATCTACCATCCTGATTTTACAGGGGGGATTTCTTTATTTCTATTTACTGCTATTTTTTATTAAAAGTCTTCTTGTAAAAAACTGAATGCTTTTTCATTGTTCTCAGATCCAAGGGTTTGGGTCTGTGGTCACCTATGCAAATTGGTGAGGCTTTTTATCCAACATTTCCCGGGGGGGGGGGGGTGTGTGCAAGTGTTGGGAGGATTGTTCATTGTTCTTAAGATCCAAGGGTCTGGGTCTGTAGTCACCTAGGCAAATTGGTGAGGCTTTTTACCAAACCTTGTCCAGGAAGTGGGGTGCAAGGTTTTGGGAAGTATTTTGGGGGGAAAGACGCGTCCAAACAGCTCTTCCCCAGTAACCAGTATTAGTTTGGTGGTGTGAGGCCATTCCAAGGATAACGGGTGTAATATTTTGTGCCTTGGGGAAGTTTTGACCTAAGCTGGTAAAGATAAGCTTAGGAGGTTTTTCATGCAGGTCCCCACATCTGTACCCTAGAGTTCAGAGTGGGGGAGGAACCTTGACAGTTCTGTATTACTACAGCTTCTAGCCCAAGAGTAGAAGTGTTAGTGTATAACAGAAATCATAGAATCATAAAAGATCAGGGTTGGAAGAGCCCTCAGGAGGTCATCTAGTCCAACCCCCTGCTCAAAGCAGGACCAACACCAACTAAATCATCCCAGCCAAGGCTTTGTCAAGCCGGGCCTTAAAAACCTTTAAGGATGGAGATTCCACCACCTCCCTAGGTAACCCACTCCAGTGCTTCACCACCCTCCTAGTGAAATAGTGTTTCCTTATATCCAACCTAAACCTCCCGCACTGCAACTTGAGACCATTGCTTCTTGTTCTGTCATCTGCCACCACTGAGAACAGCCGAGCTCCATCCTCTTTGGAACCCCCCATCAGGTAGCTGAAGGCTGCTATCAAATCCCTCCTCACTCTTCTCTTCTGCAGACTAAATAACCCCAGTTCCCTCAGCCTCTCCTCATAAGTCATGTGCCCCAGCCCCTTAATCATTGTCATTGCCCTCCGCTGTACTCTCTCCAATTTGTCCACATCCCTTCTGTAGTGGGGGGAACAAAACTGGACATAATACTCCATGTGTGTCCTCACCAGTGCCGAATAGAGGGGAATAATCACTTCCGTCCATCTGTTGGCAATGCTCCTACTAATACAGCCCAACTTGCCGTTGGCTTCTTGGCAACGAGGGCACGCTGCTGACTGATATCCAGCTTCTCATCCACTTTAATCCCCAGGTATTTCTCTGCAGAACTGCTGCTTAGCCAGTTGATCCCCAGCCTGTAACAGTGCATGGGACTCTTCCTCCTGAAGTACAGGACTCTGCACTTGTCCTTGTTGAACCTCATCAGATTTGTTGTGGCCCAATCCTCCAATTTATCTAGGCCACTCTGGACCCTATCTCTACCCTCCAGTGTATCTACCTCTCCCCACAGCTTAGTGTCATCTGAGAACTTGTAGAAGGTGCAATCCATCCCATCATCCAGATCATTGGTAAAGATGTTGAACAAAACTGGTCCCAGGACCGACCCCTGGGGCACTCTGCTTGATACCGGCTGCCAACTAGACATCAAGACATTGATCATTACCCACTGAGCCCGACAATCTAGCCAGCTTTCTATCCACCTTATAGTCCATTCATCCAATCCATACTTTTTTAACTTGCTGGCAAGAATACTGTGGGAGACCGTATCAAAAGCTTTGCTAAAGTCAAGACATATCACATCCACTGCTTTCCCCATATTCACAGAGCCAGTTATCTCATTATAGAAGGCAATCAGGTTGGTCAGGCATGACTTGTCCTTGGTTAATCCATGTTGACTGTTTCTGATCACCTTCCTCTCCTCCAAGTTCTTCAAAATGGATTCCTTGAGGACCTGCTCCATGATTTTGCCAGGGACTGAAGTGAGGCTGACCTGTCTGTAGTTCCCCGGGTTCTCTTTCTTCCCTTTTTAAAATTTGGGCACTATATTTGCCTTTTTCCAATCATTCGGGACCTTCCCCTATTGCCACAAATTTTCAAAGAGAATGGCCAATGTCTCTGCAATCACATCAGCCAACTCCCCCAGCACCCTCGGATGCATTAGATCTGGACCCAGGGACTTCTGCATGTCCAGCTTTTCTAAATAGTCCTTAACCTGTTCTTTCACCAGTGAGGGCTGCTCACCTCCTCCCCATACTGTGTTGCCCAGTGCAGCAGTCTGGGAGCTGACCATGTTTGTGAAGACCGAGGCAAAAAAAGCATTGAGTACTTCAGCTTTTTCAACATCATCTATCACTGTGTTGCCTCCCCCATTCAGGAAGGGTCCCACACATTCCTTGACCTTCTTCTTGTTGCTAACATACCTGTAGAAACCCTTCTTGTTCCCCTTCACATCCCTTGCTAGCTGCAACTCCAATTGTACCTTGGCCTTCCTGATTACACCCCTGCATGCTCTAGCAATATATTTATACTCCTCCCTCATTGTCTGTCCAAATTTCCACTTCTTGTCAGCTTCCTTTTTGCTTTTAAGTTCCCTGAAGATTTCACTGTGAAGCCAAGCTGGTCACCTGCCATATTTGCTATTCTTTCCGCACATCGGGATGGTTTGTTCCTGCGCCTCACTAAGGCTTCTTTAAAATACAGCCAGCTCTCCTGGCCTCCTTTCCCCCTCATATTAGCCTCCCAGGGGATCCTTAAGTTCCTTAAGGGAGTCTAAGTCTGCTTTTCTGAAGTCCAGGGTCCATATTTTGCTACTCTCCTTTCTTCCTTTCGTGAGGATCCTGAACTCGACCATCTCATGGTCACTGCTGCCTATGTTGCCTCCCACTTCTACTTCCCCTACCAATTCTTCCCTGTTTGTGAGCAGCAGGTCAAGAGGAGCACGGTCCCTAGTCGGTTGCTCCAGCACTTGTACCAGGAAGTTGTCCCCAACACTCTCCAAAAACTTCCTGGATTGTCTGTGCACTGCAGTATTGTTCTCCCAGCAGATGTTAGGGTGATTGAAGTCCCCCATTAGTACCAGGGCCTGTAATCTGGAAACTTCACTTAGTTGTCTGAAGAAAGCCTCGTCTACCTCATCCTTCTGATCCAGTGGTCTATAGCACACGCCCACCACAACATCACCCTTGTTGCTCTCGCCTCTAAACTTAACCCAAAGACTCTCAACAGGGTTTTCTCCATTTTCAAACTGGAGCTCTGAGCATACAATTTAACTCCTCCACCTTTCCTCCCCTGCCTGTCCTTCCTGAACAGTTTATACCCATCCGTGACAGTGCTTCAGTCATGTGAACTGCCCCACCAAGTTTCTGTTATTCCAATCACATCATAGTTCCTTGATTGTGCCAGGACTTCCAATTCTTCCTGCTTGTTTCCCAGGCTTCTTGCTTTCATGTACATGCACCTAAGATAACTAGCCAAATGGCTTATCAAAATCATGTTTGACTAAAACAGGATGTTTCTTTGTAAAGTTCATTATGGAAGTAACAAGGTGATTGAATTTCTTTACAAACCCAAGGTAAAACTTGGTTAGACCAATAGTAGATTGGATCTGCTCTTGCAGCATGATTCCTGTACGTTTCATGTGATCTTGCCCTAAGCTAATGAAAATAGCTAATTTATTTATACAAGTTCTGGCAAATGTTTGAAACTCAATTCATATCAAGTCAATGTAGATATTAATGTTCTCCAAAGTGTAGTGTAGGAATCTTGGCATTTAGTCATGGAAGCAAGATGGTAACATGCCTCAGTTTCCCTTTTCATACAGCACATTAGGTCTGCAATGTCTTTTCTCCTGTGTACAGTTTCAAGACTAGTTACAGGCACTACCTGTGAAATATCAATATCACAAGGTCTTTTAACATAAAGTGTGCTCTTATGTATCACTTCCAACATGTTCAAAGGTTTTTCCAAAAGATTAGGCACGTTGTACATTTTCACAGTTTTTGGTATCAGCAAAACATTAGTCACAAGAGTTAACATTAGCATTAATATGAACATTAAATTAATTACAAGTGTACATTTCCAATCATTTTTGTCATGCCACGCCTTTGGCTCAGTACCATTGGGGTTTTGACATTCTGGGGTTAACCGGTGACTTTTATTTGAAAGGTTTAGTCTTTCCCTTCCTCCCCTGTTCTGGGGGGAGGGGGGGTGGGGGAAAGGCAGGTGTCAAAATCTGATCTCTTTTGTGTAACAGAATCCGTTATCTGGCTGGGTGTGTCCTCTTTGCTAAGGCCTATGGGCAAGTCTTTCTCCCCCTGTCTGTCAGGCAATTTGCATCAGCACAGATATTAGTTTGTTGACTGGTTTTCAGATTCTTAACTAATAACAATTCCAAGGCTGGACTCTGTCTTAAAGAGATACCATCCATTTTCAGCAGCATGTTAGACCCAAGGTTCATTTGTCCTTCCATTACCAACCTCTGCTTCCACATGGAATCAGATGTTAGGTTCACTAAGAGACCGAAAGATACATCTAAAGTATTTAGAGATGAAATTTTGCCTGCTATCCCCTGTATTCTCAAGAGATTAACTTCACCGCTGTCTTGGTCTGTAGATTCAGCTATGCAGTCTTCTCTCCGAACCTGAGACACAGACTCTTCCCTCCAAGAGTCAACATGGTGCCATTCCTGTTCCAACAACATTGTTTCCCCAACAGGCTGGCCAAGCTCAGTCACTTGGTTATAGGGCTGTTCAACATCCCAAACAATTTTTATTCCATCTGAGACCTTTTAGGCTATCCACACTGGATTTTTCAAAAGCAAGCTCATGGATCCATACATATCTGAAAGACTCTGGCAGTTAGGAACTGAAAGTCCCTTAATCAAATCACTTCCACACCTCTCAGTTACAGCAAACTGCTCACAAAATCTACCATGGCAAAAACTACCATGAGGATTCTTCTCCTTAGGAGCTTCTTTAAGCAACAATTCCCCTTTATCTTGCTCCACAGACGCATTGCTCTGCTGAGCCACAATCAACTCCTTCTGAATTTCATTTAAACCCAGAATCACCTCTGGCCCATCTACAGGAGTTTTATACAACCCCCTTTCAGGCAAGCTGCTAGACTCCATAGTTAAAAGGTTAGAGGTGCTCTCTTTCCCTTTGCAGCCCTTCTTGCTGGCAACACTGCAAGTTACCAAGCTCACACACACAAGCTTTGGAATTATTTCCTTCATGTTAAAATTTTCCACACTGTCAGTGGGTAGCACAGTCAATTCATCTTCATGCTCTCCTGGTGCCCTGGTCATGATATCAACCTGGTTAAACAGAGTTGCCAAACCCCCAGCAACACACGAGAACAGGCAAAATAGAAGCCCCAGAATCGCCTGGTCCCTTGTTAAGACACTAGCTCCTATCTATCCATCCCCATCCACCCCATCTATCTATCTATCTGTCTATCCTTATTTCTCTAGTTACGGGTCTTCCTCCTTGTCTTGGATCCCCAGCCCCAGACAGTGTGACCGCTCGGGGAAGGAGTTGCTCTTTCTTATAAGGAAGTGGATATGCAAATAAAGGTGTCAGTTTCCTGACACCATCCTGGCCACTATGGATGTAGAAGCCCTCTACACCAACATTCCACACAAAGATGGACTACAGGCCGTCAGGAACACTATCCCCGATAATGTCACGGCTAACCTGGTGGCTGAACTTTGTGACTTTGTCCTTACCCATAACTATTTCACATTTGGGGACAATGTATACCTTCAGATCAGCGGCACTGCTATGGGAACCCGCATGGCCCCACAGTATGCCAACATTTTTATGGCTGATTTAGAACAACGCTTCCTCAGCTCTCGTCCCCTAAAGCCCCTACTCTACTTGCGCTATATTGATGACATCTTCATCATCTGGACCCATGGAAAAGAAGCCCTTGAGGAATTCCACCATGATTTCAACAATTTCCATCCCACCACCAACCTCAGCCTGGTCCAGTCCACACAAGAGATCCACTTCCTGGACACTACAGTGCTAATAAACAATGGCCACATAAACACCACCCTATACCGGAAACCTACTGACCGCTATTCCTACCTGCATGCCTCCAGCTTTCACCCTGACCACACCACACGATCCATCGTCTACAGCCAAGCTCTGCGATACAACCGCATTTGCTCCAACCCCTCAGACAGAGACAAACACCTACAAGATCTCTGTCAAGCTTTCTTACAACTACAATACCCACCTGCAGAAGTAAAGAAACAGATTGATAGAGCCAGAAGAGTTCCCAGAAGTTACCTACTACAGGACAGGCCTAACAAAGAAAATAACAGAACGCCACTAGCCGTCACCTTCAGCCCCCAACTAAAACCCCTCCAACGCATTATTAAGGATCTACAACCTATCCTAAAGGATGACCCAACACTCTCACAAATCTTGGGAGACAGGCCAGTCCTTGCCTACAGACAGCCCCGCAACCTGAAGCAAATACTCACCAACAACCACATACCACACAACAGAACCACTAACCCAGGAACTTATCCTTGCAACAAAGCCCGTTGCCAATTGTGCCCACATATCAATTCAGGGGACACCATCACAGGGCCTAATAACATCAGCCACACTATCAGAGGCTCGTTCACCTGCACATCCACCAATGTGATATATGCCATCATGTGCCAGCAATGCCCCTCTGCCATGTACATTGGTCAAACTGGACAGTCTCTACGTAAAAGAATAAATGGACACAAATCAGATGTCAAGAATTATAACATTCATAAACCAGTCGGAGAACACTTCAATCTCTCTGGTCACGCAATCACAGACATGAAGGTCGCTATCTTACAACAAAAAAACTTCAAATCCAGACTCCAGCGAGAAACTGCTGAATTGGAATTCATTTGCAAATTGGATACTATTAATTTAGGCTTAAATAGAGACTGGGAGTGGCTAAGTCATTATGCAAGGTAGCCTGTTTCCTCTTGTTTTTTCCTCCCCCCCCCCGGATATTCTGGTTTAACTTGGATTTAAACTTGGAGAGTGGTCAGTTTAGATGAGCTATTACCAGCAGGAGAGTGAGTTTGTGTGTGTATGGGGGTGGGGGGGAAGTGAGAAAACCTGGATCTATGCAGGAAATAGCCCGACTTGATTATGTAAAGAGTTGTCACTTTGGATGGGCTAGCACCAGCAGGAGAGTGAATTTGTGTGGGGGGGTGGAGGGTGAGAAAACCTGGATTTGTGCTGGAAATGGCCCACCTGTTGATCACTTTAGATAAGCTATTACCAGCAGGATAGTGGGGTGGGAGGAGGTATTGTTTCATATTCTCTGTGTGTATATAAAGTCTGCTGCAGTTTCCACGTTACACATCTGATGAAGTGAGCTGTGGCTCACGAAAGCTCATGCTCAAATAAATTGGTTAGTCTCTCAGGTGCCACAAGTACTCCTTTTCTTTTTGCGAATACAGACTAACACGGCTGTTCCTCTGAAACCTGTTTAAATCTGAGGCTCTCTCTGGCCAGGCTACACCCAGATTCACAATCCGCGGCCCCCTGTGTCTGTCCAGTTACCAGCCAATCCGGTGAGAACTTTCCCCTCCAGCACCAGGGAAAATGAGGCTTTGGCTCCACTTTGTTCTCATTATAGCAGCTTTGGAAGGTAATTTCTCCGCCTAACTGCATTGCAGCGGCAGAGGAAGATTGCATTATTGCTATGGGTACTCATATAATTTATAACATGGTTTATTCCCAGGTGTCCGCTCGCAGATCCAGCTGGTAGAGTCTGGAGGGGATGTGAAAAAGCCTGGAGACTCTCTCCGCCTCTCCTGCAAAGCCTCCGGCTTCACCTTCAGCAGCTACCACATGAGCTGGGTTCCCCTAGGCTCCCGGAAAGGGGCTCGAGTGGGTCGCTCTTATAAGCACCGGTGGGAGTACTTACTACCTCGATTCAGTGAAAGGGCGATTCACCATCTCCAGGGATAACGCCAAGAGTGAGCTGTATCTGCAAATGACCGTCCTGAAGCCCAAGGACACCGCCCGGTATCACTGTGCGGGAGACACAGTGAGGGGAAGCCGGTCTGAGCTCAGACAAAAGCCTTCCCCTGCAGTAATGAGAGAAGTAGTCTGGTGTTGGGGGCGCCCAAGCTCTATAAGTGAAAAGGAGATCAGTTCTGGGAAAGGGGCTAGCAACAACAAACCCTTTTTATTCTTATTATTGTTCCTCCTCCTTAATTTTACCGAAGGTGAAGGAGTTGACACCTTTCCACAAAGACAGAACGTTCTTTTTTGGGACCCTTCCTCTTTCTTTCCTCTGCCAGGGACAAATTCTGAACCCACCCCCAGTCTCCCGGATAGTCACAGATGCATAGACTTCCAAGCCGGAAAGGAGCAGTATGATAAACTAGTTTGACCTCCGGCATAACACAGACCATAGAGCCTCAACCTGGTTCATTCGGGTTCAGTCTAGCGCCCTCTTAGTATCAGCCCGGTCAGTGACACGTTCTAGCAGAAAGACCCTGAACTCTCAGATTTGGGCACTAGTCAACACCAAGTTTGTTTGTTTGTTTGTTTGTTTGATTTTTCCCCTTTGCTTAGTTGAATACTTTTCCCACCAAAGCTGGCTTTCCTAGTACAAGAAACATTTTCCTAGGAGAAAACAAATCCTGGGTTCAACGAATAAATAAATAACTCAAAACTATTCATTTTCTGGTTTAAATAACAATACAAGAAGGGGGTCAGTGAGAGAAAGAGAGGGAAGGCTGCAGAGGCCCCTTCTCCCGTCCGCCACCAGGGGCAGCAATGAGCAAAGAGCACAGCCCAGCCGGGGGGACAAGACGGAAAAGGGGCACCAGAGGTTGGGAAACATCATTTTCCAACTCTGCACCTACAGAAACTGCTGCTTTGGACATAGGACCCGCCGGTGCCCTTTGACTCCGCCTCGCCTGTAAAGTCTCCGGGTTCCACTTCAGCGCTGGGTCCGTCTGGAGCGGGTCTCCAGGGCAGAGTACATGGGAAAGAGTTCACACGACACCGATTCAGCGAAACAAGGGCCATTCATTGCCTCCCGAGACAATCCCAACAACCGGCTGTATTTACAAACGAGCAGCCGGAGACCCGAGGACACAGGCCGGAATCACTGTGTGAGAGACTAGACCAGAGTCACAAAGCCCATCACCAAAACCAACGGTGGGTTCACACCGTGTTTGGGTTTTAAAATGGGCAAACCTAAGAAAAGACAGGAATTAACCGCAATAGTCAACGTTATGCCAAAGGCACCGATTTGTGCTCAGTTTTATTGTACAGAATGGAGAAGATGAAATATTTAGAATTTGATTGAACGTCCCGAGGACTGTATAAAATCGTTTCATGTTCTAGATTCCTTTGCTTCTTGCAGGGATCATTGCTCTGGAGCTACCAATGCAGGAAATATAAGCAGTAATGAAGCACATAAAGTTCAGTGACAAATGCCCCTAAGGAATGTTATCGTTGTTGGAGACATCCATCTATCTATCTATCTATCCAATGTATGTGAATGAGTTTGGGGAGATGAAAGGGAACATGAGTGGTAATGGGAATGGAAATCTGTGTTTCAGCGTGAATGCTTATACTTGTCTGAATGGAAGTGGGAATGGAAATACTTTTGTTCTTTTTGTTGTTATCCCTCAATATTACATCACGGGGATGGTGTGAAAACATGTAGCCTTCGTATCACACAAGTTCTTTAAACACAACCAGGAGAAAACTTCTGTCTGCACTTTATTGCTAATTAATAATTAAGGAAGTAAATGATCTTGAGGATGATGCTCAGCGGTGATAGATTTGGTGCTGGTTGTGGTCCCAGTGCCCAGGGTCTCCAGAAGCCGGGAATGGGCGACAGGGGGTGGATCACTCGCTGATTCCCTGTTCTGTTCGTTCCCTCTGGGGCACCTGGCGTTGGCCACTGCCGGGAGACAGATACTGGACTAGACGGACCTTTGGTCTGACCCAGTCTGGCCGTTTTATGTTCTTAATTATAGTCTAGGATCCCATAGTCCTAGGCACGGTACAAACACAGACCATAAAACTTCTCTCAGTCCCACCGAGTTTGCAATCCGAGTGTAAATGGAAAGTGGAGTGTGACTGGGAACAGGAATATAAAGAGGAATATAAATATCAGCCGTGGATCATAATCTTCCTTCACTGGTGCCTGAATCCTCCCTCGACTCTCCCCTCAAGAAAATTTCTCAGACACGCCACTCTCGGCCCTCTAATGTCAGGGAGGCTCCTCTGCAAAACCTTAACTCTGTCCTCAGACTCCCCCCCCCCCCCCGCCCAGCTTCTCCCACCTGCACCCACAGGCGGGTCCCCAGACCTGGTCCAAAGCACGAGCCAGGCTTGCTAAGGTTACTTTCCTTGTGTCATGGATCATGTCAATGTATCTGGTCACTACTGGGAAGGGAAAGGGGCTTCCCTCCCAAATCCCTCCGAGCGTCATGGGAAATCTACACTCTCCAGCGGGGGGCCCAGACGAATGGATCCCTGGGACACGACCCCCCACCACCAGACACTGACCCCACTGACCGGACATTGCATATCCCTTGTGCGCGTGGAACGGGGCTTCAGAGCTGATGATCCTCACTCCCCCGCCACAAAATCCACAATATCACATTACAATAGTCAGGCAATTAGTTCCTATGTGAGGAAATACAGTCACTGCAGGGAGCTGTTCATTCCTCCCAGCTGTGCAAAAGTATGAGGGGGGCCCCAGCACCCTGTGCCCGGCGCTGCATAGACACTCCGGACGGGACACTCTGACTCCCGCAGCCGGAGCCCTGGGGCGAGTCAATCTGATCACTGGCAGCAGGACAGTGTCTCTTATAAAGTGGGGCATGCAAATGAGGGAGACAGTTTCCTGTTTAAATCTCTGCCTCTCTCTGCCCAGGCTGCACCCGGAGACACAATCCGCAGCCCCCTGGGTCGGTGCAGTCACCAGCCAGTCCCCTGAGAACTTTCCCCTCCAGCACCCGGGAAAATGGGATTTTTGCTCCTTGTCATTGTCGCTGTAGCAGCTCTGGAAGGTATTTTCCTCCTCTGAAGACCTGGCAGAGTTAGGAGAATATTGTGTTCTCGCTGTTTTTATACCGATATTAATGGCCTGTCTTTTTTCCCAGGTGTCCGGTCCCAGACGCTGGTGGAGTCCGGAGGGGGTGTGAAGAAGCCCGGAGACTCTCTCCGCCTCTCCTGCAAAGCCACCGGGTTCACCTTCAGCAGCTACTGGATGAGCTGGGTCCGCCAGGCTCCAGGCAAAGGATTAGAATGGGTCGCTCACATAAACCCCGGTGGGGGTACTATATACTACCTCGATGCAGTGAAAGGGCGATTCACCATCTCCAGGGATAACGCCAAGAGTGAGCTGTATCTGCAAATGACCGGCCTGAAGCCCGAGGACACCGCCCGCTATTACTGTGCGAGAGACACAGTGAAACGAAACCGGTTTGTGATCGTACAAAAACCCAGGCTGCGGAATCGCCCTTCTCCCGGCGGCCGCGCGGGGGCAGCAGCGACACCCCCCGCTTCGGGCTCGGGCAGGAGACCCGGCACCCGGGGGAACGGGACACAAACCTCCCGCCAGTTTAACCCTTCCGTTCCCGGACTCTGAATGGCCCATTTCCCTACCCCAGAGATGGAGGGCGGGGTGTGGAAATGGGCCATGCAGGGTCCGGGCGGGGCTGGGGGGCAGAGATCACCCGGCGCCGGAATAAACCCCGCTCCGCTGAGCCCGGGGGATGGGGCACCGCCGGGACTTTCCAAAGAGACTCGAGCATTTTTTCCATCCATTTGACAGCTGGAAATCACAGCCCTGGTGTAAACGGTGCCGCTCAGGATCCTGCCCACAGTAAAGGGCCCCCATGTCACAGAGTCACCATGGAGATAAAAGGCCCCGCCTCTCAGCCCCCGATGGCCTCACTCAGCCCAGCGCTGGCCCGCAGGGCATTGGGGACAGTCACGTGGCTAAGGGCTGTGGACAGGGACATGGTGGGATTTCATGGGGTCGCTCAGGGGGAGGCGACTGCCCAGGGAGAAGCAGAGGCCCGTGGGGCGGAGGAATCTTTAAAAAAGGGAAGAAGGAGGATCCTGGGAACTACAGGCCAGTCAGCCTCACCTCAGTCCCTGGAAAAATCATGGAGCAGGTCCGCAAAGACTCAGTCCTGAAGCACTGACATGAGAGAAAAGTGATCAGGAACTGTCAGCATGGATTCACCAAGGGAAGGTCATGCCTGACTAATCTAATCGCCTTCTATGAGGAGATTACTGGTTCTGTGGATGAAGGGAAAGCAGTGGATGTTTTGTTTCTTGACTTTAGCAAAGCTTTTGACACAGTCTCCCACAGTATTCTTGTCAGCAAGTTAAAGAAGTATGGGCTGGATGAATGCACTATAAGGTGGGTAGAAAGTTGGCTAGATTGTCGGGCTCAACGGGTAGTGATCAATGGCTCCATGTCTAGTTGGCAGCCAGTGTCAAGTGGAGTGCCCCAGGGTTCGGTCCTGGGATCGGTTTTGTTCAATATCTTCATAAATGATCTGTAGGATGGCGTGGATTGCACTCTCAGCAAATTTGCGGATGATACTAAACTGGGAGGAGTGGTAGATATGCTGGAGGGCAGGGATAGGATACAGAGGGACCTAGACAAATTGGAGGATTAGGCCAAAAGAAATCTGATGAGATTCAATAAGGATAAGTGCAGGGTCCTGCACTTAGGACGGAAGAACCCAATGCACAGCTACAGACTAGGGACTGAACGGCTAGGCAGAAGTTCTGCAGAAAAGTACCTAAGGGTGACAGTGGACGAGAAGCTGGATATGAGTCAGCAGTGTGCCCTTGTTGCCAAGAAGGCCAATGGCATTTTGGGATGTATAAGTAGGGGCATAGCGAGCAGATCGAGGGACGTGATCGTTCCCCTCTATTCGACATTGGTGAGGCCTCATCTGGAGTACTGTGTCCAGTTTTGGGCCCCACACTACAAGAAGGATGTGGAAAAATTGGAGAAAGTCCAGTGGAGGGCAACAAAAATGATTAGAGATCTGGAACACATGACTTATGAGGAGAGGCTGAGGGAACTGGGATTGTTTAGTCTGCAGAAGAGAAGAATGAGGGAGGATTTGATAGCTGCTTTCAGCTACCTGAGAGGCGGTTCCAGAGAGGATGGTTCTAGACTATTCTCAGTGGTAGAAGATGACAGGACAAGGAGTAATGGTCTCAAGTTGCAGTGGGGGAGGTTTAGGTTGGATATGAGGAAAAACTTTTTCACTAGGAGGGTGGTGAAACACTGGAATGCGTTACCTAGGGAGGTGAAACTGGACAGTCTCTACGTAAATGAATAAATGGACACAAATCAGATGTCAAGAATTATAACATTCATAAACCAGTCGGAGAACACTTCAATCTCTCTGGTCACTCAATTACAGACCTAAAAGTTGCAATATTACAACAAAAAGACTTCAAAAACAGACTCCAACGAGTGACTGCTGAATTGGAATTAATTTGCAAACTGGATACAATTAACTTAGGGTTGAATAGAGACTGGGAGTGGATGGGTCATTACACAAAGTAAAACTATTTCCCCATGTTTACCCCCCCCCCCAATCCCCCACTGTTCCTCAGACGTTCTTGTCAACTGCTGGAAATGGCCCACCTTGATTAGCACTACAAAAGGTTTTCTTCCCCCCCCCTCCCCCCCGCTCTCCTGCTGGTATTAGCTCATCTTAAGTGAGCACTCTCCTTACAGTGTGTATGGTAACACCCATTGTTTCATGTTTTCTGTGTATACAAATCTCCCCACCTTATTTTCCACTGAATGCATCCGATGAAGTGATCTGTAGCTCATGAAAGCTTCTGCTCAAATAAATGTGTTAGTCTCTAAGGTGCCACAAGTCCTTCTTCTCTTCTTCAAAGTGCTATTCACACTTAGCTCTCCGTCCTTCACCCTCCTTTCCCAGCAAACTAAGCTGGAGAAGACAGGCAGGAAGCAGGAGCCAAAGAGCGAAGTTAGAACGTGAACTAGAGTTTTTCACACGGGAATCTTGCCACAGTTTGCACTCACCTAAAGAAAGGACAAATCGTACTTCTTGAACACACTGCTTCATTTCCAAAGTGTCTGGGGTTTCTGAATACCAATGCCACGTTTTGCAGGAAGCAGGAAATGGGAGTCACTCGTCCTAAATTCACAGGCAGAGCGTGGGAATCCTCTTTACAGACTCTAGTGGATTCATCTTAAGGCAAACTCCAAGTTACTTGCACTTGCCCATTCATAATAAAACATCCCGTGTACAGAGAGTGTCTCAGTTAAAGAATTCCCTTTGAAAAAAAGAAGGAATCGTGGTTTTCTGAGCGCACTGAAAGTTAACACCACTGGTGTCTGGTTCATTCCTGTGTCAGACAGTCATTCTGCGCCTCTGTGTTTCGATACATTTGTTCCAACTGAAATCAAATTCAAGATTACAACAGGACAGAACACAACCTGTCCCACAAGTGCTGTCACCATGTAGCATCGCATCATCTTCCTTCCTTCGGCCCACGTCTGCGAAAGACAGACCATTAACTAAGAGGGGAAAAGTTCAGGGGAATCATTTCACATATAAGTTTTGAAAGGGCCAGGCCTAGAATATCACAAAAGAAAGTGTGGAGAGAGCTAATACAGGCTGACTGCTCCCTTCCAGCACAGCTGCCCTCACTACACACTTCACCACAGTGACACAGCTGTGAAGTATTGAATCCTGGTCCATTCAGCTCAAAGGCAAAACTCCCGTTGATGCAATGGGACTGGGATTCCGTCCCCAGTGATGGAAAGATGTGTCAGACTCATAGCACAGGGACAGAACTGTTTGCCTTGCAAAATGAAGGATTTCAGGATCTCTCAGTCCTTCTGCATGTCGCTCTATGAGAGAGAGAGAGAGAGAGAGAGAGAGAGAGAGAGAGAGAGAGAGAGAGGACAGCAAAGGGAAGGAGAGAGAGGGAAATGCAGTGGGGCATCAAAGGGATATCCCATACTTTTCTTCCTCAGGTAGGCCTATCTATCCTTGTTCTCTATAGGTTAAATTCAACCCTAGGCAGAAATGTCAATACAAAGTTTATAGACCACTTAATTCCTCAATATTGAGTTGAAGGGATTCAAGTGGTCCAGAGATCTGCCTATGGGCCCTCGGAACAGTAGGTAATTTAACCCACAAAGTCATAGTGGTTAATAAGTTTTTAATTGTGAAAGGAATGAACCATTGGAACAAGTTATCAGGGTAGTGGTGGATTCTCCGTCACTGAAAGTTTTTAGATCAACATTGGTAGATTTTTTTCTAAAAGATCTACTCTAGGAATTGTTGGTGGAAGTTCTGAGGTGTGTGTTACACAGAAAATCTGACTAGATGATCACAATGGTCCCTTTTGGGCTTAGAATCTATGAAACCTGTGGAGTAAAACTCAGGGAAATATCAGTTATTTGGGATTGGTGTTCATGTCTCTCTTATATAGAGCGATGCATGCAAATTATCCCCTTACATTTCCTGTTTAAAGCCAGCGATTCCCCTGACCCTGCAGCTCTGGGGTTCAGAGTCCGCAGCCGGTGTCTGTCCAGAGACCAGCCAAACCCCACCAGAACTCTCCCCACAGTCGGGAACATGGCACTGTGGTTATTTTTCCTTCTCATTGAAACAGCTTTCACAGGTACATCGATTTCCCACAGGGTTTGTTACAATCTCACTTGGGAGCCAGGGTCTCTACGAATCTCATTGTGTCTATTTTCAGGGGCTTTTTCACAGGCTCAGCTGGCGGAGTCCGCAGGGGATGTGAAAGAGCCCGGAGACTCTCTCCGCCTCTCCTGCAAAGCCTCCAGCTTCACCTTCAGCGATTACTGAATGAGCTGGGTCAGACAGGGCCCTGGGAAGGGACTGGAGGGGATCGGGGAAATACACCCAACTGCAACTACCAGCAACTACGCACAGCCCTTCAAGGGCCGCTTCACCATCTCTAGAGACAATCCCCAACAACCTGGTGTATTTGCAGCTGAGCAGCCTGAGACCTGAGGACACCGCCCTGTATTATTGTTGGAGAATCCCGCAGTGAGCACAAAGCTCGTGCGGACCGGACGAAAACTGATTTGGAGGCGGGTGCAATCTTCCCAATGGACAGCAGGGGTCAGTAGTGCATTACAATTCAAAGATGTCCTAACGCGAGTAACACGGGAAGGAACAGGTCTGAATGACACCTCAGCTTGAAGAGGGAAGATTTGGAGAGGCCAGTTGACAAACAAGGGTGGCAAATGTGGGTAGCCCAATGTGCAGCAAAGCACGGGATGGACGAAGATCTAAGGTAATTCAGTGACTTACAGGGTAAAGATTATAGGGCTTCTTCTTCTTCTTCTTCTTCTTCTTCTTCTTCTTCTTCTTCTTCTTCTTCTTCTTCTTCTTCTCTTCAGCCCTAAGCATCTTTACAGGGAGCAGTACAGTGTCACCATCCACGTCTGCCTCTCGGTCTGACGGACCCTGACAGTATTTGCCCTATCGGTATCCTGTCCTCTGTTTGTCGTCTACAGTGTCACCATCATTTTAGTCTTTTTGATTGCAGCGAATCCTGCTCCCTGACTTCACATCCTATACTCCTTCCATCTTCTTCATTGGTCTGGAAATCATGACACCTTACACGGGACATCTTCCAAAGAAATCTCACCTCTACTGCCTCCAGCCTTCTGATCTCCGCTTCTTTCAATGCAGCTGCTTCTAGACCACACGTCGTGCTGTTTGCAGACTGCTTTGGTGCATTTTCGCTTGAGTTCCAAATGTCATGTTCGTAGGGCACATAGACAGCACATATTGTAAGTGAGACATTTCATATGCATCAGTAAAATAAGACAAATCTTCAGCTGGCCTCGAGCTTTGTCCTCCCCTTGGAGCAGCGGCCATAGCAGTTCAGCCAGTGATTCCGGTGTGACACCCAGAGCTGCTATCAGGGGGCTGCAACAATTTGTATCGTGGGGGTGCTGAGAGCCATTGAACCGAACTTTCCCGTGCCTCAGTTTACACGGTTATAAGCACTGGAGAGAATCACGTTTCCTTTCTTTGCCTGAGAGCCATGGCTGGAAAATCACGATGTAAGTGTTGGTGATATTATCACTAGCATCAGCAGAAGCTAAAACAGCACCAGGTGGACAGGACTCTCTGCTTTCCATGTCCCATCCTCAGGCTCAAAGGGCACCGACTGGTGCTTTGATGAGCCAATGTCCTGACTAATCTTCTGCAAGACCCTTTATTCTTTACTCCCACCACCGGGCCCAGGGAAATCAATGGGGTCACACACACGGGGAATAAAGCCCGCAGGATTTGATTATTTCATGCCCGCATACGGATCTGCACAGGAATATTTCGCTAGTCTTGTTGCTCACCGGGGTGTGTCATTAAATCAGAATTGCTGAGTCTCTGTAGGAATCATCCTCATTAGCTCTGGCTCTATGATAACTCCCTTCCCTGTTTTGCCAACACTTGCACGGAAATTTCAAGCCACAGCGGCAGAATTGTCGGGACTCAGGTGTGTGTACACAGGGCGTCCTCCAGCGAACACGGGACTAAACTGCCAGTGGTTCTGGGTGTGTTTGTTTGTTTCTCTGACTTTCATGGGCTTCCCATCAGTCTGTAGCAGGGCTGGAGTATTTACAGCGCACTGCCCACAACAACGCAGCGTGACTCAAGTTACCCAGCTCAGAAACCAGTCACATTTCCCATGGTAAGGAGAATCCACCCGATGTATGGCTGGAAATGTTCCCGTGAGGTTCTGAAAACACCCCCGGTCATTGCCATGATCTTAGGAGGCTAAGAGATATTGCTCCATTTTAGGCCCTCTCATGGCCACATCACATGGCATCTGGGGACCTCCTGGTCTTTCATGAGTTTGTCCTCACAAGAGCTCTGTGAGGCAGGAAAGGGCTGGAGTGTCCGAGGTGCGGGTGGGGGCCTGAAACACAAGGGGAAACGTCACACTTGCCCCGGGTAACCCAGGGAGTCTGTGGAGGAAAAGGGGGATGGATCCCCATGCCCATAACTCCAGCCTGGATCCCTACCCACTGACGTCTGACTGCGCCTCCCTGAATCCCCAAACCGAGGTTTTCAGAGGCCGCTCTTAGGGAGCTTGTCTCTCTTATAAAGGAGGGGGATATGCAAATAGGAGTGACAGGTTCCTGTTTAAATCTGTCCCTCTCAGTGCCCGGGCTGCAGCCGGAGGGACAATCCGCAGCCCCTGGGTCTCTGCAGTTACTGGCCAAAAGTCTGAAAACTTTCCCCAACAACAACGCGGAAAATGACACTTTGGCTCCATTTGGTTTTCTTTGTAGCGGCTCTGGAAGGTAATTTATCCCCCGTTAATACACAGGAGGGGTCGGGTATCTGGGACTATTGCGGCTGCTATCGATGTGGGGTGGGACACTTCTTTCTTCTGTCCTCTCCCACCGACTGATGTACAAAGTGCCCAGTGTGGCTGGTTCTCCCACTGTTCCCTGTTCACTTGCCATTGAACCCGGGGCTAATGGCTGGTTTCATGTGGCGACTGAGCTTTAATTCCAATCTGCCATTTCCCTTCTCCCCCAGGGGCCCGCTCGCAGGTGGTTCTGACCCAGTCGGGGCCAGCGCTGAAGAAGCCCGGAGAGTCTCATAAACTGCAATGTGCCACCAGCGGGTTCACTCTTAGCAGCACCTGGATGGGCTGGATCAGACAGGAGCCGGGAAAGGGGCTGGAGTGGCTGGCGCTGTATTACGATGAGGCGAACACCAAGTACTACGCCTCCTCGGTCCAGGGCCGGTTCACAGCCTCCAAGGACAGCACCAACTTCTACCTGCAAATGACCGGCCTGAGAGCGGAGGACACCGCCGTGTATTACTGTGCGAGAGACACAGTGAAACAAAACCGGTTTCAGAGGAACAGCCGTGTTAGTCTGTATTCACAAAAAGAAAAGGAGGACTTGTGGCACCTTAGAGACTAACCAATTTATTTGAGCATGAGCTTTCTGAGCTACAGCTCACTTCATCAGATGTTTACCGTGGAAACTGCAGCAGACTTTATATACACACAGAGAATATGAAATAATACCTCCTCCCACCCCACTGTCCTGCTGGTAATAGCTTATCTAAAGTGATCAACAGGTGGGCCATTTCCAGCACAAATCCAGGTTTTCTCACCCTCCACCCCCCCACACACAAATTCACTCTCCTGCTGGTGCTAGCCCATCCAAAGTGACAACTCTTTACATAGTCAAGTCGGGCTATTTCCTGCATAGATCCAGGTTTTCTCACATCCCCCCCACCCCCATACACACACAAACTCGTACAAAAACCCAGGCTGCGGAATCGCCCTTCTCCCGGCGGCCGCGCGGGGGCAGCAGCGACACCCCCCCGCTTCGGGCTCGGGCAGGAGACCCGGCACCCGGGGGAACGGGACACAAACCTCCCGCCAGTTTAACCCTTCCGTTCCCGGACTCTGAATGGCCCTTTTCCCTACCCCAGAGATGGAGGGCGGGGTGTGGAAATGGGCCATGCCGGGTCCGGGCGGGACTGGGGGGCAGAGATCACCCGGCGCCGGAATAAACCCCTCTCCGCTGCGCCGGGGGATGGGGCACCGCCGGGACTTTCCAAAGAGACTCGAGCATTTTTTCCATCCATTTGACAGCTGGAAATCACAGCCCTGGTGTAAACGCTGCAACTCAGGATCCTGCCCACAATAAAGTGCCCCCATGTCACAGAGTCACCATGGAGATAAAAGGCCCCGCCCCTCAACGGATGGCCAGGATCCCCTGGGGGACTAACTTGAAGGGGAAAGGAGTCCAGGAGAGCTGGCTGTATTTCAAGGAATCCCTGTCGAGGTTACAGGGACAAACCATCCCGATGAGTCGAAAGAATAGTAAATATGGCAGGCGACCAGCTTGGCTTAATGGTGAAATCTTAGCGGATCTTAAACATAAAAAAGAAGCTTACAAGAAGTGGAAGGTTGGACATATGACCAGGGAAGAGTATAAAAATATTGCTCGGGCATGTAGGAATGTTATCAGGAGGGCCAAATCGCACCTGGAGCTGCAGCTAGCCAGAGATGTCAAGAGTAACAAGAAGGGTTTCTTCAGGTATGTTGGCAACAAGAAGAAAGCCAAGGAATGTGTGGGCCCCTTACTGAATGAGGGAGGCAAACTAGTGACAGAGGATGTGGAAAAAGCTAAAATACTCAATGCTTTTTTTGCCTCTGTTTTCACGAACAAGGTCAGCTCCCAGACTGCTACGCTGGGCATCACAAAATGGGGAAGAGATGGCCAGCCCTCTGTGGAGATAGAGGTGGTTAGGGACTATTTAGAAAAGCTGGATGTGCACAAGTCCATGGGGCCGGACGAGTTGCATCCGAGAGTGCTGAAGGAATTGGCGGCTGTGATTGCAGAGCCATTGGCCATTATCTTTGAAAACTCGTGGCGAACCGGGGAAGTCCCGGATGACTGGAAAAAGGCTAATGTAGTGCCAATCTTTAAAAAAGGGAAGAAGGAGGATCCTGGGAACTACAGGCCAGTCAGCCTCAATTCAGTCCCTGGAAAAATCATGGAGCAGGTCCTCAAAGAATCAATCCTGAAGCACTTGCATGAGAGAAAAGTGATCAGGAACAGCCAGCATGGATTCACCAAGGGAAGGTCATGCCTGACTAATCTAATCGCCTTTTATGATGAGATTACTGGTTCTGTGGATGAAGGGAAAGCAGTGGATGTATTGTTTCTTGACTTTAGCAAAGCTTTTGACACGGTCTCCCACAGTATTCTTGTCAGCAAGTTAAGGAAGTATGGCTGGATGAATGCACTATAAGGTGGGTAGAAAGCTGGCTAGATTGTCGGGCTCAACGGGTAGTGATCAATGGCTCCATGTCTAGTTGGCAGCCGGTATCAAGTGGAGTGCCCCAAGGGTCGGTCCTGGGGCCGGTTTTGTTCAATATCTTCAAAAATGATCTGGAGGATGGTGTGGATTGCACTCTCAGCAAATTTGCGGATGATACTAAACTGGGAGGAGTGGTAGATACGCTGGAGGGGAGGGATAGGATACAGAAGGACCTAGACAAATTGGAGGATTGGGCCAAAAGAAATCTGATGAGGTTCAATAAGGATAAGTGCAGGGTCCTGCACTTAGGACGGAAGAACCCAATGCACAGCTACAGACTAGGGACCGAATGGCTAGGCAGCAGTTCTGCGGAAAAGGACCTAGGGGTGACAGTGGACGAGAAGCTGGATATGAGTCAGCAGTGTGCCCTTGTTGCCAAGAAGGCCAATGGCATTTTGGGATGTATAAGTAGGGGCATAGCGAGCAGATCGAGGGACGTGATCGTTCCCCTCTATTCGACATTGGTGAGGCCTCATCTGGAGTACTGTGTCCAGTTTTGGGCCCCACACTTCAAGAAGGATGTGGATAAATTGGAGAGAGTCCAGCGAAGGGCAACAAAAATGATTAGGGGTCTGGAACACATGAATTATGAGGAGAGGCTGAGGGAGCTGGGATTGTTTAGCCTGCAGAAGAGAAGAATGAGGGGGGATTTGATAGCTGCTTTCAACTACCTGAAAGGGGGTTCCAAAGAGGATGGCTCTAGACTGTTCTCAATGGTAGCAGATGACAGAACGAGGAGTAATGGTCTCAAGTTGCAGTGGGGGAGGTTTAGATTGGATATTAGGAAAAACTTTTTCACTAAGAGGGTGGTGAAACACTGGAATGCGTTACCTAGGGAGGTGGTAGAATCTCCTTCCTTAGAGGTTTTTAAGGTCAGGCTTGACAAAGCCCTGGCTGGGATGATTTAACTGGGATTTGGTCCTGCTTCGAGCAGGGAGTTGGACTAGATGACCTTCTGGGGTCCCTTCCAACCCTTATATTCTATGATTCTATGATTCTATGAGAGACAGGGGGGCACGAGGGTCACAGAGCGCAGCTCCCACTGAGTGAGATTCACCATCTCCAGAGATGTTTCAGAGTAACAGCCGTGTTAGTCTGTATTCGCAAAAAGAAATGGAGTACTTGTGGCACCTTAGAGACTAACCAATTTATTTGAGCATGAGCTTTCGTGAGCTACAGCTCACTTCATCAGATGTTTACCGTGGAAACTGCAGCAGACTTTATATACACACAGAAAATATGAAACAATACCTCCTCCCACCCCACTGTCCTGCTGGTAATAGCTTATCTAAAGTGATCATCAAGTTGGGCCATTTCCAGCACAAATCCAGGTTTTCTCACCCTCCACCCCCCCCCCCCCCCCCCAAATTCACTCTCCTGCTGGTGATAGCCCATCCAAAGTGACAACTCTCTACACAATGTGCATGATAATCAAGTTGGGCCATTTCCTGCACAAATCCAGGTTCTCTCACCCCCCTCCCAAAAACCGCACACACAAACTCACTATCCTGCTGGTAATAGCTCATCCAAAGTGACCACTCTCCCTACAATGTGCATGGTAATCAAGGTGGGCCATTTCCAGCACAAATCCAGGTTTTCTCACCCCCACCCCCACCCCCATACACACACAAACTCACTCTCCTGCTGGCAATAGCTCATCCAAACTGACCACTCTCCAAGTTTAAATCCAAGTTAAACCAGAACATCTGGGGGTGGGGGGGGGGGTAGGAAAAAACAAGGGGAAATAGGCTACCTTGCATAATGACTTAGCCACTCCCAGTCTCTATTTAAGCCTAAATTAATAGTATCCAATTTGCAAATGAATTCCAATTCAGCAGTTTCTCGCTGGAGTCTGGATTTGAAGTTTTTTTCTTTTAAGATAGCGACCTTCATGTCTGTGATTGCGTGACCAGAGAGATTGAAGTGTTCTCCGACTGGTTTATGAATGTTATAATTCTTGACATCTGATTTGTGTCCATTTATTCTTTTACGTAGAGACTGTCCAGTTTGACCAATGTACATGGCAGAGGGGCATTGCTGGCACATGATGGCATATATCACATTGGTGGATGTGCAGGTGAACGAGCCTCTGATAGTGTGGCTGATGTTATTAGGCCCTGTGATGGTGTCCCCTGAATAGATATGTGGGCACAGTTGGCAACGGGCTTTGTTGCAAGGATAAGTTCCTGGGTCAGTGGTTCTGTTGTGTGGTATGTGGTTGTTGGTGAGTATTTGCTTCAGGTTGCGGGGCTGTCTGTAGGCAAGGACTGGCCTGTCTCCCAAGATTTGTGAGAGTGTTGGGTCATCCTTTAGGATAGGTTGTAGATCCTTAATAATGCGTTGGAGGGGTTTTAGTTGGGGGCTGAAGGTGACGGCTAGTGGTGTTCTGTTATTTTCTTTGTTAGGCCTGTCCTGTAGTAGGTAACTTCTGGGAACTCTTCTGGCTCTATCAATCTGTTTCTTTACTTCCGCAGGTGGGTATTGTAGTTGTAAGAAAGCTTGACAGAGATCTTGACAGAGATCTCCAGAGACAATCCCAACAACCTGCTGCATCTGAAAATGACCGGTCTGAAGCCCACGGGCACCGCCCCCCTGGTACCACTCTCGATTCCCGGGCAATGTGTCTCCCCTTCCTGCCCAGAGCCCCGCTGGGCTGCGGTGCAGAGATCCCTCGCTCCATCTGTGAACTCCAATCCGGAGTGAGTCCTGTTCTGAGTCGCTCTCCCCTTGCAAACCTGGCACGTTGGCTCTCCTGGGTTCCATCCCTGTGTGTGTGGGAAAGACCCCAGGAATATTCATACCTAGACTCAAGCTATAGCAACTAAATTATTCTTCCATCCCCTGGCTGGGGGAATAAACAAGAAGGTGATTTTTTAAAAAGACATTGAGGTGAATTAACCATTGGAACAACTGATCAGGAGTCATGGTGGAGTCTCCGTCACTAGCAACTATCATCTCTATGATTCTGTGTCTTTTAGAAAATAAAGAAATGCAAAATCCATCAAGGAAGACTTAGGTTAGATATGGGGTGGGGGGGAGAGAAGTTTTTTAAGGATAAGCATATCTAACTATCTGCATTGGAACAGGTTACCTCGGAAGATTGTGAAATCCCCAGCACTGGAGGTTTTTAAGAACAGATGAAGGGTGGTCTCGGTATATTGAATCCTGCCTCAGTGCAGGGGGGTGGGCTAGTTGCCCTCTTGAAGTCCCTCTTCCAGCCCTACCTTTCTACAATTCTCTGAATTTCTTGTACTCTGTGACTGAAGCAGAAGGCAGTCAGAATATTTCACTTTCTTTAGGGACTTTCTCCAGCGCAGGATCCCTTTAGGGTATCTGTAATGAAGTGAATCACTCTGGGATCCCATATCTCTAGCACAAGGATACACACTGGCATCTTCAGGTTTCAGGCTGCTGATGTGCAAATGCACCAGGTTACTGGAGGCGTCTCTGGAGATGGTGAATTGCCCCTTCCCTGAGTCCAGGTAATATGGGGTACCCCATTACCTAAGTCCCCTTCAGAAATGTCAATCAACATTCCAGTAGGCCCTGCTCTAAACACCACTCAGACCAAGGGAAGTCCTCCCCTTGCCTTTCGTGAACTTTGCACCAGGCCCATAAATATTACCCAATATCTCCAGAAAATGTCAGAAACCATAATTCCTTTAAAGGTCTCTAAACTGAAGAGACAATTCAGCCAAAATATGCTGTTGATGCTGGGTAAAGTGCTCATGGTGTCCCGGCCTTAGCTGCCCAGACCCATCCTTGTGTCCTAGCCATGCAGGTGCAGACCTATTAAATGACTTAGGCAGGGCATTAAGGATATGCATTTGCATATCTTTTCTTTCTTTTTTAAATAAGCCATGTTTGAGCTCGAGCCCTCAAGCTATCTTAGGTTTTTATATTGTCCACATTACTGTAGTGTTTGAGCATCACAACCATTGAAGTATTTAGGGTAACAAAAAGAAAAGGAGTACTTGTGGCACCTTAGAGACTAACCAATTTATTTGAGCATGAGCTTTCGTGAGCTACAGCTCACTTCATCAGATGTTTACCGTGGAAACTGCAGCAGACTTTATATACACACAGAGAATATGAAACAATACCTCCTCCCACCCCACTGTCCTGCTGGTAATAGCTTATCTAAAGTGATCAACAGGTGGGCCATTTCCAGCACAAATCCAGGTTTTCTCACCCTCCACCCCCCCACACAAATTCACTCTCCTGCTGGTGCTAGCCCATCCAAAGTGACAACTCTTTACATAATCAAGTCGGGCTATTTCCTGCATAGATCCAGGTTTTCTCACATCCCCCCCACCCCCATACACACACAAACTCACTCTCCTGCTGGTAATAGCTCATCTAAACTGACCACTCTCCAAGTTTAAATCCAAGTTAAACCAGAACATCTGGGGGTGGGGGGTAGGAAAAAACAAGAGGAAACAGGCTACCTTGCATAATGACTTAGCCACTCCCAGTCTCTATTTAAGCCTAAATTAATAGTATCCAATTTGCAAATGAATTCCAATTCAGCAGTTTCTCGCTGGAGTCTGGATTTGAAGTTTTTTTGTTTTAAGATAGCGACCTCAGCTCTCGTCCCCTAAAGCCCCTACTGTACTTGCGCTATATTGATGACATCTTCATCATCTGGACCCATGGAAAAGAAGCCCTTGAGGAATTCCACCATGATTTCAACAATTTCCATCCCACCACCAACCTCAGCCTGGTCCAGTCCACACAAGAGATCCACTTCCTGGACACTACAGTGCTAATAAACAATGGTCACATAAACACCACCCTATACCGGAAACCTACTGACCGCTATTCCTACCTGCATGCCTCCAGCTTTCACCCTGACCACACCACACGATCCATCGTCTACAGCCAAGCTCTGCGATACAACCGCATTTGCTCCAACCCCTCAGACAGAGACAAACACCTACAAGATCTCTGTCAAGCTTTCTTACAACTACAATACCCACCTGCAGAAGTAAAGAAACAGATTGATAGAGCCAGAAGAGTTCCCAGAAGTTACCTACTACAGGACAGGCCTAACAAAGAAAATAACAGAACGCCACTAGCCGTCACCTTCAGCCCCCAACTAAAACCCCTCCAACGCATTATTAAGGATCTACAACCTATCCTAAAGGATGACCCAACACTCTCACAAATCTTGGGAGACAGGCCAGTCCTTGCCTACAGACAGCCCCGCAACCTGAAGCAAATACTCACCAACAACCACATACCACACAACAGAACCACTAACCCAGGAACTTATCCTTGCAACAAAGCCCGTTGCCAATTGTGCCCACATATCTATTCAGGGGACACCATCACAGGGCCTAATAACATCAGCCACACTATCAGAGGCTCGTTCACCTGCACATCCACCAATGTGATATATGCCATCATGTGCCAGCAATGCCCCTCTGCCATGTACATTGGTCAAACTGGACAGTCTCTACGTAAAAGAATAAATGGACACAAATCAGATGTCAAGAATTATAACATTCATAAACCAGTCGGAGAACACTTCAATCTCTCTGGTCACGCAATCACAGACATGAAGGTCGCTATCTTAAAAGAAAAAAACTTCAAATCCAGACTCCAGTGAGAAACTGCTGAATTGGAATTCATTTGCAAATTGGATACTATTAATTTAGGCTTAAATAGAGACTGGGAGTGGCTAAGTCATTATGCAAGGTAGCCTGTTTCCTCTTGTTTTTTCCTACACCCCCCCCCCCCCCCAGATGTTCTGGTTTAACTTGGATTTAAACTTGGAGAGTGGTCAGTTTAGATGAGCTATTACCAGCAGGAGAGTGAGTTTGTGTGTGTATGGGGGTGGGGGGGATGTGAGAAAACCTGGATCTATGCAGGAAATAGCCCGACTTGATTATGTAAAGAGTTGTCACTTTGGATGGGCTAGCACCAGCAGGAGAGTGAATTTGTGTGGGGGGGTGGAGGGTGAGAAAACCTGGATTTGTGCTGGAAATGGCCCACCTGTTGATCACTTTAGATAAGCTATTACCAGCAGGACAGTGGGGTGGGAGGAGGTATTGTTTCATATTCTCTGTGTGTATATAAAGTCTGCTGCAGTTTCCACGGTAAACATCTGATGAAGTGAGCTGTAGCTCACGAAAGCTCATGCTCAAATAAATTGGTTAGTCTCTAAGGTGCCACAAGTACTCCTTTTCTTTTTGCGAATACAGACTAACACGGCTGTTCCTCTGAAATCTTGCATTAGGGTAACAAGAAAACATTTTACAAATACATTAGAAGCAAGAGGAAGAGGAAGGACAGGGAAGGACCACTGCTCAATGAGGAGGGAAACACAGTCACAAGAAAATGCAGCAATTGTCCAAGTATTAAATGCCATTTTTGTTTAGGTTTTCACCAAAAAGATTGGTAGTAATAAGAGGACTAACAGTGAACATCAGTGTAAATGGGGTAGGATCTGAGGCTAAAATAGGGAAACAACAAGTTAAGAATTACATAGACAAGTTACAGAGGAACAGCCATGTTAGTCTGTATTCGCAAAAAGAAAAGGAGTACTTGTGGCACCTTAGAGACTAACCAATTTATTTGAGCATGAGCTTTCGTGAGCTACAGCTCACTTCATCTGATGAAGTGAGCTGTAGCTCACGAAAGCTCATGCTCAAATAAATTGGTTTGTCTCTAAGGTGCCACAAGTACTCCTTTTCTTTTTGTAGACAAGTTAGACATCCTCAAGGCAGCAGGGCCAGATGAAATACAACTGAGAATACTTAAGAGACTGGCCAAAGAGATCTTAGCCATTAAAGAATATTTTTGAGAACTCTCGCAGGACAGGAGAGATCCCAGAGGACTGGAAGAGGGCAAGTGGTACCTATCAATAAAAAGCAGATAAGGGCAACCCAGGAATTATAAACCACTCAACTTAACTTCTGTACCCGGAAAGAATGGAGCAAATAATCAATTTGCAAGCACCTGGAAGATGAGGTGACAACTAGCAGTCAACATGGATTTGTAAAGAACAAATCATGTCAAACCTGTTACCCGGGGTTCTTTCAACCCAAAACTCTTACTCTGTGTGAGGTGGTGTCGGTAAATACAAACTTTTCCCCCTTATTTATACCTTCATAATAGAATGACATGTCCCTTAAAGCAAACTTGTTAAGTAAGCAGTTTCAATGGTCAAGCGAGAGGTTCCTTCTGATATCAATTAACCAGGTGTGGGTTTCTCCAGAGTTTGCAGCCTTGAGGCCCCAATAGACTTTCCTGGGGCACATTCTGCTCTTCAAAGATGCATGTATCAGCAACTTCAACACAATTCTTATCAGGAAGGACACGGGGTCCAGCTGCCCTCTCTGTGGCACCCAAAACTACCCCCCCCGCCCCTCCCACCCCCCGGCTCCTGCTTTGGTCAAGCTTGGAGTGCTGAATGGCCAATTTACAGCCTGCTGACTTGGCTGCTTTTAGCAATAAGCCATAGTGGTTTCAGGCACTTTACTGGTTTGCCAAAGTCTCCCTGTACAAAACCCACCTCATATCCACTTTTGACAGGGTAACAAGATGAGGGGATGGGGGCAGGGATGGGAACAGTGGATGTGGTATATCTCAACTTTAGTCAGACATTTCATACAGTCTCAGATCGCCTTCTCATAAGCAAACCAGGGAAATATAGACTAATGAACCTATTATAAGGTAGGTGCAGAACGAGTTAGAAAATGTTCTCAGAGAGTACTTATCAACGTTTCACAGTCAAGCTGGAAGGGAATACGGAGAAGGTTCCCATAAGGATCTGTCCTGGGTCCACTTCTATTCAATAGCTCCATAAATGATTTGGATAATGGCATGGAGAGTATACTTATAAAGTTTTCAGTTTATACCAATCTGGGAGGGGTTGCAAGCACTTTAGAGACCAGGATTAGAATTCAGAATGAGCTTGACAAATTGGAGACATGGTCTGAAATACATAGGCTGCATCCACACACTCTTCCTATGTAGCTAAACCCAGCAAGGAAAGGCTCTGACAGGGGAAGGTAGCAGTAAATTCCTTCCCAACCCCAAATATCAGTCAGTTGGACCTTGAGCATGTGGGCAAGATCCCCCAGCCAGACCCCTGGGAAAGAGTTCTCTGTAGTCACTCAGAGCCCTCCCCACCGAGTGTCCCATCACTGGCCATTGGGGATATTTGCTACCAGCAGTTGTCGATGTGCTCACCTCATCATACCATCCCCCTCCACATAGGTTTATCAAGATCAGTCTTGAAACCAGTTCGGTTCCCCCTCCCACCCTTTTTAGTTTAATTTTGGTTGAGATTTTCAAAGCCACCTAAAGGCATTTAGATGCCTGGTTTATATGAGGAAGAAAGGCAGTTTTGGAAATCTTAACCCAAGTCATCTGGAAAACTACCCCTATTGTTATCTCCTCTTCCCTCTCTCCTGCCCCTTTGTTTGCTGCCTGGCTTTAAAGGCTTTTTGAACTACCTCAGGCCTCATGCAAATTAAGTAGGGCAACTTCTTTGTTTAAGAGCCAGAGAATTTCTCCTTCTCTGACACACCCTAAGTAACTTACTTTGTGCTGTATTCCTTCGTCCGTTCCGGTAGATTTCTGATTCAAAACTAAATATGTGTTTCATTTTTATTTCCCTGCTGGCAGCTTTCTCAGGTAAGAACCTCAGAGGCACCTGGGGTAAAAGAAGGAAACAAATGCAGCCAAAAGGAATCGTTGATTCTCCAGAGCACTAAAGAACGTGTCTTGCTGAATCATGGCCTAGATCTTTAATATTTGTCTATTTCCAGGTGTCTCTTCTCTCAAATCCAGTTAAGCCAGTCCAGAGCAGAAGTTAAAACGCCAGGAGACTCTGCAAAACTCTCCTGTAAAGTGTCTGGACACACGTACACTAGCCACGATAGGCACTGGGCACGGAGGTCTCCAGGGAAAGGACTGGAAAGGGGATTTTCAATTACAAACGGGGCTGGTGACACCACATACTACACAGACCATGTTAAAGGACCATTCACCATCTCCAGAGACAACACCCAGAACCTGCTGGGGTAAACGGGGAGATGGCAAAATTTGCAGATGATACAAAATGACTCAAGATAGTTAAGTCGCAGGCAGACTGCGAAGAGCTACAGGAGCAGTGGTCACCACCCGATCGATCTCGATCTCCGGCAGCACACCGCTAAGCAAGGCTGCCTGCCTGCCCCGGCCCCACGCCCCTCCCAGAAGTGGCCAGTGTGGCCCCATGGCACCAGGGGTGGGGAGACAGGGTTCTCCCTCTGAATGCAGCTCCTTCCTGTGAGCACCACCCCCACAGCTCCCATTGGCCGGGAATGGGGAGCTGTGACCAATGGGAGCTGCGGGGGTGGTGCTTGCAGAGAGGGGCAGTGCACAAAGCCATGTGCTGCCTGACCCTCCCCAGGGGCCGGAGGGGTGCGTTGGCCCTTTCCAGGAGTGGTGCAGTGCACAGGTAGGCAGGAAGCCTGCCTTAGTGGCAGCCACACTGTGCCACCGACCGTGAACCTCTGGAGTTAAATGCTGCCTGGCAGAAGGCCGCACCCCAACCCCCAGCCCTGAGCCCCCTACTAGAGCCAACACCCCATGCCCGGGGGCCACATCCAGCCCTTCAGACATTTTAATCCTGCCATTGAGCTCCTGCCAGGGAGCGGGGTCTGGGGCTTGCCCTCTCCACATGTGCCGTGGCTTCATGTGACTCCAGGAAGCAGCAGCATGTTCCCGCTCCAGCTCCTATGCATAGGGGCAGCCAGGGGGTTCCACACACTGCCCCTGCCCCAACTGTCACCTCTGTAGCTCCCATTGGCCGGCAACCAGGGGAGCGTGTAGAAGCTGGAGTAGAGAGATGCCGCTGCTTCCGGGAACTGCTTGAGGTAAGTGCCACCCGGAGCCTGCACCCCTGATCCCCCTCCTGCCCTCTAAACCCCTCAGTCACAGCCTCATGCACCCCAGAGCCTGCACCCCGCAGCCGGAGCCCATACAATTTCCATACCCAGATGTAGCCCTCAGGCCAAAAACTTTGCCCAGCTGTACCATACCCCCTCATACACACTGAACCCCCTCCTGCACCTTGAACCCCAGCCCTGACCCCCTCCCAGAGCCAGCACCATGTACCCCCTCCTGCACCCCAACCCCCTGCCCCAGGCTCAGCCCAGAGACCCCTCCCACACTGTGAACCCTTCAGCTCCAGCCAGGCTCCCACACCCCCTGTTCAACCCCAGCCCCCTACCCCAGCCTTGTGAAAATGAGTGAGGGTGGGGGAGAGCAAGTGAAGGGGTGGGGGATGGAGTGAGTGGGGTGGGACTTTGTGGAAGGGGTCAGGTAGATCCTGGGTTGCCCTTAAATTCAAAAAGTGATCTTGGGCATAAAAGGCTGGAGACCCCTGTTCAAAAGGATCTCTGAGAACTAGGTGACTGGGCAATAAAATTGCAGATGAAATTCAATGTTGATAAATGCAAAATAATGCACATTGTAGAGCATAGTCCCAACTATGCATAGCAAATGATTGGTGCTTTGATGAGCCAATGTCCTTACTAATCTTCCACAAGACCCTTTATTCTTTACTCCCACAACCGGTCCCAGTTAAATCAATGAGGTTACACACACAGGGAATAAAGCCTGCAGGATTTGATTATTTCATGCCCACAAACAGATCTGCACAGGAATATTTCACTCGTCTGATTGCTCACTGGGGTGTGTCATTCAATCAGAATTGCTGAGTCTCTGTAGGAATCATCCTCATTAGCTCTTGCTCTATTCATAGATACTAAGGTCAGAAGGGACCATTACGATCATCTAGTCCGACCTCCTGCACAATGCAGGCCACAGAATTTCACCCACCCACTCCTGCGAAAAACCTCTCACCTATGTCTGAGCTATTGAAGTCCTCAAATCATGGTTTAAAGACTTCAAGGAGCAGAGAATCCTCCAGCAAGTCACCCATGCCCCATGCTATAGAGGAAGGCGAAAAACCTCCAGGGCCTCTTGCAATGTGCCCTGGAGGAAAATTCCTTCCCGACCCCAAATATGGCGATCAACTAAACCCTGAGCATATGGGCAAGATTCACCAGCCAGATACTACAGAAAATTGTTTCCTGGGTAACTCAGATCCCACCCCATCTAATATCCCATCACAGGCCATTGGGCCTATTTACCATGAATATTTAATTACCGAAACCATGGGAATCTCAAACTCCATTTTCCTATTTGTAGTGTTGAGGCAGAAACTCTTACTTAGCACCATCTGTTCTTCCTTCTAGAGTATTAAATTAGATTAATCAAAGCTGCTAGTGTGTCAGATACACTATCCAACAAGTTCTTGCAACCTATCACAAGTAACAGACACCCGTCACCACAGAAACTGAGCAACATCTTAGGCGTCTCAAGGCCAAGATTAACTTGTATCATGCTCATGTAGTAGGATACGATGACCCCTATGCTCCTTTAAAAAGTTACCTTCTGTTTATTCCGTGTGAAACCAAGCTGAGCATCTATTTGACATTCTCATCAAAAGCACCTGAGACAGGGTCTCAAATGCAAAATTTTCTAAGATGCCTAAAAGATACATTTACCTTAATGATGTACTATGTACTCTCTGGGTACTCTGTGCTATCTATGACTCAGTAACTGAGTAACTCACAATCATTTTGCCCTGTGTACTTAGTTTAAAGTAACTGATTTTCTCGACACACACCCACACCAAATATTTATGTTGGTTGAAGACATTAACACAAATGAAATTAAACCAGTACCTAGATGATATTTTAGGAGCAAAACATTAGCTAACAGATGAACTAATCCAGGGATCGGCAACTCTTGGCACGCGGTCCCTCAGGGAAAGCCGCCTGTGGGCCAGGACAGCCTGCCCACCTGCAGCGTCCGCAGGTTCAGCCGATCGCAGTTCATGCAAATAGGCAGATGAGTGTTAATGAGAACATCAGCATGCATGAGAATGAGCACGGGGATATTAAAGAGAACATGCGTCAGACTGGAGAGGGGAATGGAAAGATGAGTGTCGGGGGTGGTTATTGGGGTATGAATGTGAGAATGGAATTTATTATTTATTATTATGACTATTTTTATTATTCGTGTTGGAGTTGGGGGTGGCTGTGGGCCAAGCGCCTAAGGCGTCCAATCACAGACCACAACCCCACAGTGCTAGGCACTGTCCCAAGACAGAACACAAGGCCTGTCTCCACCGCAGTGAGTTTACAGCCTAGGTCTCAATGGGAAGTGCAGTAGGAGTAGGAATGGGAACAGGAATGGGAATGTGAGCAACAATATGAATCTCCATGATTAATAATCATCTCTCTTCAGCGCTGCCTGCATCCTCACGTAGAGAAAGATTTCCAGACACACGCCGCTCGCTGCCCCAGGAAATTTAACTCTCCAGCAGGTGTCCCAGCCCAGTGCAACCCTGTGACCCGACCCGACCCGACCCCTCCCCTTCACTGACCCCACTGACCCGACCTTCGCAGAGGCAGGGGCTCCGGAGACCCCTTCCCCACGCCCGGATAATCTGATGACAATCAGGCCCCACGTTAATAACGGGAGAATTAGGCTCACATCTCATCTGGGAGCTGCTTCTTTCCCCCTTTATACACCACCCCACCACACTGGAGCTGCACAGACAAACAGGAAGGGGCGATCTGACTCGTGTCTGAACCCTGGGGCAAGAAATTCACAGCCTTCAGGGAAGGAGTTTGCGTTCCTTATAAGGAGCGGGATATGCAATTAGGGGGTGAGAGTTTCCTGTTTAAATCTTGCATAATGACAGGTTTCAGAGGAACAGCCGTGTTAGTCTGTATTCGCAAAAAGAAAAGGAGTACTTGTGGCACCTTAGAGACTAACCAATTTATTTGAGCATGAGCTTTCGTGAGCTACAGCTCACTTCATCAGATGTAATGATGAAGTGAGCTGTAGCTCACGAAAGCTCATGCTCAAATAAATTGGTTAGTCTCTAAGGTGCCACAAGTACTCCTTTTCTGTTTAAATCTGCCCCTCTCTCTGCCAAGGCTGCACCCGGAGAGACAACCCTCAGGCCCCTGTGTTTGTGCAGTGATCAGCCAATCCCCTGAGGACTTTCCCCTCCAACACTAGGCAAAATGAACCTTTGTGTGGTAATTGAGACACAGCCAGGAACGAGTACTCTTACAGGTCCGCTCTGCGGCAGCAGAAGTTACTGGCACGTATTACTGTGCGCAGGTTCTATGTTTCTTAGGCACAATGGTTGGGACCCTTTCAAATATTGGAGAGGAAACTGTGCCAAAGCCAGCGATTTGTCCCCTTCTCTCTCTCTGCTCCCACCCACGAGACCCCACTCTTCTTCCACCAGAGCTGGGACTAGAACCCAGGAGTGCTGGCTCGCCACCTCCCACCCTCATCTAGCCCACTAGACCCCCAAACCGGGAAAGCAGCCTACAAGTCACCCCGTCTATTATTTTATTAATCTTTCTAATAACAGAGAGAGAGAGAGAGCAACTTTACTAGATAAGGGGTTTTGGCTTCAATGGAGCTTTTCTGTTTTAAACTATTTTGGGATCTGGCCCATTGATTTCAATGGAGCTATCTCCATTTACACGCTCCGATTTAATTAATTGTTGTATTTAGCCTGTGAAATCTATTTATGGTTTGGTGGGTTGGTTTTACTGCCAGTTCGGTCCAGGTAAGTTTTATTTATTGCAAAGCAAACAGTCAATAAAACATACGTTTATACAAATTGTTTCTTCTTTCCGCTCTATACCCTGTGATCAAATAACGTACATATGCATTGCTTTTGGGTAAGACTTTCCTTATTAAAAGCTTGCATTTGTTCTACTGGGGGATCTCTGATAAGCTCAGCTAGCAGGTGAGAAATGTTCTTCTCACTGAAAACGCCTTTTTGTCCAGTGTTACCGGTAGAAACAAACTTGTCCTCAGAGTTACTCCCCGATTATGTTTTCCTTCATCGCTCAATGTGTATTTCTGGAAGAGGCTCATAACTGAAATAGCAACGGCTGGTGCTAAAAATGCCTAAGATGCATTCGGTGTTTGTGAATGGAAGGAAGCAATTTCTTTCTTTCTTTCTTTCTTTCTTTCTTTCTTTCTTTCTTTCTTTCTTTCTTTCTTTCTTTCTTTCCCAGCACTGTTCGCGAAGGAGGATGTCTTGTTCTCCTTTCGAAAACATGATCATTTCCCCCCTCTACATAGATAAGTTCTCTCAAAGATGCAAAACGCCCCCATTTTATTTGCTATTTAAAAACTCAGTGGTCCAGAGAAGCTTGTTCTTTCAATTTGCCAGCGACCTTCTGCATTCACCTTCTGTCCAGTCCTATGGCTGTGCCCTTAGCTGTCCGCAGCTTCATTTTCCTGATCAGACTTTCATGTTACTTAATGATTTGTTAATAATTATGTATATACCGTTATAAATCTGGTCGGGAAATTACAGTGGTGAAGGGATAGATTAGAGAGAGGCAACCAGAGAGAGAGAGAGAGAGATCCAATCAGCATACATAGAGAGGGAAGGATAGTTTGATGGATATTGCAGAAAGAATAGACAGCCAGAGTGCAGAGAGGAGGTAGAATGGGGGGATGGACAGAAGGATGGGCAGCTCTTGCGAGTGCATGGACAGAGGAGTATTTTTAAAACTATATTTTTTAAAAAAAATCTTTTTTTTCTTTGTCAGGTGTCCTCTCCCAGGTTGTCCTGACCCAGTCAGGTCCGGAAGTGAGGAAGCCAGGCGAGTCCACTCTTCTGAAATGCGCTGTGTCGGGGGCTGATCACAGCACATCTATCATGACTTGGGTAAGACAGGCTCCGGGGAAGGGACTGGAGTGGCTGGTTCACTACTATTCCCCGTCGAGCATCTTCTACGCGCCTGCCATCCAGGGGCGATTCACAGCCTCCAAGGGCAGCTCCAGCGTCTGCCTAACAGGAGCAGCCTGAAGCCCGAGGACACCGCGGGGTATCCCTGGGCGAGGGACACAGTGAGGGGAAGCCGGTCTGGGCTCAGACACAAACCGCCCCTGGTGCGAGTTTCAAAAGAAGCCCCCAGCAGGTGGCGCTCCGGAGCTACGCGCAGCAAGGGGCCCGCGGCCGCAAAGACACTCAGAGCCGGACCGGCTGGTCTCCCTCCTTTGTCCTCCGCTCCCTGCGTCCGACACAGAGCAGATAAAAGCAGAAAATAAAGACGCTTTTAAAACAGCCTTTACTATTTACTTATTTGTTTAGCCCTTTCGGGAATCCTGTAGTGCTCCCCACCGCTCCAGCTGAACTCAATTGCAGAGGAAGATAAGAATCGCCACACTTGACAAGAGCAGGCAACAAACTAGGCCATTTTCTGTCTCTGTTAGTGACCATTAAAAATCGCAAGAAATCCGGCTGCTGTGGGAATTTATGCAACAGTCTATTCACCGGGAAATTTCTCTAAAACTCTCCTAAATCATAGGTTGGTTTATGCTACACAGTAGATTAAGGGAAAGACTTTGGGGGACCTTATCCGTGCACTGAGTGTTTCACCATCATTTGTAAATTGTAAGGTAGGGAAGCATTATTCCCGTTTCACAGATAAGGGAGCGAGGCACAGAGAGATTCAAAGGGAGGCACCCAACTATCACCGACTTTGAGTGAGAGTCAGTCCCCCCGACTGTGCTTCTGCAAATCTCCTCCGAACAGATTTGCCCACGGTTAAAAGGGTGCCTGCGGCACAGGTGGGAGCAGGACAGACTTTCTCCTGGGTTCCGGTCCAGCGCCCCTTCTCCCTGACCATCCCCCCTAGGTCCTTCCCAAAACCTTTGTGGCCAGAGCCTCCTGCAATAACCAGGGGAAACAGAAACACCCTCTCTCTCTCTCTCTCTCTCTCTCTCTCTCTCTCTCTCTCTCTCTCTCTCTCTCTCTCGGGGTAAATTATCATATAACTGCCCACTGGGGATGCACGGCCCCAGTTTCTGAAGCAGATGCACCGATTGCTCTCAGAGACAAGCGACTGGGAATCACCCTCACCACTTCCGCTTCGATCTCACGGTGCCTAACAGGGAGATGAGCGCCACTGTCCACACGCTACTGGTCGCTCCTTGAGTCATGGATTCCAAGGCCAGAAAGGACCATTGTCAACATCTAATCTGACCTCCACCGGCCAGAGAACTGCCCAGAAATAATCCCTCGGGGCAGATCTTTTAGGGGGAAAAGTGCAATCCGGCTCTAAAAATTGTCCGTGCTGGAGAACACACTGAGACCATTGGTGAGCTGTTCCAGTGGCCGACTACTCTCCCTGTTAAATATTTGCACCCTATTTCCAGTCTGAATGTGACTAGCTTCAACTTCCAGCCCTTGCCTCATATCATACCTTTGTCTGTCTGATTAAAGCGCCCAGGATTAAATATTTGCTCCCCACGTAGGAACAGATCCCCTGTTGGTGGCAGTCAAGGGGCCACGTCCCTTCTGATTTCAGGAAGGTTTGGGTCTGAACGTTAGGCACATTCTTCGTCCGTCCCTCGGACTCGGAGGGTGAGAAGTATGATCTTTCAGGGAAGGAGTTTGTGTGTCTCTTATAAGAAGGAACTGGGATATGCAAATGGGTGTGACACTTTCCTGTTTAAATCTGTGCCTCCCTCTGCCCAGGCTGCACCCGAGGAGACAATCCGCAGCCCCCTGAGTCTGTGCAGTTCCCAGCTGATCCCCCAGAGAAGTTTCCTCTCCAATCCCAAGGAAAATGAAACTTTGGCTCCATTTAAGTTTTAATTATAACAGCTCCTCCCCTCAAATTGTAGGCATATCAGAGAAGGTCTGTGATTCCCCATAATTAGTCCCCCACAATTTAAATCCCAGGGCATTAGCAATTGAAAGATCTCTTGGGTCTCTTGTTAACTGGCAAGGGGCTGAAGGCGTCTGTGTAAAGCTTGTGAACCGTTAATTGACTCTGCTCCTTAAATGATACTTTGTAACCGATATTGACACTTTGTAACAACCACCTCCGGAAGCCGTTAATTGACTCTGCGCTCAAAGCCATGCTGTGCAAGTGCTACCTTGTAACAACAACTGTTCTTAGAAATAGCACAGAGAGACTCCCACTCTCTGTAGTTTTTAAGGCGCTTTATCATGAATGTTAAAAGGGAGGGAGTCTCAAATAAATTAGTAACACCCCGAAAGTTAAAGAGACGGTGAAATAATAAATGAGATTAAGACAGAGAATGTCTGCGAATGAAGGCTCGGTTTAGATGACCAATGAATGGTTAGGGAGGTGCCAGCCTAGGAATTCAGTGTCGCTTGGCTGAAGAAGGCACCAAGTGGAAACAACCGGAGGACCCCGGGGGAGCAAACTGGAATCCACCGGACTAACCCAAAGGATGAGAAACCTGATAAGCACCTGACAGCCACCATGGAGCTGTCATGACAGCCAGCATGATGAAGCAGCGCCCATGGACTGGCATAGGAATAAATTCCTATCAAAATAGACTCTGAGGACTGGGAACTTGGAGTCTGGTTCTGCCACCACCCTCCAGGAGCATCGGATGCGCGTCTGACAGGGCCTCGGCTCCACTCTCCTGTACAGGCCGCCTGGCCAGGACTCTGTCAGGAGCAGCTTTTAGGCTGGTAACTATAACTACTACGCAGAACTTGCATGAATGAATGTATGTATGGATATGTGGATAAATAAGATATAGTAGTGATCTAACATTGTGTGTTTCTATCTTTTTATTATATTTACAATAAATGCAGCATTTTGCCTTATCCCCATTTACAAGCTCCTGTTGGTCTTATTTTATTAGTGTAACAAAATGGCAGGGCAACAGTCTATTATTCCTATTAAGATTAATGTGATTTATTATATATTTCTATTCCCAGGTGCCCAGTCGCAGATCCAGCCCCTGGACCCCCAAGCTTATGTGCAAAACCCGGAGACTCTCTCCGCCTCTCCTGCAGACCCACCGGGTTCACCCTCAGCAGCTACTTGAGGAGATGGGTCCGCCAGGCTCCCGGGAAGGCACTGGAGTGCATAGGGGAAATATACCGAACTTCAACTACTGCCAACTACGCACAGCCCTTTAAGGGACAAAAACACACACTCGGGGAAACGAAAACAGTTAAGCACTAACTAGTAGGTGATTTTTACTTGCTTCTCTCAGGCATGAGAGAGTAGTTCCTCCTCCTGTTCCAAGTAAAGTCAATTGTTATTTTGTATTATGACCCGTAGGAGCCAGGGTCATGGACCAGAGCTCTATTGTGCTAGGCGCTGGACAAAAACAGACCAAACAGCCCCAGGCAGCTTATGAAGTCAATGTAAGACAACAGATGGGAAGAGACACATGGGGACGGGAACAAGGAACCACTAAGACAATATTGATCAGCGACCTCAGCAAAAGAGCCCCCTAACAGTCAAGTATTTTTCTAGGCTTCATGGGAAAGATGTATTTTAGGGGATCTTTGAAGGGAAACACTGAGGTAGCTTTGCCCATGGACACCGAACGAGTCCATTCCCCTGCCTCCTCTAGCGGTAAACACCAGCTGCAGGAACGCTGCAATGGGCAGTTCTGGAATAACCTGACCACAGGAGAATTTTCCTCTGGACCTCTCCATGCTTGTATATTGGTTTCTGCCATAAATCAGTTTAATCTGAACAACGCAAAGCCAATGTTATTAATAGTGGCATCTTAGACCAAGACAGAAGGGGGGGGGGGAGCATTACAGTGAAACCTAAAGCTAGATCTAAAATTATCAAATGTTAGAACACTTATGAAGATTTTTAAAGGGTTATTCGCCATTGGCCTTTCCCTTATTTTAGCTCATGCTCACAGAGCACCCGCTGGAGTCGCAGGGACATGGTCAATTCTCAGCAAATGTTTGGTGTTCTGAGAAGTCAAGAAAGAGGCACCGAGGACGAACCCTGGAGAGCCATTTGGACCTGAAGCGGCAACACAGATTGCACGGTCATCACTAATGGGGAGGTCTGTCACCTGCCCTAAAGATCATGGGCAGATGCAGTTACTGTGGTCGGTGACCCTATCTGGGCCTAGCTCCGAACCAGCTGCGTGGCCTGCCAGTGGATTGAAAGGGGAGAGTCGTGACGGCCCGCAGCGTGTGATTACAAACATTCTCTAAGGAACGGGCATACCCACAGGTCTTGTAGTAAGAGTGGAACAGCTGAAAGAGAAACAGCTGCCAAATCCAGGTGCGTGTCAATAGCCACTATTGCCACGCGATTAATTTAATCTAGGAGAGGTGTTTTAAGGGCCGCATTACCTCGGTATCTCTGCGTCTCACATTCATGAGCGAATCTTAACGTAGAGAAATAAAATTCCCATTGGACAAACGGGGAAACAGTTTCAATGAAACCTTTCAATGACCTGAGAGCCTAAATCCAATTTTTAGAAGAGGCTTAAATTTCACAGCCTAAATGCCAGAGACAGGGATTAGGGTTTAGGTTCCACAATAATGTAATTACCCCAAACCCGACTCCCTGAGGCTCCTTTGATTTCAGGGGGATTTGGGTCAGGGTGCTACCCCTCCCCCTCCCTCGTCCTTCTCCCAGAACCGGAGGGCAGCTCATGAGATCAGCCGGGGAAGGCGTTTGACGTGTTTAGTGGGGAGCGGGGCATGCAGGCCAGGGAGACAGGGTCCTGTTCAAATCTCTGCCGCTGTCTGCCCAGGCTGCATTAGCAGCACAGAGGCTTTGTTTAAGTTCGTCACCATCTGTGTCGTGCTGTTAAACTGGCCAGGAATCCTCAGGAGGGGAAGGGGGAGGGAAGGGATGGAAGGTTTTTAAACAGTGTTTTTGATTCGGTTTCTCCCCCTTGGTCTGAATTACCCATGGCATCCATACTGCATCACGTCAAGTCCAGATCATGAGAGCAATGCCTCTGCTTGCCCTGACCAGCGGATGTCTGGATTCTGCTGTCAGCCCAGCTCTGCAGCCTGGCGGGAACCAGGTGTTGTCCCCGTGTACCGAGAATTCTTCTTTGCAGCCGAACTAGTCCAACGTGCACTGTGATAACTGGAACCGGAGCAGCCAAACAAATGCCTCATTTTCCAGCTTTGTGGATGAGAGAACTGTAAGTGAAGATTCTAATGATGACCTTAAACCAGCTGCCTCAGGAATCTGCCAAGAATTTTGCTGAAAATATCTTCCTCATCTTAACCAGGGAGGAGCTAAGACGTAACCCACATCTGCCCAACTCTATTCCAATGAGGCTCCTTCTGATCTGACAGCTCCGGCCTTGCCAGTTTCATCTAGAACAATTCACAAACTTGGGACCTAATCCTGTAAACCCTTCATCATTTGATCAGTCCCATTGAAGACTGTCAGGGTTCCCTCCTCACTCTGAACTTTGGGGTACAGATGTGGGGACCTGCATGAAAGTCCCCCAAAGTTTATTTTTACCAGCCTAGGTTAAAACTTTCCCAAGGCACACTTTTTTTCTTGTTCTTGGACAGTATGGCTGCCACCACTAAGTGATTTAGACAAAATTCAGGAAAAGGACCACTTGGAGTTCCTGTTTCCCCAAAATATCCCCCCAAGACCCTTCACCCCCTTTCCTGGGGAGGCTGGAGAATAATATACTAACCAGTTGTTTACAAAGTGAGAACAGATCAAACCCTGGTTCTTAGGATGCTGAAAATCCATTAGGTTCTTAAAAGAAGAATTTTATTTAAAAAAAAAGTAAAAGAGTCACAGCTGCAAAATTAGGATGGAAGATAACTTTTCAGGGTAATAAAAAGATTTAAAACACAGAGGATTTTCCTCTAGGCTTAACTTCAAAGTTACAAAAAGGGGAATAAACCTCCCTCTTAGCATAGAGAAAATTCACAAGCTAAACAAAAGATAATCTAACACATTTCCTTGCTTTACTTACAATTTTTGTAATCTTAGAGGCTCGTTTCAGGTATGGTTTTAGGAGATGGCTTTTTCTGCCCTGGTCCCTCTCTGTCCGAGAGAACCACACAAAGAGCACAAACAAAACCTCCCCCCACAGATTTGAAAGGATCTTCTTTCCTTTTTGGTCCTTTTGGTCAGGTGTGAACCAGGTTATTTGAGCTTCTTAACCCCTTTCATGTAAAGGAGGGATTTTAGGCTACCCTTAGCTGTGGGTTTATGACAAAGACAATGGGACTATTTGCATGTCTATGTACCACTTTTGTGGTAAGAGTTTCAGGAGTCCGTTCTGTTCCTATAAAGGAAGTTGAATCTCCCATTTAAATGCAATGTTTGGGTACAATACCATAATGCAGTTTAGGATTCAGCTCTACGTAAGATTTGTCTTTTAATAAGTCATACATACGCTGAAATGACTCTTCACCCAACTCCCATATTCCATATAAACAGACTGAAATACTACATATTTGGAGGGAAAGTGAGTAGTTAAGCACGTTGATGCTTGTATATACAAACACCCATTTCATCCCTGTACTGGAAAATATAGCTGAACTTAATTTTTGTATGGAATTTGAAAAAAGTTTAACAGCCCTGATTGTTTTCTGTGGTAATCAGTGTGAACCTGGGAAAATTACATGCCTTCTAAGAGAAAAGAATCAGTCCACATTTACTGGGAAAAAAAAATTCCTTCCAACTGGTGTTCAGAAGAGTGCTACAAGACACATACATAACCTCATGAGCAGAGGGCGGAGAGGATACCCTCCCACATTATGACCAGCAATAATAATAATAGTAATAAAATCTCAAAGAGGCAGAGGTTCACAGATTTGCAAACCTAAAAAGCTGTGTTATGCTTTAAACCACATCAGCACATGCCAGGTTTATGAACATTAGAAAGTTAACTGGAAAGGAATACTGAAGCACATTAACCTGAATGTGGGCCAGCCAGTCTGCCCTCATGGACTAAAGGTGCAGTCACACCTGAACAGCTCAAAATTAACTTTGTCCTTTTAGGCTACATGGAGAGTCCTGTCACTGGCTCCATGTCTGTTGTTACATAAAATAAAACTCCAGAGAAAGATAAAAAAGATTAAACTCCAGTGGGACCTGGTGCTGGCACAGGGGGTCTCAGGTAAGTGGTGTGATTTTTCAGAATCTCTTTTGGGAATAGTCATGCAGGTGAAATAGCTGGTACTTATGATTATGCTTTTTCTATGCATGTGTATTCATCTTGGTATCTGAAGTTATGAATATTAGCTATGTTTACTACATGTTTGCTCCTGTGGTAACGCCCACAAGATATTGATCCAGCACATGAAGGGAAAGTTGAATGGACACTGAGCTCACAATGAACCCTGAAAAATGCCTGTCTACACTTAATGGACTTTTGGTGAATGTTCTCATTAGAATATGGGTGGGGGTGATGGACATGGAACTTTCCCATGTGACTCCAAACACCATCTTTCACAGTGAGAACTGATTTCCCTTTACTTGCCCCTTGGCAGAAGCTAAAAGGCCCTGCCTCGAAACCTCCCCATTTTACCTCTTTTCTGCTCCACCCTCTGGACTATGAGCATATACTAATGGGAGCATTCTAACCAAGGAACTGAGGACTTGAAGGTAATCTGGAGCCTTCATATTTCCTTGACCCATTGTGGGACATTGCACTCCACATGATTTTATGAAAATATGCTAATGATTATGAATATAATGTAAGTGGAATATGCTTCCTGCAAAAGGTCTCTTGTAAGGTATCATTACAAAGCTTATAATCTACTGAGTGTGGTCATCCTATTTGTCTAAATGCATCACTCTTCAGAATTGTGCTTCAATTTAAAATGGTATCCTGGATAGAGATGGGTTTAAACAAATTCTTACATGCTTTCATGAATCAAGGCCTAACAAATTGTACTAGGGTCCCCCTGAAATCATTTCCATCCTTGAAAATCATCCACAGACCTGCCATCTCCCTTAAGCAATTTGGAACATCCCAACCCTGCACTGCTGTGGGATTTTACATTACAGTCTTTGCAACAGATTTCCCACACTTATATATTACTGAGCTGTGTGCCTGAGTGCACTGTATCTTACCTGAGAAACAACAGGTCCTCTACCAATTAGAGAGTGTGAGACTGAGATTTTCAAAGGAACCCAAAGTTGTGAAGTTCCAGCTCCCTTGGGATTTGAGTATTTGCCTTGCTTAAGACCCTTTTAAAAAATCCACCCTGCTGCATAAACACAGCCGCAAGGCAGAGCTTTTAAGGTCTATGTATTGTTGTTTTTGTATTATTTTATCCAGCATTTCCACAGAAACGTTAGTTTGACATTTTTATCTATTTTTTTGCCTATTTATAGTGGGTGTTGAAAATAATATGAATGGTAATACTAAGAAGAAGAGTGATAGAACACTTCTATGCAACTGAATTGTTTTATTCATATCATTAGCCCCACTCAAAGCAAGGCAAGTACTCTCAGTTGCAGAGGACTACAAACACCTGCAGGATTATAACCCTAATCTGTACATTCTTTCAGGGTGCTGACTGTCCATTCTTACTGTATGACTTAGCCCAGAAGTCCGAATAACTGAATTCTGCTAAAACATTCTAAGCAGGCTAGGTGGGGATCCACACCCAACTCCCATTCATTTTAAGGTAGTAATCTAATAATAATTCTGTCTTGTAGTCCAGCATTGCAAGGAAGAATTTCAAACATAGGGGCTGGAATTAGGGGTTCTGGCTTGAAGGTGGTTCCTTTATATACAGAGTTTACAGTTTGGCTCAATGTCTTGCAGCACCCCCACTATAAAAACTGTTCCAGCACCCCTGGTTTCAAATGAATATTTGCTCCCCATGTAAGATCTGATCCGATGTCAATCGCAGTCAAGGCCACATCCCCTCTGATTTCAGGGAGGTTTGGGTCCAAACGTTACACACATTCCCCCTTCCTTCTCCTGGAATTGGAGGGCAAGACATTTGATTGCTCAGGGAAGGAGTTTGTGTCTCTTATAAGGAGCGGGATATCCAAATCGGGGTGACACTTTCCTGTTTAAATCTGTCCCTCTCTCTGTCCAGGCTGCACTTAGAGAAACCATCCACAGCCCCCTGGGTCTGTGCAGTTACCAGCTGATCCCCTGAGACCTTTTCCCTCCAACTCCAGGGAAAATGAGACTTTGGCTCCATTTAGTGTTCCTTGTAGCAGCTCAGGAAGGTATCTTCTCCCCTGGGAACCATTGGCAGGGCAAGGGAGCAGTCTATTATCGCTATTACTATCAATATGATTTACAATATCTTTCTATTCCCAGGTGCCTGGTCGCAGATCCAGATCCCAGAGTCCCAAACTTATGTGCAAAAGTCTGGAGACTCCCTCCGCCTTTCCTGCAAACCCACCGGGTTTCTCCTTCAGCAGCTACAGGATGAGCTGGGTCAGACAGGCCCCTGGGAAGGGACTGGAGTGGATCAGGGAAATACACCCAACTTCTACTACCATCAACTATGCACAGACCTTCAAGGGACGTTTCACCATCTCCAGGAACAACCCCAACAACCTGCTGTATCTGCAAATGACCAGCCTGAAATCCTAGGACACCGGTCAGTATTCCCTGTTCTGTTCATTCCCTCTGGGGCACCTGGCATTGGCCACTGTTGGAAGACAGGACACTGGGCTAGATGGACCTTTGCTATGACCCAGTCTGGCCGTTCTTATGTTCTTAAAATTTGTGGCGGACCGACACTAGGATTTTGTACACCATAATTTTGTTGCTGTTTGCACAGACCACTGAATGGTGCTTCTGCAGCACATCGTCTGTCCTGAACAATTAAAGACTGAACTGCAGTGCATAAACACATGCGCTGCGGGACTAGATAAAGCTTTGGTTTTGCTTCCTGACTAATTTCAGGATCCTTCCTCTAGACCTGGTGGATCAGCCTGAATTCTGCTGTTTAGGATCCTGCCCAAAGAAAAGACCAGACCACAAGAATATCTGGCATACCCACAAGTCTTTGCATTGAGGGGGAACCAAGGTGAAAAGCTGAAACAGAGACAGCTGCCAAATCCAGCTGCCTATTAATAGCCTCTATTCTCCACGTGGCTAATTCAATCTAGGCATTTTAAGGCCCCCATCAATGCTGCATTTAGGATTCCTTAGTGAATCTTAAGGTAGAGAAATATAATTCCCATTGTGCAAATCGGGAACAGTTTAAGTGAGCTGGGAGCCCAAGGCCAACTTTCGATAGTGACTTAAATTTAGGAGCCTAAATCCCAGAGACAGTGATTAGGATTTCAGTTCCAAAGTCATTTAGTTATCCCAAATCCGACTCCCTGGGGCTCCTCTGCCAATTCTCGCTGAATAATCTGTGTTGCTGAAAGACAGCACAGCCCCACTGCAGGGGTCATTCTGCACTGAAGATGATGGTGATGATTGAAAGGACTGCAGCTTCCTTTCTTGCTTTTTCTCTTTTCTGCTCACTCCATTCTTCCTCAGTTTCTGCTTTGACAGCCCATTTCCGAAGCTATTCAGGACCGGGTTCCCAAATTGTGCTGGACTCCACACAAACACGTGGGACCGGATCCCATGTATGTCCAAGCCACTCAAAAATCCCCTTGGGTTTCAATGGGATTTGGGTCAGAGCGCTACACACATTTACCCCCCTCTCCTGGAATCGGAGGGCAAGAAATGAGATCAGCAAGGGAAGGAGTTTGTGTGTGTTATAAGGGGCGAGATATGCAAATCAGGGGGACAGTTTCCTGTTTAAATCTGAGCCTCCCTCTGCCCAGGCTGCACCCGGAGAGACAATTCGCAGCCCCCTGGGTCTGTGCAGTGACCAGCCAGTCCCCTGAGAACTTTCCCCTCCAGCACCCGGGAAAATGAGGTTTTGGCTCCAGTTAGCGTTCCTTGCAGTGGCTTTGGAAGGTATTTCCTCCCCTCACACCCATTGGCGGGGCAGGGGAACAGTCTCTTGTTGCTCTTAATACTAATGATAATTACATTATGTTTCTATTCCCAGGTGTCCGGTCCCAGGTGCAGCTGGTGGAGTCCGGAGGGGATGTGAAAAAGCCCGGAGACTCTCTCCGCCTCTCCTGCAAAGCCTCCGGCTTCACCTTCAGCAGCTACTGGATGAGCTGGGTCAGACAGGCCCCTGGGAAGGGACTGGAGTGGATCGGGGAAATACACCCAACTTCAACTACCATCAACTACGCACAGCCCTTCAAGGGACGCTTCACCATCTCCAGAGACAACCCCAACAACCTGCTGTATCTGCAAATGACCGGCCTGAAATCCGAGGACACCGCCCGGTATCACTGTGCGACAGACACAGTGCGGGGAAGCCGGGCTGAGCTCAGACAAAAACCTGCCCTCTCTGGCTAAGGGCAAACTCTCCGCTGGCGGGGCTGGAGTTCTACAGCTCGCAGCGGGGAGAGCCGTGAAATTAATTACTCCTCCCCTGAGCTGCCTCTCTGAGGCTCTCTGACACACAAATGCAGACACTGACGAACCGCACTGTGAGAAGAGACCAGCCCGCAACCTTACCTTGTCCCTAATACACTCTGTGCCCCTCACTCCACTGCTCCCCGCCTTCCCTCACCCCCTCCAGCTCCCAATAGCCCAGGCTGAGAGAACCAACAGGAAAATATATGAATGAAAGCGTTATTTAAACGTCCCCCCCCCCCCCAACAGCCAGGCTGATGGTTTCCAAGCTGCCCTAGAGATACGCACACCTCATTCCTATTATAACCCCTCGGGAGCTTTGGGAAATCTCAGCCCGGGCAGATAGGTTTGAATTCCGGACGGAGCCCAGGAGCGCTCGACAGGGGCTTTCAATATGTGTTCAGGGCTAGATCCACAAAGGGAATTCAGCACCTAACTGCCGCCTTATGTGCCTAAATCTGACATGCCACCGAGACTCTCAAAGCCTGCACCCTGTAGGCACCGAAATCCCTTAGGTGTCTAGCTGGTGACATGTACTGGGCCAGAGAGAGCAGGAAAGCGATTCACTCGACAGCTCAGTGGTCAGGACACTCTCTGGGATTCAGGAGGAGACTCAAGTCCCTCCGCTCATGAGTCTTTAATTGCTTATAGCAAGTGCAACAGCCTCGCAAGAGCCATGGGAAACAAATGTTCTCACAATTCAGGAGAAGCCTCGTGTGAGCAAGGTCATTCCTACACATATGCTTTGATTCTCTTCCCATTGAAATCAATGGCAGAACTCCTATGGACTCCAGTGGGAGCAAAATCAGACACACAGTTTAACTGTTGTGGTATCCTTCAGGACATAGAGCCAATAAGGGTGCGGTATGATTAATAATGCATGTAATTACTTTGAGAGTTATGGGAATGAACTTTCAAATACATTTATGATTCTTAAAGGGCTGTTTTCATTTGCAGACTTTGTCCATTCCATTGGCCCGAGGAATGTCTGACAAAACTCTACAGGCAAAATAATCATAGAATATGCAGAAATTTGTGTTGTCTGTGTCCACAGATCCTGGGCTCTGGAGATGAGAAAACACCCATTCTCTAATTATGAATTTTACTGAGTATATTTTGGAAGATGACCATAAATGTGGAATTTTCTGTTACACCTTGTGAACTGATTTTGTTAAATGTGTTAAGAACTCGCGAGCCATGGCTGGTGTAATGAGCGTATGTGCAACCCTCGTATTTTAAAAAAGAAATCCAGTTGAAGAGACTTGGAAGCTTGCATGGAAAAACTTACAGAGAAAATCCTAAAATTGACCGAGTGGATGAATTAATTGGGAACAAACCAAAAGACCCAGCATGCTTGAGGCTGCATTGATTTATTTTCTGTGCATTTCAGCAACCATGAACGTCTTTCAATTTCCAGCTTTCAAGGACTCGCCCGGAAGAACGCTTTCAGTTTTCCCGTGTGGAATTGCTGCATCTCAACTGCACTTCTTTTTCACAAATCTGTTCTTGTCAAAGAAACAGCCCTGTCCCTTTGCGAGCTTAGCCCTGAACATTTCATTTCCTAGAACCCCCGCTACCGAAAATCCCATCACTACACTCACATCCCAGAAAACATATACCGAGGGAAGAGAAATGGAGAGAGCAGCAGGCAAGGAGAGCAATAAAACCGAGCTTCCTACTGTCGCTGGCAGTGACCATTCCAGCCAGAAGTAGGGAACAGACCGTGATACCCTTAGGTTGACTGAACACTGCACTCTGAATAACCCTTCTGGGGGGAGAAAATAGGAGCGGGTGTGTAGGTATTTCCATAGGGTTCAGCAACATGGAACAAATCTCCCCCACCTTATGTAGCCCATGGCGCGGCTCAGAGACCCAGTGAGCTGCTGTCTCCCTTAAGGTCCCTTCAACATCCCAACCCCAGCTCACAGATTTTACAAACCAATGTCTGCGAAGGGTCGCCCACCCCTAAAAGAAACGGAGCCTGGCATCTGAGCGCACTGCCTCTCACCTGGGAGATAACACCCACTGCCTGACTGAGCAGCGTCCCGCACCATGGCACCTCTTGGGCTACGACTCTCACAACAGCAGAGGGGATCCTGACCCACAAATTCCCACTAACGTTAAGGTGCTGGTATAACAATAATAAATAGAATTCTGTCTTCTCTTCCAGCATTGCTAGAAGGAGTTCAATAAACTTTTTCCAATTCTTCTAGCAGAGCTAACAACACCGAGCTATTCTACAGAGGTTTCCCATACATAGCTCTCTAAGCCCCGACAAAGGAAGGTCAATATCATTTCCCCCATTTTATAGACATACAGATTGAGGCACTGTGACGAAGTGGGACTGTTCTTAATGTTTCCTCTGAATAGTGTGGGGGTGCCTCAGTTTCCCCTAGGCAGTTCTTAAGTATCTAGGTGGTGGGGTAAGGGTGTATGATCATTGCAGAGCCCTAGAGGGCATGTGTGTGCAGGAGTCTGGACACAGAGAATGGCCGACACCCTGTTTCCTGGCAACTGATGGCCTGGGCCCTTCCCCCCTGCAAGGTGAGAGCTGAAGGGTTGGAGAACAAAGGAATCAGGTGACCTCCTGGCCCGGGAAAGGAACAAAGCCCAGAGGAGGAGGGGCTGGAGGGGGTTTTCAGTTTGGGGCTGGCTGGGACATGGAGTGAAGTGCAGACGTGGTTGTCTGGCTCACTACCCCCCAAAATGGACCCAGCTGAGGGGTCCCGTTCTCTGCACCTGCAAGCTCTGTGTTAGACCATGTTCCTGTCGTCTAATAAACCTTCTGTTTTACTGGCTGGCTGAGAGTCACGTCTGACTGCGAAGTTGGGGTGCAGGACCCTCTGGCTTCCCCAGGAGCCCCGCCTGAGCGGACTCGCTGTGGGAAGCGCACGGAGGGGCAGAGGATGCTGAATGCTCCGAGGTCAGACCCAGGAAGGTGGAAGCTGTGTGAGCTGTGTGTCCTGAAGACAGGCTGCTCACAGAAAGGCGACTGCCCCAGAGTCCTGACTGGCTTCATGGGGAGCAGTTCCAGAGCATCGCCCAGGGACTCCGTGACAACTGGTGGCAGCGGTGGGATGTACTGCACCCCGTGGATGGCGCTTCCTGCAGTAAGTGACTGGGGAGCAGTAACACGAAGGGGGATTGCCGAGGACCAGTCCTGCTGAAGGCTCAGAAAGGAGCGGTTTCGGGGGGCGGTTAACCCCTGGGAGTGTGTGACCAGCGAGAAGTACTGTGCAGTAATGGGGTCCCCCTGGGGACTGCAGTGAGCAGTCTCAGGGGCGGAGGAGTCTGCAGCTCGACCCTGGCAAAGAGGTGGTGACCTTGAGAAGGGCTGGCACACTAGGGGTTCTCCCTGGAAACCGTGGGGAGCTGAGAACACACGGGCCTGTGAGTCCACAACAACTTGGGAGGAGCGGAGTGATGGCCTGTCACCGTCTCCTTAAGAAGGACATTGTAACCCTGTGCAGAAAGAGAGGGTTGAGCATTGGAAAGTTCACCAAAGCAGAGTTAATCGTGCAGCTGGAGGAGGATGACCGCTCTAAGGAACAGATTCCTGACCCCAACTGGGGCTATAGCAGGATCTGGGAGCAGCTGAAGCGGGAGCCAGGCATCGCCAAGACTCCTGTCCCCGACCAGACGAGGGTCTTCATGATCGGGTTCCCCATCGGGGGATCAAGACGGACGGGATTGCAGCTGAGTCTGAGAGAGCAAGAGGACCGTGGGAGACAGCGAGAGCCCGAGAAAGAGCTGCAGAAGCAGCAGCAGCATGAACTGGCGGTGGTGGGGCAGAGAGGCCTAGGGGACCTCCCCGGGGTGAGTGGGGATAGATCCCGGGGGGCCAGTTCCGCAGGGAACCTCGAGACTAAATTGCTGCCCCTGGTTAAGGAGGGGGGGGGGTGTGGATGCCCACCTCACTGCCTTTGAGCAGGCTGGCGATTTGAACAAAGGGGACCCTGCGGAAAAGCCCCGGTGTCTAGCTCCCTTGCTGGGTCCCAAGGCCATAGACTCCGTCAGCCAGGTGGTTGGGGATGTGGACAGGCTCCCACTCCTGACCCCAACCTATATGTCTGTGTGGAGTTTCCTGGGGCCAGGCCCCCCGGACCTCCAGTGGGAGTAGAAGGTGATGGTCAATGGGGAGACATTCTTGGGGTGGCCAAAGGGCATGGGCTGCATAAACCTTCCCACATGCGGCCTGCGAGTGCTATCGACCACCCCTGACCTAAGGGAGGGCGTGAAACTGGAAGGGCCTGGTGTAACTCCTACCAAGGAATGGGAGAGATGCTGGGGCATCCATGGGAACGTTGGTGGCTTCGAACTTCCCCAGGTCACCGGCTAAAGTGACCCCGCTCAGTTCGATCTCGAAGGGGGGAGAGATGTGACGAAGTGGGACTGTTCTTAATGTTTCCTCTGAATAGTGTGGGGGTGCCTCAGTTTCCCCTAGGCAGTTCTTAAGTATCTAGGTGGTGGGGTAAGGGTGTATGATCATTGCAGAGCCCTAGAGGGCATGTGTGTGCAGGAGTCTGGACACAGAGAATGGCCGACACCCTGTTTCCTGGCAACTGATGGCCTGGGCCCTTCCCCCCTGCAAGGTGAGAGCTGAAGGGTTGGAGAACAAAGGAATCAGGTGACCTCCTGGCCCGGGAAAGGAACAAAGCCCAGAGGAGGAGGGGCTGGAGGGGGTTTTCAGTTTGGGGCTGGCTGGGACATGGAGTGAAGTGCAGACGTGGTTGTCTGGCTCACTACCCCCCAAAATGGACCCAGCTGAGGGGTCCCGTTCTCTGCACCTGCAAGCTCTGTGTTAGACCATGTTCCTGTCGTCTAATAAACCTTCTGTTTTACTGGCTGGCTGAGAGTCACGTCTGACTGCGAAGTTGGGGTGCAGGACCCTCTGGCTTCCCCAGGAGCCCCGCCTGAGCGGACTCGCTGTGGGAAGCGCACGGAGGGGCAGAGGATGCTGAATGCTCCGAGGTCAGACCCAGGAAGGTGGAAGCTGTGTGAGCTGTGTGTCCTGAAGACAGGCTGCTCACAGAAAGGCGACTGCCCCAGAGTCCTGACTGGCTTCATGGGGAGCAGTTCCAGAGCATCGCCCAGGGACTCCGTGACAGGCACAAAGGGTGTAAGTCTCTTGCCCAAGATCACGCATCATAGGAGTAGCAGAGCCAGGAACAAACCGCCAGATTCTCAAGGACCAGGCTCATGTCCCCCGACAGATCACACTGCTCCAGGGATCTCAGAAGAGCAGAGGGATAAGTAGACAGGATTTAGGGGAAGGTGAACAATCAATAAGGAATTTTCTCTCGAAAAAGCAACTAGCGCAACTGTGAAAACCACTGCAGAAACTATTCTGTGAGTGCAGTTCTGACTCCTCTTTTTCCCAGATAACCCACTACACCCACCTCCAGGAGGCTGAGTTTGCTGAGGTCCAAGATCTGTGTCTTATAAAGAGGAGGAGATGCAAATTCAGTGCCTCGGGGCACTATAGAAACCCTGTGATCTCCGGGACCCTGCAGTGTGAGAAGGGAGGAAGAACAAGTCCGGGTGTCAAGGTGAAGTTCCCACCAGAAAACCCTCCTGAACAGCAACATGCGACTGTGGCTGACCCTCGCTTTCTTACTAGCAGCCCTTCCAGGTAATTTTATCCCCTTCCCCGCTACATGGACTGGAGACACAGGGGGATGCTGCACATCCCTAACCTGACCCAAAGGGCAGTGAAGTCAACGGGAACCTTCCTGCTGCTTCCAATGGGCTCTGAGCCAGGCCCTGTGTGAATGTGATTCTCATTCTTTCCAGGTGTCCGGTCACAGGTCCAGCTGGTGGAGTCCGGAGGAGGGATTCAAACCCCTGCGGGATCTCTCCGCCTCTCCTGCAAAGCCTCCAGATTCACCTTCAGCAACTACTGGATGGACTGGGTGTCACGGAGTGTGGGGGAGTCCAGGCCCTGCACCCCTCTTCCTGGGATCCACTGAGACTCTCAGCCAGCCAGTAAAACAGAAGGTTTATTGGACAACAGGAACACAGTCCACAACAGAGCTTGTGGGTACAACCAGGACCCCTCAATCACGTCCTTCTGGGGGAGCAGGGAGCTTAGACCCCAGCCCTGGGGTTCCCTGTGTTCCTCCCCCCAGCCTCCAAACTGCCAACTAAACCCACCCAGCAGGTTCCCTGCTGCAGCCTCTGTTCACATTCCTGGGCAGAGGTGTCACCTCCCCCTCCCCCTCCTGGCTCAGGTGACAGGCTCTCAGGTCTCCCATCCCCAGGGCACATTCCCAGGTCAACACTCCCCCCTCCCTGCTGAGTCACATCGTCACATCTCTCCCCCCTTCGAACTGAACTGAGCGGGGTCACTGTGACCAGTGACCTGGGGAAGTTCGGGGCCCCCTCTCCGGGACAGCGCATCCGCTATCAGGTTGGCACTTCCCTTCACGTGGACCACGTCCATGTCGTAATCCTGCAGGAGCAGGCTCCATCTCAGGAGCTTGGCGTTGGCTCCTTTCATCTGGTGCAGCCAGGTCAGGGGCGAGTGGTCGGTGTACACGGTGAAGTGCCGCCCGAAGAGATAGGGCTCTAGTTTCTTGAGGGCCCACACCATGGCCAGGCACTCCTTCTCGATGGCCGCGTAGTGTTGCTCCCGAGGTAGCAACTTCTTGCTCAGGTACACGATGGGGTGTCTCTCCCCCTTTTCATCCTCCTGCATTAACACCGCCCCCAGTCCCGTGTCGGAGGCGTCGGTGAACACCACAAAGGGCTTGTCAAAGTCTGGGTTTGCCAGAACTGGGCCACTGACCAGAGCCTCCTTCAGCGCCCGGAAAGCCTCCTGGCACTGCTCGGTCCAGACCACCTTGTCTGGCTTCCCCTTCTTGCATAGCTCAGTGATGGGGGTGGCTATGGCGCTAAAGTGAGGCACAAATCTTCGGTAGTATCCTGCCATCCCAATAAAGGCTTGGACCTGCTTTTTGGTGTGGGGAGCGGGCCAGTCTCTGATCACCTCCACCTTGGCTGGTTCCGGCTTTAGGCGGCCGCTCCCCACCCGATGGCCCAGGTAAGACACTTCCGCCATCCCCACCTTGCACTTCTCCGCTTTTACAGTCAGCCCAGCCCCCTGGAGTCGGTCCAGCACTTGTCTAACCTGGGACACGTGGTCCTCCCAGGTCTGGCTAAAGACACAGATGTCATCAATATACGCCACGGCAAAACTCTCCATCCCCCTCAGGAGCTGGTCCACTAGGCACTGGAAGGTGGCCGGCGCTCCCTTGAGGCCGAAAGGCAGGGTCAGGAACTCATAGAGCCCCAGAGGGGTGATAAAGGCCGATTTCAGCCGGGCATCTGCATCCAGCGGCACTTGCCAGTAGCCCTTTGTAAGGTCCATGGTGGTAAGGTACCGAGCTCCTCCCAGCTTGTCTAGGAGCTCGTCCGGCCTGGGCATGGGGTAGGCATCAGATACAGTGATGGCATTGAGCTTCCGATAGTCCACACAGAACCGGACCGACCCATCCTTTTTGGGGACCAGCACCACCGGCGAGGCCCAAGGGCTGGCAGATGGCTGGATCACCCCCAAAGCCAGCATGTCCCGGACCTCTCTTTCCAGGTCCTGAGCAGTTTTCCCTGTGACTCGGAAGGGGGAGCATCTTATCGGCGGGTGCGACCCTGTCTGCACCCGGTGGACAGTCAGATTAGTGCGTCCAGGCTGGTTGGAAAACAGCTGTCGGTACGGATGCAGCACCTCCCTGACCTCATCTTGCTGGGCAGGGGTTAGCTGATCCGAGAGGGGAATTGTTTCCAGGGGGGAACCAGCTCTAGTCCCAGGGAATAGATCCACTAAAGGGTCATCTCCCTGCTCTTCCCACTGTCCACACACGGCCAACACCACATTCCCCCTGGCATAATATGGCTTCATCATATTCACATGGTACACCCGGCGGTGGTGCGCCCGGTTCGACAGCTCCACCACATAGTTTACCTCATTGAGCTGCTTGACGACCTTGAAAGGGCCCTCCCAGGCGGCCTGTAGTTTGTTCTTTCTCACTGGGATGAGAACCATCACCGGATCCCCGGTGGCGTAGGCACGGGCCCTTGCCGTGCGGTCATACCAGACCTTCTGCTTCTTCTGGGCTCTGGCCAGATTCTCCCTGGCCAGGCCCATGAGTTCAGCAAGTCTCTCTCGGAAGATCAGGACATACTCCACCACTGACTCTCCATCGGGAGTGGCCTTCCCCTCCCACTCGTCTCTCATCAGGTCCAGGGGGCCCCTCACCCTCCTTCCATATAACAGTTCGAAAGGCGAAAATCCGGTAGACTCCTGTGGCACCTCCCTGTACGCGAACAGCAGGTGAGGTAAGTACTTGTCCCAATCCTGTGGGTGCTGGTTCATAAAGGTTTTCAGCATCATCTTTAGCGTCCCGTTAAACCTCTCCACCAGCCCGTTGGACTGGGGGTGATAAGCTGAGGCCCAGTCGTGCCGGACCCCACATTTCTCCCACAAGCACCGGAGCAGGGCCGACATGAAGTTGGAGCCTTGGTCTGTCAAGACTTCCTTGGGGAACCCCACTCGGCTGAAAATGGTCAGGAGCGCATCGGCCACGGTGTCTGCTTCAATGGAAGCTAAGGGCACTGCCTCGGGGTAGCGGGTGGCAAAATCTACCACCACCAGAATGTATTTCTTCCCCGACCGGGTCGTCCTGCTGAGAGGCCCCACGATGTCCATGGCCACCTTCTGGAAAGGCTCCTCTATGATGGGCAAAGGTCTCAAAGCCGCTTTCCCCTTGTCCCGGGCCTTCCCCACCCTCTGACAGGGGTCACAGGATCGGCAATACTGCCGGACCGTGGTAAAGACCCCGGGCCAGTAAAAGTTCTGTAGCAACCTCTGCCGGGTGCGCCGGATTCCCTGGTGCCCTGCGAGGGGGATGTCATGGGCCAGGTACAGGAGCTTGCGGCGATACTTCTGGGGGACCACCAGCTGCCTCCTGATCCCACAGGACTCTACTTCCCTTGTGGGAGCCCATTCTCGGTATAGGAACCCCTTCTCCCACAGGAACCTCTCCTGGCAGCCTCTCCTCATGGTCCGTACCACCCTGAGGTCGGCCAGGTCCCTGAGCTTCCGCAAGGAGGGATCTTTCCTCAACTCGGCCTGGAACTCAGCAGCTGGGGAAGGGATGGGGACCGGTTCCCCCTCAGTGGCCAGGTCTGAGGCCTCAGCCTCTCTGAGCCGTGCCCCTCGGCCCTCCCTTCCCACCAGGGTAGGGTCCTGCGCCTCCGGTGCGGTACCCTCCCCGAGGTCAGGGAGCAGTGGCCCTCGCCGGCTCTGGCTACGGGTCACAACCAGGGCGGTCTGGGGCTTGCTTGGCCAGTCCTCTAGGTCTCCCCCCATCAAAACTTCAGTGGGCAAATGGTGGTGTACCCCCACATCCTTGTGGCCCTCCTTGGCCCCCCATTTCAGGTGTACCCTTGCCACGGGCACCTTAAATGGGGTCCCACCCACCCCTGTCAGGGTCAGGTAGGTGTTGGGCACCACCCGATCTGGGGCCACCACCTCGGGCCGGGCCAGCGTCACCTCCGCACCCGTATCCCAGTATCCATTGACCTTCCTCCCATCCACCTCCAGGGGAACAAGGCACTCTCTCCGGAGGGACAGCCCCGCGCCCACCCTGTAAACTGAGCGCCCTGAGTCCAGAGCCTCCAGCCCTCTGGTGGAGCTGGCCTGGGGTACTCTTCCCTCCGGGGCAGGTGGTAAACTGGCAGCCCCCCTTGCCTGAGTCGTCTGCCCCTCGTCCAGCTGGGTCCCTACCCAGTTAACCCTGGGTAGGTTGGGTCTGCTCAGTTTGTCCCTGAGCCCAGGGCACTGGGACCGTACGTGGCCTCTCTGGCCACAGTGATAGCAGCTCAGGTCACGTTGGTCCCCTCGAGCGGGTCGGAGGGGCCCGACGCCAGGCGTTCCCCTTGGGAGGGGGTTCTCCCTATTTCCCCGCTGGGAGGCCCCCTGGTGACTCTCTCTCTGCATCGGGGGGGGCCTGTTCTTTTGGGACTCCTCCCGGCTACCCCCTGACCGACTGTTCACAAACTCGTCGGCCAGCTGCCCTGCGTGCTGGGGGTTCTCGAGCTTTTTGTCCACCAACCACAGCCTCAGGTCGGAAGGGCACTGTTCATACAGCTGCTCCAGTACAATTAGGTCAAGCAGGTCCTCTTTAGCTCGGGCCCCCGCTGTCCACTTGCGGGCATACCCCTGCATCCGGTTGGCCAGTTGTAGGTAGGTGACCTCAGGCGTTTTACGCTGACTCCGGAACCTTCTCCGGTACATCTCGGGGGTCAGCCCAAACTCACGGAGCAGGGCCTGTTTGAACAGTTCATAGTCCCCTGCCTCCGGCCCTGTCATCCGGCTGTACACCTCCACGGCTTTGGGGTCCAGTAAGGGGGTGAGAAACTGGAGCCTGTCTGCAGGGTCAACCCTGTGCAGCTCACAGGCATTCTCAAAGGCCGTCAGGAAGCTATCTATGTCCTCCCCCTCCTTACGCTGGGCCAGGAAGCACTTATCAAAGTTCCTTGCAGTCTTGGGTCCCCCCTCACTCACCACAGCCGGGGCCCCACTGCTCTTCAGCCTGGCCAGCTCCAGTTCGTGCTGTCTTTGTTTCTCCTTCTCCTGGTGCTCCCTCTCCTTCTCCTGACGCTCCCTCTCCTTCTCCTGACGCTCATGTTGACGTTGTTTCTCCTTCTCCTCCTGCTCATGTTGACGTTGTTTCTCCTTCTCCTCCTGCTCATGTTGACGTTGTTTTTCATGATCCTCCAGCTCCCTCATTTTCATCTCCCTCTCCCATTCCAGCCGCCTCCGCTCCAGGGATGGGGAGCTCCGCCGGGAGGATCCCCTGCTGGGTGCTGGGGTCAGGGTGCCCTCGGTATTCGCTGGGCTTCCCCCAACCCCTCCCCCAGACATAGGTAGGAAGGGTCTCGGGATGTCCTCGGCAGCAGTCTGACCCCTCCCAGCCCGGTCAGGCCCCAGGGCCCACGCTGCGTCTGCCGGGCGGCTCCCCTCAGGGATAGGGATCGGGTCATCCAAGCGATCCCTCTCCTCCAACTGGGCAATCAGTTGTTCCTTGGTGGACCTCCCGATGCGCAGCCCCCTCTGCCTGCACAGCTCCACCAGGTCACTCTTAAGGCGTTTAGCGTACATCTCCCTGCTGGCCACTCGCAGGCCGGGCAGCTTCCCACGGTTTCCAGGAAAAGCCCTTAGTGTGCCAGTCCTTCTTGAGGTCACCACCTCTTTGCCAGGGTCGAGCTGCAGACTCCTCCGCCCCTGGGACTGCTCGCTGCAATCCCCCGGGGGACCCTGTTACTGCAAAAGTCTTTCTCTCTGGTCACACATTCCCAGGGGTTAACCGCCCCCCGAAACCGTCTCTGAATCTTCAGCACGCCTGGTCCCCGTCAATTCCCCTTCGTTTTACTGTTCCCCAGTCACTTACTGCAGGAAGCGCCGTTCACGGGGTGCAGTAGATCCCACCGCTGCCACCAGTTGTCACGGAGTGTGGGGGAGTCCAGGCCCTGCACCCCTCTTCCTGGGATCCACTGAGACTCTCAGCCAGCCAGTAAAACAGAAGGTTTATTGGACAACAGGAACACAGTCCACAACAGAGCTTGTGGGTACAACCAGGACCCCTCAATCACGTCCTTCTGGGGGAGCAGGGAGCTTAGACCCCAGCCCTGGGGTTCCCTGTGTTCCTCCCCCCAGCCTCCAAACTGCCAACTAAACCCACCCAGCAGGTTCCCTGCTGCAGCCTCTGTTCACATTCCTGGGCAGAGGTGTCACCTCCCCCTCCCCCTCCTGGCTCAGGTGACAGGCTCTCAGGTCTCCCATCCCCAGGGCACATTCCCAGGTCAACACTCCCCCCTCCCTGCTGAGTCACATCGTCACACTGGGTCCGTCAGGCTCCCGGGAAAGGACTGGAGTGGGTCGCACAGATACGCAATCCTGCTTATAGTTCAGCAGCATATTACAGTGATGCGGCGAAAGGGCGATTCACCATCTCCAGAGACGAGTCCAGCAGCACGGTGTATCTGCAAATGAACAGCTTGAAAGCCGAAGACACCGCCCGGTATCACTGTGCGAGAGACACAGCGATCAGAAACCTCCTGCGGTTAGCACAGAAACCTCCAGCGCGAATCCCCCTCCCACTCCGTGCCCACAGTCACCGCCAGAACAGAGCCGTTCACACAGGAACCCAGAGAGTGTGAAGCCTCCAGTCCTTTATCCGGGCTTCACTCCTCGGAAAATTCACTTTTATTGTCAGAGACCCGCGGTTCCGACAGAACCGAGACCGCCTTGGGATTAACACTTAGCTCTCCCTCCTTCCACCTGCCTTACCAACAAACTCAGCTGGAGGAGACAGGCAGGAAGCAGGAGCCATGCAGCCAAAGGTGGACCATGAACTTTAGAATTTTTCACACCGTAATCTTGCTACACTTTGCACTCACCTAACGAAGGCTTAATTGTGCTTCTCGAACACCCTGCTTCATTTGCAGAGCGACTGGGGTTCCTTAATAGCCAATGCCACGTTCTGCAGGAGGGGGAAATGGGGGTCACTCATCCTACACTCATAGGCAGACCGTGGGAATTCCCTGTACAGAGTCTAGTGGATTGATCTTTAGCCAAACGCCAAGTTTCTTGCTAATGCCCATTCATAATAAAATACCCCTTGTACAGAGATGGTCTCATTTTAAGAATTCCCTTTTAAAAAAAATATCGTGGTTTTCTAAGCACACAAAAAATTCCCACCACTGTTGTCTGGTTACTTCGTGTGTCAGACGGTCATTCCTCACCTCTATGTTTCAACAAATCTGTTTATACTGAAATCACATTCAAGATTACAACGGATCAGAATATCACCTGTCTCACAAGCGGCGTCAAAATGTAGCATCCCATCATTTCCCTTCCTTCGGCCCACTTCTGCACAAGGCAGCCCCTAATTAAGAAAGGGAAAGTGCAGGGGACTCATTTAATCTGAGAGCTTTGAAGGAGCCAGATCTGGAGCATCACAAAAGAGCATTGAGAGCAGGGGTCGGCAACCTATGGCGCGTGTGCCAAACAGGGCTCGCTGCTGCCTGCCGGGTCCCAGCCGCCTGCCCCGCTCAGCCCGCTGCCGAACCCAGGCCGGACCCCGGCAGGCAACAGCGAGCCACTAACAATCCTGCCCGCCCTGGCCTGCTCTTCTCCGCCCCCACCCTCCTCGCTGGGGGGCAGGGTGAAGAAGCTTGGTCCTGCCGGCTACTGCGGCAGGGCAGACGAGCTCTCCCCTCCCCCACCTCTTCCCCCGCCCTGCTGGGTTCCTGCCCCTGCCCCTCCCCCGCCGCGTATCAGCTGATGGCCCTTGGAGGGAGGGGGAGAAGCCGAGCAGCAGCGCACTTGTTGCTTCCTGGAGGAGGCCGAGAAGAGGTGGGGACGGGGCCTTGGGGAAGGGGTGTGGAATCAGAGCATATCCCTTCCAGGCCCCTGCCGTGAGCCGCTCTGGGCAGGGGGCTGGGAGCACCCCCATGACCCTAGCCCACACCCACACCCCCAGCCCTCTGCCCCGACCCCTACACTCCCCCCCACACACCCCTGCCCTGACCCCTACACCCCCTCACACACTCCCAGCCCTCTGCCCTGACCCCAGCACCCCCACACATACCCAGCCCCCCCAGACCCCATGCCCTGACTCCTGCACCTGCCACACCCCATGCCCTGACTCTTGCACCCCCCACATTCCCACCCCTACCCTGAGCACCAAACGGGAGCCCGGCATACACCCCCACATTCCCACCTGCACCCCTTGCACCAAATGGGAGCTGCCCAGGTAAGCACTCCACACCCAGACCTCCTGCCCCAGCCCTGAGCCCCCTCCCTCATTCTAGCTCTTGGCCAGGCCCTACACCCCAACCCCCAGCCTGCTCCTTCACCCCCAGCCCTGTGCTCAGTGCACTCCCACCCTCAGCTCAGTGCAGAGAGAGAGGAAGAGAATGGGCTAGAACCAGGGAGAAGGTAGGTCCCCACTCTATGTGGGCAGGGCCGGGATCCCAGACCGGCAGCGGGCTGAGCCACTCAGCCCACTGCTGGTCTGGGGTCCCAGCCGCTGGCCCCACTCAGCCTGCTGCCGGCCTAGGTGAACGGAACCCCAGGCTGGCAGCGGGCTGAGCGGGCCGGTGGCGTAAGATCAGAATTTTAATTTCATTTTAAATGAAGCTTCTTAAACCTTTTGAAAACCTTGTTTACTTTACATATGACAAGAGTTTAGTTATATAATATATAGACTTCTAGAGAGAGACCTTCTAAACAAATGTTAAAATGTATTACTGGCACGTGAAACCTTAATTTAAAGTGAATAAATGAAGACTCGGCACGCCACTTCTGAAAGGTTGCTGACCCCTGATTTAGGGATACCTCTGGTTACGAGCAAAGCTTTGCAGAGGGCTCTGGGTGTCTTTCTGTGATCCTTACTTGGCTCACACACACACACACAGACTAAGTCCTAGACAGCCACCTTTGTGGCTTTTCTGGCCTACCTGAAGGCATCAGAACTATTTGAAAATAAAGTTCAGATCCAGCACTCAACTCACCCAATTCCAGAGCCTATAGTCAATTCTCCACTGAAAACCCAATATGGAGATTTAAAAGGTCTCGTACCTTTTACATGGCGCCTTGGGTTCGGAGGGAAACAGCCTGCAGTCCTGTAGTCATGGATGGTATACGGTGGATCCTGGATGAGCCCCCAGATTGTTGTGGAAAACGAGACACACCATCTGTTTGGTTCAAACAGTCTGAGGTCCTTTTATTTTGAATACAAGCATGCCGGGGGAAGGAGGCAGAGATGGCCACACGCAGGTGCCACCCTGGTCTCTCTCTGTCCTGCCCCTATAATACCAGTCTTACATAGTTTTTTTACATTAAAGTCAAATGATACATTTCCTTAATATTTTATCACTCAAGCATTGTTAATAAAGCCTCATAAGGAGCCAAAGTAAACAGTGTCATCATTAGCACTGTGCTGACGCATATCGTTATTATCAAGATCTGTGGTTTGCTTGTGGCAGCGTTTTGTCTAGGGGCTTTAGCAGGTTTGTCGGGGGCGGGGGTTTCATATAATGGACAGCTAGGGACTTGAGCTCGGCTAGAGGTTGGCCTAGTTCATTATCTGGGTCAAAATACCACAGCCCCGCATATGCAAATGCTCTTAGCGCAAGCAAAGTCTTACAGGATGCCGGCCTGCAGGCCTCTTGAGTTACCGCTCTTGCCTACACTGCATACAGTGCATAGATCTTGCACAGAGTGGGATGGGGTCAGCTTCAACAGCAAGGTTAACAGCAATTTCCCCCACACCCTCACCCAACGATACATCAATAGGTTTCCCTTCATTAAAACTTGACCATGAAGAACAGCTCAACACATGAGATTTTGACAGTTGGTGGTTTTTAAAACATTCATTAGCCCTAAGACAATTTCTGAACCCCTTATCACTAAATGCTGGGTCAGTGTGACCTTTGTTTTCTGCATCATTAGAGGAGAAGAAAAGGAAGTAAAAGCAAAATGCTGCATCCTTTGATGGGCTATAGTCTAACCACCTAGACTTTTCATACCAATCAGACTGAAAACTTCTTTGTTTATTCCCTATTTTACTTCTAGGAAACATGCTCAATCTAGGCTGATAAGAACCTCTAGATAATCGAGACTGGTTTCAGAGTAACAGCCGTGTTAGTCTGTATTCGCAAAAAGAAAAGGAGTACTTGTGGCACCTTAGAGACTAACCAATTTATTTGAGCATGAGCTTTCGTGAGCTACAGCTCACTTCATCAGATGCATGCCGTGGAAACTGCAGCAGACTTTATTTATACACAGAGAATATGAAAAAATACCTCTTCCCACCCCACTGGGTAATAAGCTATTACCAGCAGGACAGTGGGGTGGGAAGAGGTATTTTTTCATATTCTCTGTGTATAAATAAAGTCTGCTGCAGTTTCCACGGCATGCATCCGATGAAGTGAGCTGTAGCTCACGAAAGCTCATGCTCAAATAAATTGGTTAGTCTCTAAGGTGCCACAAGTACTCCTTTTCTTTTTATAATCGAGACTGGCATTCTAATCTATTTTTTGGAATATCCCAGACCGGGTCATCAGAGGGAATGTTTGATGGCTTTGAATAGGAGCGACACTGACCTGAGCTAAGGGACAAAGTCTGTTTCTGGTGGTCATTGCTCAGTTCATTGCACACACTGGAACTGGTGGCGGCATTCTCTTCATGTAAGTTCTTAATCGAGGCATCCAAGCTATTTGCACTATGATCAGCACGTTCATTATCATTCAGTTTGTCTGCTCCTTTTCTTCTCTTAACAACGAGCCGATCCATAGTTTAAAATTAAAAGGGGGTATCATACAGTTGAATTAAAACGTAAAGCCATGGGCTTGTTATGCTATTTCAGCAGCGTACACGTGACAGAGATTACAAACACTGTAGACACGGCGCTAGGCACGCCTGACGCGGCCCCGTATATAGGTCAAAGAATTTTCTAGAAGAGTAGTCGGAGGGGGAGGGAGGACCAATGGTCATGTGACGCTGCAGTAGTGGGGACGCATGCGGCGAGCGAACGCGGGCTTTCTAGAAATTTCTACCACATCTATACTACGCAATTTGGCGCTTATTGCATAATACAATCCATACTTTAAAACTAAAAAAGTGTATCATGCGATTAAATTAAAACACAAAGCCACTTTTTTTTTAAGATATTAGGTCAGGGGTGGGCAAACTTTTTGGCCCGAGGGCCACGTCGGGGTTGCAAAATTGCATGGAGGGCGAGGTAGGGAAGGCAGTGCCTCCCCAAACAGCCTGGCCCCTGTCCCCATCTGCCCCCTCCCACTTCCCATCCCCTGACTGCCCCCCTCAGAATCACTGATCCATCCAACCCCCCTATTCCTTTTCCCAATTACCCCTACCAGAGACCCCCCCACCCCTAACCACCCCCGCAAGATCCCACCCCCTATCTAAGCCCCCCTGCTCCTTGTACCCTGACCGCCCCCTCCAGAGACCCGCCACCCCCCGCCCCAACCACCACCACCCCTGGGATCCCACACCCTATCTAAGCACCCCCGCTCCCTGAATGCCCCCACGCCTGACAGACCCTTGGGACTCCCCCACCTATACACCCCCCCCATTTCCTGACTGTCCCGCCCCCCCGCCCCAGAACCTCCACCAAGGACAGGCCAAGGAATCCTTCGGCAGCTGCTTGGCCTTCTACTGTAGATGGACCACTTGCTCCTGGTGCCCCATTGGTTTCCAATGCCTGGGACTCTGTTCTCCTTCTCCGTGGACATTCTCGGCAAGTATGCCCTGCCCTTTCACAAGTGTAACAAATGTACCCTCCCTGCTTATCCTTTAGTGGGGTTCTTCAGGATCCTGGTGTCCTTGGATACTTTGGCATTTTAGTGGAGGTTTTCCTTTCATCACCTCAGTCATCACTTTCAGATGTTGGACTGCCAGCTTTTGGACAGCTTCACTTAATCTTTCCAGTGTTAACTGTGTTTGGGGCAGGGTCTTTTCCCCAGCACTTGCATTCACTAGGCCCCCACTTCATTTACAGGACTTCGGCATGGGCGTCTCTGCCACAGGAACTTCCTCTTCTTCCAACCACATAATGACAGCCAGACTCAGTTAATGGAATTTCTTACTGGGCTCTTCCTTAAACCTCCTTTTAATGTCACGGTGGAAGGAATCATCCTGGAGCCCCAGCACCAACTGCTCTTTCAGAACCATATCTGGGTCTGGAACTTGTTGAGAGTCTCGCCCCTCCACTTTGCTCATTCTCTCCTGGAGTTCATATGCATATGCCCAGACAGTTTCACCAGGCTCCTGTTTGCTCTCAAATAACTCCTTTCTTCTGGTTCCAATAGGTACCTTTGTGACAGATTAAGTTACCAATCTGCCTGAGGCGTCAGGTGATCAGCTTGAGGCTGCAGGATCATTAGGCGAGGAGATGACGGAGGACACCAAGTGACTGAGTTTAAAGCTTTATTAATGAAATAAAGTAAAATAACAGCGGAGAGTGCTGGGGGTTCCCCACGTCACTCAGAGGAAGGAAGGAAGTATTAATGCCCCAGCCCTAATCCAATTTCATACTCAGACATGCACTACCTGAGGCTGGCCAAGCCCGGGTGTAACGTACGAGGAAGCGGGGGGATCGGTGGATGGGAATTGTGTCCTGTGCACAGGTTGTCCAGGGTCCACTGTTGATCTCAAGCTTGCTTCAGCTCTCAGGAAGGTTTTAAGTCCCGGGTTCTTCTGGGGGGTTTTGCCCAGGGACTTTTGTCCACCGTGCTCTTTCTATCAGTCCAAACCGGCCTTCCAAGGCTTCCTTGGCTTCCCCAAAATACATCAGGGCTTCAGGGTTGTTACGTTCCCATTCGCTCACATTTGCATTCTCACTAGTTTTTGCAATCCCCTGCAGTCTTGTTCAGTTTACTGCTCTGTTCTCACAGCTGGTTGGGGTTGGAATCCAGGCCCCCATCTTTCTTGGCATCAGAGAATCTGCTTGGGTACATTGGCCTTGAGTGGCTGGAGTCAGCTTCTTTTCTTTGGACCTAGCTGGATCGTCGAGTGAACCTGTTCCTTTCTCCCTTCCTCCCCTTTTGGCCTCTCGCAACCTGCAAAGGAATCTTTCACTCCACACTCAGGCCTTCAAGCCCTCCCAAAATCCTTTCCCATGCATATGCGTATATAGGCATCAGGGATATACAATGCTGGTGCTTACCCAGGAGACCTCATGGGGGGCAATTTTATCGTGCCTGGGACATTCCCATGAGGCTGTTTTATTGTGACTGTGACACCTTGTCTCCATACACTTCTAGGAGGAGTTCAAATACCTTTTCCACATCTTTCTTGTCTGCCATTGCCATGAGCTTAACCGTGGCCTTGGCCCTGGCCCTTGAGGTGTTCCTCTATGAAGTCCATATGATCCTCTTCAGGTACCCTTCGCACACACAGAGTTGCCTTCACACACTTGACTCACTCTTCTACTGTAATGTCTCCTGGTCTTGTTGGGAAGCCACCAAACTCTGTGACTTTCTGCTCCCATAGGACATAAATAGTAGGGGGTTTCTGAGCTTCTGCTGCCTGATGGTCTATTACTGCCTTAGCCAGTGAAAAGGCTTCTCTCTGTTCTGTTCTAGCTTGTTGTAAGGCCTCAGCTTGGTCTGATCATCTGCGCACAAGTTCAGCAAAGTGGGCCCATAGTTCTTCAATTCCAGCCATAGTCGGGTTCTTGACCAGGCGGGGGAATGGACCAGCTACTGTGGGGAAGTTTCCTGGCTTATACACTACCCCGGTGAAATGGGCTAGTGAAAGGATTTGAGTCCGCACTCCAACTACCTTTACCCCCTTAGCTCGGCCGCACTCTGAGAGACCCAGGCAATTGCAGCTCACACAGAGGACGGGACCCCCCTTGCTGAGTTTACAATCTGAGTGTAAATGGGAAGTGGAGTGGGAATGGAAATATAAACAGGAATATAAATATCAACTGTGCATAATAATCTTCCTTCACTGTTGCCTGAATTCTCCTCGACTCTCCCCTAAAAGAAAAACGCACAGACACGCTGCTCTTGGCACAATAATATCAGGGAGACTTCACTGCAAAACTTAACTCTGTCCTCAGACTCCCCCCAAGACCAGCTCCTCTCACCTGCACCCACAGGCGGGCCCCCAGACCTGCTCCAAAGCACGAGCCAGGCTTGCTCAGATCACGTTCCTAGTGTCGTGGATCATTTCAATGTAGCCGGTCACTGCCGGGAAGGGAAGGGAAAGGGGCTTCCCTCCCAAATCCCTCCCAGCGTCATGGGAAATCGTCCGTCTCCAGCGGGGGGCCCAGCCCAATGGATCCCTGAGACAAGACTTCAGGCATCCCCCATCCCGGACACTGACCCCCTGACCGGACGTTGCATGGCCCTTATGTTTGTGGAACCGGGCTCCAGAGCTGAGTCCCCCCAATCCCCAATATCAGGTCAAAAAGAGAGACCCTCAGTTCCCATGCGAGGAAATACAGTCCCTGAAGGGAGCTGTTCATTCCTCCCAGGGTCCGAAAGTGTCAGGAGGACCCCAGAGCCCTGTGCCCGGCGCTGCACAGACACACAGGACGGGACACTCTGACTCCTGCAGCCGGAGCCCGAGGCCGAGTCAATCCGATCACTGAGAGCAGGAGCGTTTGTCTCTTATAAAGCGGGGCATGCAAATGAGGAGACAGTTTCCTGGTTAAATCTGAGCCTCCTTCTGCCCAGGCTGCACCCGGAGACACAATCCGCAGCCCCCTGGGTCGGTGCAGTCACCAGCCAGTCCCCTGAGAACTTTCCCCTCCAGCACCCGGGAAAATGGGATTTTTGCTCCTTGTCATTGTCGCTCTAGCAGCTTTGGAAGGTATTTTCCTCCTCTGAAGACCTGGCAGAGTTAGAATAATATTGTGTTACCGCTGTTTTTATACCGACATTAATGGCCTGTCTTTATTCCCAGGTGTCCGGTCCCAGACGCTGGTGGAGTCGGGAGGGGATGTGAAGAAGCCCGGAGACTCTCTCCGCCTCTCCTGCAAAGCCTCCGGGTTCAGCTTCAGCAGCTACGCGATGAGCTGGGTCCGCCAGGCTCCCGGGAAGGGACAAGAATGGGTCGCTTATATCAGCAGCGGTGGGGGTAGTACATACTACCTCGATGCAGTGAAAGGGCGATTCACCATCTCCAGGGATAACACCAAGAGTGAGCTGTATCTGCAAATGACCGGCCTGAAGCCCGAGGACACCGCCCGCTATTACTGTGCGAGAGACACAGTGACACCAAACCGGTTTGTGATCGTACAAAAACCCAGCTGCGGAATCGCCCTTCTCCCGGCGGCCGCGCGGGGGCAGCAGCGACACCCCCCGCTTCGGGCTCGGGCAGGAGACCCGGCACCCGGGGGAACGGGACACAAACCTCCCGCCAGTTTAACCCTTCCGTTCCCGGGCTCTGAATGGCCCATTTCCCTACCCCAGAGATGGAGGCGGGGTGTGGAAATGGGCCATGCAGGGTGCGGGCGGGGCTGGGGGGCAGAGATCACCCGGCGCCGGAATAAACCCCGCTCCGCTGAGCCCGGGGATGGGGCACCGCCGGGACTTTCCAAAGAGACTCGAGCATTTTTTCCATCCATTTGACAGCTGGAAATCACAGCCCCTGTGTAAACGGTGCCGCTCAGGATCCTGCCCCCAATAAAGGGCCCCCATGTCACAGAGTCACCATGGAGATAAAAGGCCCCGCCCCTCAGCCCCGATGACATCACTCAGCCCAGCGCTGATCCGCAGGGCATTGGGGACAGTCGGGGGCGAAGGGCTGTGGACAGGGACACGGTGGGATTTCATGGGGTCGCTCAGGGGGAGGTGGCAGAGCTCCTGAGAGAGCTCCTGGGCTGGGGGGAGGGGGAAGTATCGTGAATCACATCTGGAATTTCCAAAGGGTAAAGTCAAGGGGAATTAGATACCCCATTACCTAAGTCCCCTTCAAAAATGTCAATCAACATTCCAGTAGGCCCTGCTCCAAACCCCACTCAGACCAAGGGAAGTCCTTCCCTTGCCTTTAGTGACCTTTGCATCAGGCCCATAAAGCACAATATTCCCCAATATCTCCAGAAAATGTCAGAAACATCATCATTCCTTTACAGGCCACTAGACTGAAGAGACAATTCAGCGAAAATATGCTGTTGATGCTGGATAAAATGCTCATGGTGTCTCGGCATTAGCTGCCCAGACCCCTCCTTGTGTCCTAGCTATGCAAGGGCAGAGCTATTAAAGGACTTAGGCACGGCATTAAGGATAAGCATTTGCATATCTTTTTTTTTAAATAAGCCAATTTGGAGCTCGAGCCCTCAAGCAATCTTAGGTATTCATATTGTCCCCATCACTGTACTGTTTGAGCATTTAGGGCAGGGGTGGGCAAATTTTTTGGCCCAAGGGCCACATAGGAAGGCCGGGCAGGGAGGGCTGTGCCTCCCCAAACAGCCCGGCCCCCACCCCCTATCCACCTCCTCCCACCTCTGGCCCCCTGACTGCCCCCCTCAGAACCTGCGACCCATCCACCCCCCCCCGTCCTTCTCCCCTGACTGCCCTGAAGCCTATCCACCCCCCTGCCCCCTGACAGGCCTCCTGGGACTCCCACCCCTTATCCAATCCCCCCTGCTCTCTGTCCCCTGACTGCCCCCTGGAACCCTCTGGCCCTTATCCAACCCCCTGGCTCCCCGCGCCCTAACTCTGCCGCTCAGAGCAGCAGGAGCTCACAGCCACGCTGCCCATGCTGCCCAGCAAGGGCGGTGGGCCAGAGCCCTTGAGATGCGGTGCACTGGGGCTGCGGGCTAGCCTCCCTGGCCGGGAGCTCAGGGGCCAGATGTAGCCCACAGGCCATAATTTGCCCACCTCTGATTTAGGGTAACAAGAAAACATTTTACAAATACATTAGAAGCAAGGGGAAGATGAAGGACAGGGAAGGACCACTGCTCAATGAGGAGGGAAACACAGTCACAAGAAAATGCAGGAATTGTCCAAGTATTAAATGCCAATTTGTTCAGGTTTTCTCCAAGGAGGTTAGCAGTTTTCAGAGGACTAACAGTGAACATCAGTGTAAATGGGGTAGGATCTGAGCCTAAAATAGGGAAACAACAAGTTAAAAATTACTGAGACAAGTTAGACGTCCTCAAGTCAGCAGGGCCAGATGAAATACACCAGAGAATACTTAAGGAACTGACCAAAGAGATCTTAGCCATTAACAATTATTTTTCAGAACTCTCGGAGGACAGGAGAGATCCCAGAGGACTGGAAGAGGGCAAGTGGTACCTATCAATAAAAAGCAGAATAAGGGCAACCCAGGAATTATAAACCATTAAACTTAACTTCTGTACCCGGAAAGAATGGAGCAAATAATCAATTTGTAAGCACCTAGAAAATAAGGTGACAAAGAACAAATCACGTCAAACCCACCTCATATTCTCCTTTGACAGGGTAACAAGACGAGGGGATGGGGGCGGGTAGAAGAACAGTGGATGTGGTATATCTCCACTTTAGTCAGACATTTCATACAGTCTCAGATCACCTTCTCATCAGCAAACCAGGGAAATATAGACTGGTGATCCTATTATAAGGTAGGTGCAGAATGAGTTAGAAAATGTTCTCAGAGAGTAGTTATCAACAATTCACAGTCAAGCTGGGAGGGAATATTGAGAAGAGTCCCACAAGGATCTGTCCTGGGTCCACTTCTATTCAATAGCCCCATAAATGACTTGGATAATGGCAGAGAGAGTACATTATAAAGTTTGCAGTATACCAATCTGAGAGGGGTTGCAAGCACTTCAGATACCAGGATTAGAATTCAACATGAACTTGACAAACCAGAGACATGGTCAGAAATACATAGGCTGCCTCCACACTCACTGTCAGTGTAGCTAAACCCGGCAGCAAAAGGCTCTGGCAGGGGGAGGTAGCAGTAAATTCCTTCCTGACCCCAAATATCAGCCAGTTGGACCTTGAGCCTGTGGGCAAGACCTACCAGCCAGACCCCTGGGAAAGAGTTCTCTGTAGTAACTCTGAGCCCGCCCCACCTACTGTCCCATCACTGGCCATTGGAGATATTTGCTACCAGCAGTTGTCGATGTGCCTACAATGGCATGTGGCCATCTCGTCATACCACCACCCACCTCATATAAATGATTCAAGCTCAGTCTTGAACCCAGTTGGGTTTTTTCCCCCTTTCTAGCATTAATTCTGACTGAGATTTAATACAAAAAAAAAAGCCACCTAAAGGCATTTAGATTCCTGGTTTATATTAGGAAGAAAGACAGTTTTGGAAATCTTAACCCAAGTAAACTGGAAACCTTTCCCTATTGTTACCTCCTCTTCCCTCTCTCCTGCCCCTTTGTTTGCTGCCTGGCTTTAAAGGCTTTTTGAACTACCTCATGCAAATTAAGTAAGGCTATTGCTTTTTTAAGAGCCAGGGAACATCTCCTTCTCAGACACACACCAAATTCCCTACTTTGTGCTGTGTATCTTCATCTGTTCCATTGGAATTCTGATTCAAAAATAAATACCATGCGTTTCATTTTTCTTTCCATGCTGGCAGCTTTCTCAGGTAAGAGCTTCAGAGGCACCTGGGATAAAAGAAGGAAACATATGCTGCCAAAATGAACGTTCAGTTCAATCTTTGATTCTCCAGAGCACTGAAGAACCTGCTTAGATGCTTTGCGGAATTACGGCCTAGATCTTTAATATTTGTCTATTTGCAGGTGTCTGGTCACAAATCCAGTGAAGCCCATCTGGAGCAGAAGTTAAACAGCCAGGAGACTCTGCAAAACTCTCCTGTCAAGTGTCTGGCTACACGTACACTAGCCACGGTAGGCAGTGGGCACGGAGGTCTGCGGGGAAAGGACTGGAATGGGCGTCTTCAACTACCAACGGGGCTGGTGACACCACATACTACACAGACTCGGTTAAAGAGCGATTCACCATCTCCAGAGACAACACCCAGAACCTGCTGTTCTTGCAAATGGATGGGCTGAAGCCGGAGGACACAGCTGTGTGTTACTGTGCCAGACGGGGTGAACACAGGGTCGGAGAATGTACCCTTGTTCACTCAAAAACTCCTTAGTGGGAGATTCCAGGTCATCTCTCCACCAGATAGCAGCAGTGGCCCACATTAGGAGAGGCCAGGGACAGACCTAACCACAGCTCAGAATGACACCTGTCCTGTATGCAGGGTCATCTCTTAATGACAGCACTGGTTAAAACACCATTCGTGGGGCTAATGCGAGAATGCTTTTCTCTCCAGCTGAAAATTTCAACTCTCTTTTTGTTGAAATTTTCTGCAAAAAACTTCAACTTTCTGTCAATGAAAAGGTTTATTTAATTTTGAGGAAAGCGGACACTTTCTGCAAACGTCTTGGTTTAGCCAAAACCCCAATTCTCTTAAAGTTTTGATGGAAAATTTTGGGCCAGGCCTAATTATTGGCCCTTTTTCAATAGAAGGAGTCTGCTTCAGTAAGGCAAGGAGTGGACAGACAGACATGTTTAGATTATTCTTACCTCCTCTTCCTACTCCCCCAGACCTACCCCTTACTTTGTGTCCTTCCCCTCTTGCATCTTTCCTTTGACCAAGTCCCTGATCCTTCAAGTGGAAGTCAACAGGGCTCCAGAATTTGGAGCATCTTGAAGGGTTGAGATAAAGCACCTGATTCAGCAAAGCACTCTGCTTCGCATTTCCATAGGAGCCTAAAGGTCCGTATCCAGGGGGATAAAAGCCCTGTGGCATGACTGTGTCTGGCCTGGGTCAACTGGCTGGGGCCAAGGGGCTAAAAATTGCTGTGTAGACATTCGGGCTGGGGCTGGAGCCTGAGCTCTGGGATCCTCCATCCTCACAGGGTCCCAGAGCTCAGGCCCAGCCTAAGCCTGAATGTGGAAACAGCCATTTTTAGCCGCTTGGCCGCAGCCAGCTGACCCAGGCCAGCAGCGGCTTTATCCCTGTGTAGACAAACCCCAACAGAGTGAGAAACCCAGATCCTATTGAACATAAGAGCTGCCATTATGGTTCAGACCACGGTCCGCATTGCCCAGTATCCTGTCTGACAGTGGCCTATACCAGAGCTTTTGGGGGGAGTGAACGTAACAGGGCAATTCTGCAGTGCTTCATCCCTGTCTTCCACTCCCAGCTTCAGGTCGTCAGAGGTTTAGGGTCACTCCAAGCATGGGGTTGCATCCCTGAGCATTTCAGCTAATAGCCATTGATGGACTTATTCATGAATTTATCCATTTTTTAACCATGTTAGAGTTTTGGCTATCAAACCATCCCATGGAAATAAGTTCCACAGGTTAGCTGTACACTGCATGAAAAAGTACTTCCGCTTCTTTAGTATGACTGATACAACCAACATTAACGGGTTTAAATAAGTGTTATTTAACCCCCCAACTCCTTCAACAGCCAGGCTGAGGATTTCCAAGCTGCCCTACAGATATGGACACATCATTCCTCTTATAATCCTTCAGGGACTTTAGAAAACCTCCGCCTCTGGGATTCAGGAGACTCAAGTCCCTGCTCTAATGAGTCTTTCATTACTGATAGTGAATGCAACAACCTTGCATTCCCCTTGGGAGCTTAGCCCTTAATCTATAAATTCCGAGACCCCCCCTAAAAATTTCATCTTACATAACTACACTCAGATCGCAGAAAACATACCCCCAGGGAAAAGAAATACAGAGAGCAGAAGGCAAGGACAAAAATAAAGCTGAGCTTGCTCGTGTCACTTGCAATGATCATTCCAGACAGAAGTAGGGAATGGACAGTGACAGCCTTATGTTGACTGGCACCCAACACTGTGTATGACCCGTCTGGTGGACACAAATATTAGCGGGTGTTTGGGTATTTCTCTATCATTCAGTAACATCAGACAAATTTTCACCAGGCCTTATATAGCCCATGGTGCTACTCAGAGATCCAGTGAGCTGATATCTCCCTTAAGGACTCCTGAATACCCCAACCCCAGCTCTCAGCTTTTACAAAACAATCTCTGCAAAGGGTCACCCACCCCGAAAAGGAAACGGAGCCTGGCATCTGAGCGCACTGCCTCTCACCTGGGACATAACACTCACTGCCTGACTGAGCAGCGTCCCGCAACATGGAGACTCTTGGGCTACGACTCTCACAACAACAGAGGGGATCCTGACCCACAAATTGCCACCATTTAAAATTCTGGTAGAATAATAATAAATAATAATTCGGTCTTCTAGTCCATCATTGATAGAAAGAGTTTAATAGACTTTCTCCAGTTCTCCAAGAAGAAGTTTTCAGACATGAGCAGTAATAACAACCCCTAGCTATTCTGTAGTGGCTTTCATTCATAGATCTCAAAGCACTGACAAAGGAGGCTGAATATCATTTCCCCCACACTTCAGAGACATACAAATTCAGGCATCGGAAGTGTAATTTCTTGCCCAAGGTCACCCATCAGATAAGGAACAAAGTCAGGAATAAACTGCTGGCTTCTTGAGTACCAGGCTAATGTGCCCAAACAAGATTGCACTGCTCCAAGGGTCTCACAAGAACAGAGGGACAAGCAGACAGAACGTAGTGGAAGCTTTAAGCTGTCAGGGGATAGGAGGGAAGGTTCTCTCATGGATCAGGAAATGGCTAAAAGATAGGAAACAAAGGGTAGGAATAAATGGTCAGTTTTCAGAATGGAAAGGGGTAAATAGTGGTGTCCCCCAGGGGTCTGTACTGGGCCCAGTCCTATTCAACACATTCATAAATGATCTGGAAAAGCAGGTAAACAGTGAGGTGGCAACATCTGCAGATGATACAAAACTACTCAAGATAGTTAAGTTGCAGGCAGACTGCGAAGAGCTACAAAAGCAGTGGTCTCCCCCCGGTCGATTGCGATCAACTGGTCGATCCTAGAGGATCTTCCAGTTGATCGTGATCTCCAGCAGTGCAGCTGGTTGCCACTAAGACAGACTCCCTGCCTACCTCGGCCCCACGCCGCTCCCAGAAGTGGCCAGCACGGCCCATGGCCCAGGAGGTGGGGGGGCAGGGGGAATCTCCCTCCGCACACTGCTCCTACCTGCAAGCACCACCCCCGCAGCTCCCATTTGTTGGGAATGGGGAGCTGTGGCCAACAGGGCAGTGCTTGCAGAGAGAGGCAACATGCGGAGCCATGTGCCGCCCCCCTCACCCCCACCCCAGGGGCCACAGGAGTGTGTTGGCAATTTCCAGGAGTAGTGTGGGGCCCAGGTAGGCAGGGAGCCTGCCTTAGCCGCTGGGGGTAAATGCTGCCTGGCAGGAGGCCGCACTCCAAGCCCCAGCTCTGAGCTCTCTCCTGGAGCCAGCACCCCTTGCCCCAGGTGAGGGCAAACTATGGCCCGGGGGCCGCATCCGGCCCTACAGACATTTTAATCTGGCCATTGAGCTCCTGCCAGGAAATGGGGTGAGCCATGGCTTCATGCGGCTCCTGGAAGCAGCAGCATGTTCCCCCTCTGGCCCCCATGAGTAGAGGTAACCTGAGAGCGGAGGACACCGCCGTGTATTCCTGCGCCAGACACACAGCAAGGGGAAGCGAGTCTGAGCTCAGCCAAAAACCTCCCCCTGCAGTAACAGTGCGACGTGTCCGCTGCTGAGGGCGCGAACCAGCCCCCGACTGCCTGGGACAGGCGATGGGAGCAGCCCGGAGAAAGTCTCCCAGGCTAGAAATACTTGCAGACTGGTGCAGTTTCAGAATCGGTTTCACTCACTACCCCTGGAACTCCTCTGAGCATCACACAGGGTGCTGGAAAGATTTATTCTCTCTCCCTTTTTCTTCGATTCCAGACACACAAACAAAACACCGATGCATACAGAAAAATACACAAACACACATACAGGCAATCACTGCTGCACAAGAACACAAACAGAGACAGCATGCAAACACGCATACAAACACATAAATATACACAATCACTCAAAAAACAAATACACATCTAAACACAAAAAGCAAGCTCAGACACAAACAAACCCTTCCTTATACAAACATACACACCTAAACACACACACAGATTAGTCTTTTAACACACAGAAAACTCTCACACAAACACATATGAACACAAACACACACAGAGACACATCCATGCAATTCCTGTATGCATGGAACATAAAGAGAATGGACCAAATTCTCCTCCCAGCAACATTGCTTTAAATATGAAGTCGCTTCACCTGGGGTAAATATCATTATTCTCAATTTGTGCTGAGTGGCAGACAGCAGAGTTTTACCCAGCACTGAGTGAAAAATGAATTCAGTGTAGAGAGATGGTCCACTGCCTTTGCCTGCACTTTAATTCCCTCACAGATTTTCAGCTGGCTGCAGAAGCTGTCCCGTTGTAGTCATGCACTGGACTCATGGGAACTGGGTTCTGTTCTCACCTCTACCTCTACCAGGGAATTACTGGGAGACCTTGGGCATGCCACTTTTCCCCCGCCTCCCCAGTCACAGGATAAGGTCTGGTCATTTTAAGGTTAAGATAAGTGCAACTGTGTCTTAGTGGGTCACAACTGGAAATGCGAAAGACAGGATGAACTGCTGAGAAATAGGGCAAACACAACCCAAAACTGGTGTTTATTTTTTTATAAGATATACCAAAGCAGCCACAAAAGTAAATTCCTGGTTCACCACAGTGGCTAACAATAAAACATAAAGGCAGTTTCCTCAGGCATTCCAGCTCTTATATCACCACCAAGAACACTAGGTTCAGAGATGAGTGGTTTTTTTACAACCCGTCTCATCAAATAATAGGTTCTTCTCATCCCAAAGGACCAGCCACACACCCAGGTCAATATACAACTTTGATCTTACCCCAAAATCATGCTGATGCCAATCCCTTAGTATCTAAAATCTAAAAGGTTTATTCATAAAGAGAAAGAAAGAAAGAAAGAAAGAAAGAAAGAAAGAAAGAAAGGTGAGAGTTACAAATGGTTAAAGGAATCAATGACATCCAGTAATGGCAAAGTTCGTGGTTCAGACTTGTAGCAGTGATGGACTAATCTGCTGTCTTAAGTCAAGTCCCTGGAGGACACCCACAGCTGGGATGGGTCATTCAGTCCTTTGTTCAGAGCTTCAGTTTGTAGCAAAGTCCCTCCAGAGGGAAGAAGCAGGACTGAAGACCAAATGGAGAAGATGCAGCTGCCTTTTAAAGTCATTTGCCATGCAGCCTGTGCTTCCTTTGTTTCAAACACAAGCTGCCCAGCACGTGGCTGGGAAGCCTCAGGACTAGTCTACACTGGCAACGTTAAAAAGCTTCCGTGGCAGCAGGCACCAGGCCTGAGGAGAGCCCCACTGGACTTGTGACCCTAAGTCCTTTTCCTCCTTTGCTCGTTGTCTTTTGTTGTATTGAGAGCAACTTCACAGGCTGTCTTCAGCCTGTCATGGTGACCTTTGACCCAGTCATCCAAACTGTACACCGCATCCTTAGAAAAGACTTCTTGATGCTTCTCTGGTAACGCCATTAAGTTAGCCACCTGTGCAGGCATCAGCCACTGGCGTGCTGCGTGAACTGGAACTGGCAGTCTCTCACCACGTCTTTCTTGAGGAAAGGGAACTCGTCCACCCTTCTCCCTCTTTCTCACCCGCAGCTCATTTCCATTCTCCTCAAATGTTACCTTCACCCGAGGAACCACTCCCGTAGACCAATGCATCTCTGCAGTGCTGTTTTGAGGATGCAACTCCACAGCCTTCAAACTTGAGTTTAGAAGACTCATTGGTCCTCTTCCTTTGACGGCATTAGTCAGACATTGGCTGGCTGGAGCCCATTCGGTAGGTTTACCCCAGATGTAGGCTCTACAAGAGCTCCATATCTATTGGGATTTCCTGGGACCCAGCAGTGTTCATCAAGCATCCTCCCTCTCCGAGGAGGAATAACACTCTTCTGTTCTCTGCCCACTTTAACATTTCCAATCTGCCCCGCAGGGCCCAGTCAATGGTTTTGTCTCTCCGCTCCAGCCAGTACTCGACTCAGCACAGTATTCTTCTCGGTGTGCCCATGGCAATTTATCCTCCAGGTTCCTTCTACTGGCAACAGTAGCTCCTTTAGCTCACTAATGATGTTCATCCCTAGAATCCCTGGGACTCCTTCTCCCACATGGCTCCCTTCAGCGGCTTTCTCTTTCAGGATGAAGATGCATTTCCCTGGCAGAGTCTGACCCATGTAGTCTATGTCTGCTTCGAGGCATCTCACCACTGGGATTGACAGTCCATTAACTACTGTTAGACACAGAAACTGTGTGCTGTGCATGGTCAGCTCCTTGTCTATCAAATCCTTATGAAAATGCGACTGAGTAATGGTGGTGACTTCTGAGCCAGTATCTAACAAACATCTGGTTTCCACCCCTGCTATACATACTTCAGCAGTTAGACAGTCTCCAAATGCTCACTTACGGAAGTCACTAGATATGCTGGCACTGCCCGTGTCCCTTTCAACACTGTATGCAGAGTGATTTTCCACCAACGACAGGCCGAGGAATCCTTCTGCCACTGCTTGGCCTTCTACTGTAGATGGACCACTTGCTCCTGGTGCCCCACTGGTTTCCAGTGCCTGGGACTCTCTTCTCCTTCTCAGTGGACATTCTCGGCTAGTATGCCCTGGCCTTTCACAAGGGTAACAAATGTACCTTCCCTGCTCATCCTGCAGTGGGTTTCTTCAGGATCCTGGTGTCCTTGGATACTTTGGCATTTTAGTGGAGGTTTTTCCTTTCATCACTACAGTCATCACTTTCAGCTGTTGGACTGCCAGTTTTTGGACAGCTTCACTTAATCTTTCCAGTGTTAACTGTGTTTGGGGCAGGGTCTTTTCCCCAGTACTTGCATTCACTTGGCCCCCACTTCGTGGACAGGACTTCGGCTTGGCCGTCTCTGCCACAGGAACTTCCTCTTCTTCTGACTACATAATGGCAGCCAGACTGAGTTAATGGAACTTCTGACTGGGCTCTTCCTTAAACCACCTTTTAATTTCATGGTGGAAGGAATCATCCTGGAGCCCCAGAACCAACTGCTCTTTCAGAAACATATCTGGGTCTGGAACTCGTCGAGGGTCTCGCCCCTCCACTTTGCTTATTCTCTCCTGGATCTCATATGCATATGGTCAGACAGTTTCACCAGGCTCCTGCTTGCTCTCAAATAACTCCTTTCTTCTGGTTCCAATAGGTACCTTTGTGACAGATTAAGTTACCAATCTGCATGAGGTGTCAGGTGATCAGGCTGAGGCCGCAGGATTGTTAGGGGAGGAGATGACTGAGGACACCAAGTGACTGAGTTTAAAGCTTTATTCATAAAATAAAGTTAAATAACAGCGGAGAGTGCTGAGGGTTCCCCACGTCACTCAGAGGAAGGAAAAGCGTTAATGCCCCAGCCCTAATCCACTTTCATACTCACACATCCACTACCCAAGGCTGGTCAAGCTTGGGTGTAACGTACGAAGAAGCGGGAGGAGATGTGGACGGGAATTCTGTCCTGTACGCAGGTCGTCCAGGGTCCGCTGTTGATCTCCGACTTACTTCAGCTCTCGGGAAGGTTTTAAGTCCTGGGTTCTTCTGGGGGCATTTTGCCCGGGGACATTTGTCCACCGTGCTCTTTGTATCAGTCCAAACTGGCCTTCTGAGGCTTCCTTGGCTTCCCCAAAACACATCGGCTTCAGGGTTGTTATGTTCCCATTCGCTGACCTTTACCTTCTCACTAGTTTTCTCAATCCCCTGCAGTCTTGTTCAGTTTACTGCTCTGTTCTCACAGCTGGTTGGGGTTGTAATCCAGGCCCCCATCTTTCTTGCATCAGAGAGTCTGCTTGGGTGCATTGGCCTTGGGCAGCTGGAGTCAGCTTCTTTTCTTCGCACCTAGCTGGATCGTTGAGTTAACACATTCCTTTCTCCCTTCCTCCCCTTTTGGCCTCTCACTACCTGCAAAGGAATCTTTCACTCCACACTCACGCCTTCAACCCCTCCCAAAATGAATATGCCTATATAGGTGGCAGCAATATACAAGGCTGGTGCTTACCCAGGAGACCTCATGGGGGGCAATTTTATCGTGCCTGGGACATTCCCATGAGGCTGTTTTATTCTGACTGTGACACCTTGTCTCCATACACTTCCAGGAGGAGTTCAAATACCTTTTCCACATCTTTCTGTCTGCCATTGCCAGGAGCTTAACTGTGGCCTTGGCCGTGGCCCTTGAGGTGTTCCTCTATGAAGTCCATATGATCCTCTTCAGGTACTCTTAGCACACACGGACTTGCCTTCACAGACTTGACTCACTCCTCTACTGTAATGTCTCCTGGTCTTGTTGGGAAGCCATAAATAGTAGGGGGTTTCTTAGCTTCTGCTGCCTGATGGTCTATTACTGCCTTAGCCAGTGAAAAGGCTTCTCTCTGTTCTCTTCTAGCTTGTTGTAATGCCTCAGTTTGGTCTGATCATCTGCGCACAAGTTCAGCAAAGTGGGCCCATAGTTCTTCAATTCCAGCCATTCTTGACCAGGCCTGGACAGTGCTGTCAGAACTCAACCAGGAAACCAGTGGGGTGGACCCTGTGGATAGGATCCTGTTTGTGATGCCAATTATGTAAGTGAGGGAATGGTCCAGCTACTGTGGGGAACTTTCCTGGCTTATACACTATCCCGGTGAAATGGGGTAGCGAAAGGATTTGAGTCCTCACTCCAACTATCTTTATCCCCTTAGCTCGGCCCCACTCTGATGGACCCAGGCAATTCCAGTTCAGAAAGAGGATGGGACCCCCCCTTGCCCAGTTTACAGTCTGAGTGTAAATGGGAAGTGGAGTGGGAATGGATGATCACTTTAGATAAGCTATTACCAGCAGGACAGTGGAGTGGGAGGAGGTATTGTTTCATATTCTCTGTGTATATATAAAGTCTGCTGCAGTTTCCACGGTATGCATCTGATGAAGTGAGCTGTAGCTCACGAAAGCTCATGCTCAAATAAATTGGTTAGTCTCTAAGGTGCCACAAGTCCTCCTTTTCTTTTTGCGAATACAGACTAACACGGCTGTTACTCTGAAACAGGAATATAAATCTCAACCATGCATAATAATCTTCCTTCACTGTAGCCTTAATCCTCCTGACTCTCCCCTAAAGAAAAACACCCAGAGACGCTGCTCTTGACACACTAATGTCAGGGAGGCTTCACTGCAAAACTTTACTCTGTCCTCAGACTCCCCCCACCGCCCGCCAGCCATTCCCACCTGCACCCACAGGCGGGCCCCCAGACCTACCCCAAAGCACGAGCCAGGCTTGCTCAGATCACGTTCCTGGTGTCATGGATCATTCAATGTAGCCGATCACTGCCGGGAAGGGAAAGGGGCTTGCCTCCCAAATCCCTCCCAGCGCCATGGGAAATCTTCCGCCTCCATCGGGGGGCCCAGCCCAATGGATCCCTGAGACAAGACTTCACGCCTCCCCCCCACCGGACACTGGCCCCCCTGAGCGGACATTGCATGGCCCTTATGCTTGTGGAACCGGGCTCCAGAGCTGAGTCCCCCCAATCCCCAATATCAGGTCAAAAAAGCCAGACCCTCAGTTCCCATGCGAGGAAATACAGTCCCTGCAGGGAGCTGTTCATTCCTCCCAGGGTCCAAAAGTGTCAGGAGGACCCCAGCGCCTTGTGCCCGGCGCTGCACAGAGACACAGGACGGGACAGTCCGACTCCTGCAGCCGGAGCCCTGGGGCGAGTCAATCCGATCACTGACAGCAGGAGTGTGTGTCTCTTATAAAGCGGGGCATGCAAATGAGGGAGACAGTTTCTTGCTTAAATCTGAGCCTCCCTCTGCCCAGGCTGCACCCGGAGACACAATCCGCAGCCCCCTGGGTCGGTGCAGTCACCAGCCAGTCCCCTGAGAACTTTCCCCTCCAGCACCCGGGAAAATGGGATTTTTGCTCCTTGTCATTGTCGCTGTAGCAGCTTTGGAAGGTATTTTCCTCCTCTGAAGACCTGGCAGAGTTAGAAGAATATTGTGTTCTCGCTGTTTTGATACCGACATTAATGGCCTGTCTTTATTCCCAGGTGTCCGGTCCCAGACGCTGGTGGAGTCCGGAGGGGGTGTGAAGAAGCCCGGAGACTCTCTCCGCCTCTCCTGCAAAGCCTCCGGGTTCACCTTCAGCAGCTACGGGATGAGCTGGGTCCGCCAGGCTCCCGGGAAGGGACTGGAGTGGGTCGCCCGTATCAGCAGCGGTGGGGGTACTTACTACCTCGATGCAGTGAAAGGGCGATTCACCATCTCCAGGGAAAACGCCAAGAGTGAGCTGTATCTGCAAATGACCGGCCTGAAGCCCGAGGACACCGCCCGCTATTACTGTGCGAGAGACACAGTGACACCAAACCGGTTTGTGATCGTACAAAAACCCAGGCTGCGGAATCGCCCTTCTCCCGGCGGCCGCGCGGGGGCAGCAGCGACACCCCCCGCTTCGGGCTCGGGCAGGAGACCCGGCACCCGGGGGAACGGGACACAAACCTCCCGCCAGTTTAACCCTTCCGTTCCCGGGCTCTGAATGGCCCATTTCCCTACCCCAGAGATGGAGGGCGGGGTGTGGAAATGGGCCATGCAGGGTGCGGGCGGGGCTGGGGGGCAGAGATCACTCGGCGCCGGAATAAACCCCGCTCCGCTGCGCCTGGGGATGGGGCACCCCCGGGACTTTCCAAGGAGACTCGAGCATTTTTTCCATCCATTTGACAGCTCGAAATCACAGCCCCGGTGTAAACGGTGCAGCTTAGGATCCTGCCCACAATAAAGTGCCCCCATGTCACAGAGTCACCATGGAGATAAAAGGCCCCGCCCCTCAGCCCCCCGATGGCATCACTCAGCCCAGCGCTGGCCCGCAGGGCATTGGGGACAGTCAGGGGGCTTAGGGCTGTGGACAGGGACACGGTGGGATTTCATGGGGTCGCTCAGGGGGAGGCGGCTGCCGAGGGAGAAGCAGAGGCCCGTGGAGGGGGGAGGGAAGGCAGGGGGGGCACGAGGGTCACGGGGCGCAGCTCCCACTGAGTGAGATTCACCATCTCCAGAGACAATCCCAACAACCTGCTGCCTCTGAAAATGACCGGCCTGAAGCCCAGGGGCACCGCCCGCTACCACTCTCGGTTCCCGGACAATGTGTCTCCCCTTCCTGCCCAGAGCCCCGCTGGGCTGCGGTGCACAGATCCCTCGCTCCATCTGTGAACTCCAATCCGGAGTGAGTTCTGTTCTGTGTCGCTCTCCCCTCGGAGACCTGGCACGTTGGCTCTCCCGGGTCCCATCCCTGTGGGTGTGGGAAAGACCCCAGGAATATTCATACCGAGACTCAAGCTACAGCCACTAGGTTATTCTTCCGTCCCCTGTCTGGGGGAATAAACAAGGAGTCTTTACACTGGTGCCGGTTCTAGATCCTAGATGGGGAAGAGAAAATTGATCACGGGCTCTTCAGTCTGGCAGACAAAGATACAACAGGATCCGATGCTGGAAGCTGAAGCTAGACAATGTCCAGCTGGAAAGAAGGTGATTTTTTAAAAAGACATTGAGGTGAATTAACCATTGGAACAACTGATCAAGAGTCACAGGGGATTCTCCGTCACAAGCAACTATCGGTCTGTATGATTCTGAGTCTTTTAGAAAATAAAAAGAAAAGGAGTACTTGTGGCACCTTAGAGACTAACCAATTTATTTGAGCATGAGCTTTCTTGAGCTACAGCTCACTTCATCAGATGTATACCGTGGACACAGAGAATATGAAACAATACCTCCTCCCACCCCACTGTCCTGCTGGTAATAGCTTATCTAAAGTGATCAACAGGTGGGCCATTTCCAGCACAAATCCAGGTTTTCTCACCCTCCACCCCCCCACACAAATTCACTCTCCTGCTGTAGATCCTCTACAGCAAACAGGGAAAGATTAAGAATGAGCTCTCAAAAATGGATACTCTCATAAAGAACCAACCTTCCACACAAACTTCCTCGTGGCTGGATTTTACTAAAACTAGACAAGCCATTTACAATGCACACTTTGCTTCTCTACAAAAGAAAAAGGACACTAAACTTTCTAAACTACTACATGCTACAAGGGGCCACAGCAATGGTTCCCTCACCCCATCTAGCAATATTGTTAACCTATCCAACTATACTCTCAGCCCAGCAGAAGCAGCTGTTCTATCTCGGGGCCTCTCCTTCTGCCCCTCCACCCCCACGAACATGATACAGTTCTGTGGTGACCTAGAATCCTATTTTCGACGTCTCCGTCTCAAGGAATATTTCCAAAATACCTCTGAACAACATACTAATCCACAGAGGTCTCCCTGCCAACACTACAGAAAGAGGGATTCTAGATGGACTCCTCCTGAAGGTCGAAACAGCAGACTGGACTTCTACATAGAGTGCTTCCGCCGACGTGCACGGGCTGAAATTGTGGAAAAGCAGCATCACTTGCCCCATAACCTCAGCCATGCGGAACGCAATGCCATCCACAGCCTCAGAAACAACTCTGACATCATAATCAAAAAGGCTGACAAAGGAGGTGCTGTTGTCATCATGAATAGGTTGGAATATGAACAAGAGGCTGCTCGGCAGCTCTCCAACACGAGTTTCTACAAGCCATTACCCTATGATCCCACTGAGAGTTACCAAAAGCAACTACAGCATTTGCTCAAGAAACTTCCTGAAAAAGCACAAGATCAAATCCGCACAGACACACCCCTGGAACCCCGACCTGGGATATTCTATCTACTACCCAAGATCCATAAACCTGGAAATCCTGGGCGCCCCATCATCTCAGGCATTGGCACCCTGACAGCAGGATTGTCTGGCTATGTAGACTCCCTCCTCAGGCCCTACGCTACCAGCACTCCCAGCTACCTTCGAGACACCACTGACTTCCTGAGGAAACTTCAATCCATCGGTGATCTTCCTGATAACACCATCCTGGCTACTATGGATGTAGAAGCCCTCTACACCAACATTCCACACAAAGATGGACTACAAGCCGTCAAGAACACTATCCCCGATAATGTCACGGCTAACCTGGTGGCTGAACTTTGTGACTTTGTCCTTACCCATAACTATTTCACATTTGGGGACAATGTATACCTTCAGATCAGCGGCACTGCTATGGGTACCCGCATGGCCCCACAGTATGCCAACATTTTTATGGCTGATTTAGAACAACGCTTCCTCAGCTCTCGTCCCCTAAAGCCCCTACTCTACTTGCGCTATATTGATGACATCTTCATCATCTGGACCCATGGAAAAGAAGCCCTTGAGGAATTCCACCATGATTTCAACAATTTCCATCCCACCACCAACCTCAGCCTGGTCCAGTCCACACAAGAGATCCACTTCCTGGACACTACAGTGCTAATAAACAATGGCCACATAAACACCACCCTATACCGGAAACCTACTGACCGCTATTCCTACCTGCATGCCTCCAGCTTTCACCCTGACCACACCACACGATCCATTGTCTACAGCCAAGCTCTGCGATACAACCGCATTTGCTCCAACCCCTCAGACAGAGACAAACACCTACAAGATCTCTGTCAAGCTTTCTTACAACTACAATACCCACCTGCAGAAGTAAAGAAACAGATTGATAGAGCCAGAAGAGTTCCCAGAAGTTACCTACTACAGGACAGGCCTAACAAAGAAAATAACAGAACGCCACTAGCGGTCACCTTCAGCCCCCAACTAAAACCCCTCCAACGCATTATTAAGGATCTACAACCTATCCTAAAGGATGACCCAACACTCTCACAAGTCTTGGGAGACAGGCCAGTCCTTGCCTACAGACAGCCCCGCAACCTGAAGCAAATACTCACCAACAACCACATACCACACAACCGAACCACTAACCCAGGAACTTATCCTTGCAACAAAGCCCGTTGCCAATTGTGCCCACATATCTATTCAGGGGACACCATCACAGGGCCTAATAACATCAGCCACACTATCAGAGGCTCGTTCACCTGCACATCCACCAATGTGATATATGCCATCATGTGCCAGCAATGCCCCTCTGCCATGTACATTGGTCAAACGGGACAGTCTCTACGTAAAAGAATAAATGGACACAAATCAGATGTCAAGAATTATAACATTCATAAACCAGTCGGAGAACACTTCAATCTCTCTGGTCACGCAATCACAGACATTAAGGTCGCTATCTTAAAACAAAAAAAACTTCAAATCCAGACTCCAGCGAGAAACTGCTGAATTGGAATTCATTTGCAAATTGGATACTATTAATTTAGGCTTAAATAGAGACTGGGAGTGGCTAAGTCATTATGCAAGGTAGCCTGTTTCCTCTTGTTTTTTCCTACCCCCCCCCCCCCCAGATGTTCTGGTTTAACTTGGATTTAAACTTGGAGAGTGGTCAGTTTAGATGAGCTATTACCAGCAGGAGAGTGAGTTTGTGTGTGTATGGGGGTGTGGGGGGTGTGTGTGTGAGAAAACCTGGATTTGTGCTGGAAATAGCCCGACTTGATTATGTAAAGAGTTGTCACTTTGGATGGGCTATCACCAGCAGGAGAGTGAATTTGTGTGGGGGGGTGGAGGGTGAGAAAACCTGGATTTGTGCTGGAAATGGCCCACCTGTTGATCACTTTAGATAAGCTATTACCAGCAGGACAGTGGGGTGGGAGGAGGTATTGTTTCATATTCTCTGTGTGTATATAAAGTCTGCTGCAGTTTCCACGGTATACATCTGATGAAGTGAGCTGTAGCTCACGAAAGCTCATGCTCAAATAAATTGGTTAGTCTCTAAGGTGCCACAAGTACTCCTTTTCTTTTTGCGAATACAGACTAACACGGCTGTTCCTCTGAAACTTAGAAAATAAAGAAATGCAAAATCCATCGGGGGAGATTTAGGTTAGATATGGGGTGGGGAGGGAGAAGTTTTTAAGGGTACGCATATCTAACTATCCACATTGGAACCGGTTACCTAGGCACGTTGTGAAATCCCCATCACTGGAGGTTTTTAAGAACAGACGAAGAACCAGGGGTGGTCTCGGTATATCTAATCCTGCCTCAGTGCAGGAGGTCGGCTAGTTGACCTCTTGAAGTCCCTCTTCCAGCCCTACCTTTCTAGGATTCTCTGAATTTCTTGAACTCTGTGACTGAAGCAGAAGGCAGTCAGAGTATTTTTCTTTCTTTAGGGACTTTCTCCAGCGCAGGATCCCATTACGGTATTTGTAATGAAGTGAGTCATTGTGGGATCCCATATCTCTAGCACAAGGATACACACTGGCATCTTCAGGTTTCAGGCTGCTGATGTGCAAATGCACCAGGTTATTGGAGGTGTCTCTGGAGATGGTGAATTGCCCTTTCTCTGAGTCCAGGTAATATAGGGTACCTGCACTATCTATGCTGGAGACCCACTCCAGTCCCTTCCCAGGAACATGACGGATCCAATACAGCCAGTTGCTACTGATGAAGAAGCCGGTGGCCTTGCAGGAGAGGCGGAGAGAGTCTCTGGGCTTTTTCACATCCCCTCCAGACTTCAAAAGCTGGACCTCTGACAGAGCTCCAAGTTGGGGAAAAGTATCGTGAATCACATCTGGAATTTTCAAAGGGTAAAGTCAAGGGGAATTAGATACCCCATTACCTAAGTCCTCTTCAAAAATGTCAATCAACATTCCAGTAGGCCCTGCTCCAAACCCCACTCAGACCAAGGGAATTCCTCCCCTTGCCTTTAGTGACCTTTGCACCAGGCCCATAGAGCATAATATTCCCCAATATCTCCAGAAAATGTCAGAAACCATAATTCCTTTAAAGGCCACTAGACTAAAGAGACAATTCAGCCAAAATATGCTGTTGATGCTGGATAAAGTGCTCATGGTGTCCCGGCATTAGCTGCCCAGACCCCTCCTTGTGTCCTAGCCATGCAGGTGCAGAGCTTTTAAATGACTTAGGCAGGGCATTAAGGATATGCATTTCCATATCTTTTTTCTCTTTTTTTAATAAGCCATGTTTGAGCTCGAGCCCTCAAGCTATCTTAGGTTTTTATATTGTTCCCAATACTGTAGTGTTTGAGCATCGCAACCATTGAAGTATTTAGTGTAACAAGAAAACATTTTACAAATACATTAGAAGCAAGAGGAAGATGAAGGACAGGGAAGGACCACTGCTCAGTGAGGAGGGAAACACGGTCACAAGAAAATGCAGCAATTGCCCAAATATTAAATGCCATTTTTGTTTAGGTTTTCACCAAAAAGGTTAGCAGTTTTCAGAGGACTAACAGTGAACATCAGTGTAAATGGGGTAGGATCTGAGGCTAAAATAGGGAAACAACAAGTTAAGAATTACTTAGACAAGTTAGACGTCCTTAAGTCAGCAGGGCCAGATGAAATACACCGGAGAATACTTAAGGGACTGGCCAAAGAGATCTTAGGGATTAAAGAATATTTTTGAGAACTCTCGGAGGACAGGAGAGATCCCAGAGGACTGGAAGAGGGCAAGTGGTACCTATCAATAAAAAGCAGATAAGGGCAACCCAGGAATTATAAACCACTCAACTTAACTTCTGTACCCAGAAAGAATGGAGCAAATAATCAATTTGCAAGCATCTAGAAGATAAGGTGACAACTAACAAATCATGTCAAACCTGTTACCCGGAGTTCAACCCAAAATTCTTGGTAACTTTTACTTTGTGTGAGGTGCTGTCAGTTAATAAAAACTTTTCCCCTTATTTATACATTAGTAATAGTATGACATGTCCCTTAAAGCAAACTTGTTAAGTAAGCAGTTTCAATGGTTAAGCGAGAGGTGGCTTCTGATTATTGATTAACCAGGTGTGGGTTTTTCCAGAGTTTGCAGCCTTGAGGCCCCAATAGACATTCCTGGGGCACATTCTGCTCTTCTGAGATGCATGTATCAGCAACTTCAACACAATTCTTATCACAGGGGGTCAAGCTGCCTTCTCTGTGGCACCCAAAACTCCCCCCCCCCACCTCCAGCTCCTGCTTTGGTCAAGCTTAGAGTGCTGAATGGTCAATTTACAGCCTGCTGACTTGGCTGCTTTTAGCAATAATCCATAGTGGTTTCAGGCACTTTACTGGTTTGCCAAAGTCTCCCCATAGAAAACCTACCTCATACCCTCCTTTGACAGGGTAACAAGATGAGTGGATGGGGGTGAGGACAAGAACAGTATATGTGGTATATCTCAACTTTAGTCAGACATTTCATACAGTCTCAGATAGCCTTCTCATCAGCAAACCAGGGAAATATAGACTGATGAACCTATTATAAGGTAGGTGCAGAACGAGTTAGAAAATGTACTCAGATAGTAGTTATCAATGATTCACAGTCAAGCTGGGAGGGAATACGGAGAAGTGTCCCAGAAGGATCTGTCCTGGGTCCACTTCTATTCAATAGCTCCATAAATGATTTGGATAATGGCAGAGAGAGTACACTTATAAAGTTTGCAGCTTATACCAATCTGAGAGGGGTTGCAAGCACTTTAGAGACCAGAATTAGAATTCAGAATGAGCTTGACAAATTGGAGACATGGTCTGAAATACATAGGCTGCATCCACACACTCTTCCTATGTAGCTAAACCCAGCAAGGAAAGGCTCTGACAGGAGGAAGTAGCAGTAAATTCGTTCCCAACCCTAAATATCAATCAGTTGGACCTTGAGCATGTGGGCAAGACCCACCAGCCAGACCCCTGGGAATGAGTTCTCTGTAGTCACTCAGAGCCCTCCCCATCTAGTGTCCCATCACTGGCCATTGGGGATATTTGCTACCAGCAGTTGTCGATGTGCCCATCTCATCATACCATCCCCCTCCACATAAGTTTATCAAGCTCAGTCTTGAAACCAGTTCGGCTCCCCCTCCCACCCTTTTAGTTTAATTCTGGCTGAGATTTTCAAAGCCACCTAAAGGCATTTAGATGCCTGGTTTATATTAGGAAGAAAGGCAGTTTTGGAAATCTTAACCCAAGTCATCTGGAAACCTACCCCTATTGTTACCTCCTCTTCCCTCTCTCCAGCCCCTTTGTTTGCTGCCTGGCTTTAAAGGTTTTTGAACTGCCTCAGGCCTCATGAAAATTAAGGAGGATAACCTCTTTTTTTAAGAGCCAGAGAATTTCTCCTTCTCCGGCACACCCCAAGTAACTTACTTTGTGCCATATTTCTTCATCTGTTCCGGTAGGTTTCTGATTCAAAAATAAATATGTGTTTCATTTTTCTTTCCCTGCTGGCAGCTTTCTCAGGTAAGAACCTCAGAGATACCTGGGATAAAAGAAGGAAACAAATGCAGCCAAAAGGAATCGTTGATTCTCCAGAGCACTGAAAAACGTGTTTTGCTGAATCATGACCGAGATCTTTAATATTTGTCTATTTGCAGGTGTCTCTTGTCTCAAATCCAGTTAATCCAGTCCAGAGCAGAAATTAAAAAGCCAGGAGACTGCAAAACTCTCCTGTAAAGTGTCTAGACACATATACTAGCCACGGTATGGACTGAGCACGGAGGTCTCCAGGGAAAGGACTGGAAAGGGGATTTTCAATTACAAACGGGGCTGGTGACACCACATACTAAACAGACCCGGTTAAAGGACCATTCTCCATCTCCAGAGACAACACCCAGAACCTGCTGGGGTAAACAGTGAGGTGGCAAAATTTGCAGATGATACAAAACTACTCAAGATAGTTAAATCGCAGGCAGACTGCGAAGAGCTATGAGAGCAGTGGTCACCACCCGGTCGATCACGATCTCCAGCAGCTCAGCGGGTTGCCGCTAAGGCAGGCTGCCCCAGCCCCACACCGCTCCCAGAAGTGGCCAGCGTAGCCCCATGGCACCAGGGGTGGGGAGACAGGGTTCTCCCTCCGCATGCTGCTCCTACCTGCAAGCACCACCCCCACAGCTCCCATTGGCTGGGAATGGAGAGCTCTGACCAATGGGAGCTGCAGGGATGGTGCTTGCAGAGAGGGGCAGTGCACAGAGCCATGTGCTGCCTGACCCTCCCCAGGGGCCGGAGGGGTGCGTTGGCCCTTTTCAGGAATGGTGCAGTGCACAGGTAGGCAGGAAGCCTGCCTTAGTGGCAGCCACACTGTGCCACCGACCGTGAGCCTCTGGAGGTAAATGCTGCCTGGCAGGAGGCCGCACCCCAACCCCCAGCCCTGAGCCCCCTCCTAGAGCCAGCACCCCATGCCCCAGGTGTGGGCAAACTATGGCCTGGGGGCCACATCCGGCCCTTCAGACATTTTAATCCAGCCCTTGAGCTCCTGCCGGGGAGCGGGGTCTGGGGCTTGCCCTCTCCACATGTGCCGTGGCTTCACGTGGCTCCTGGAAGCCGCAGCATGTTCCTGCTCCGGCTCCTACGCACAGGGGCAGCCAGGGGGTTCCACACGCTGCCCCTGCCCCAACTGTCACCTCTGCAGCTCCCATTGGCCGGCAACCAGGGGAGCGTGTAGAAGCCGGAGTGGAGACATGCCACTGCTTCCAGGAGCTGCTTGAGGTAAGCGCCACCTGGAGTCTGCACCCCTGATCCCCCTCCTGCCTTCCGAATCCCTCAGTCACAGCCTCATGCACCTCAGAGCCTGCACCCCCCAGCCGGAGCCCTCACCCCTCCACCTGCACCCCAACACCCTGCCCCAGCCCGGAGCCCGCTCCCAAACCCTGAACTCCTCATTTCTGGCCCCACCCCAGAGCCCGGCACCTCCAGCCAGACCCTCACCCTCTCTTGCACCCCAACCCCCAATTTTGTGAGCATTCATGGTCCGTCATACAATTTCCATATCCAGATGTGGCCCTCAGGCCAAAAACTTTGACCAGCCCTGCCATACCCCCTCATACACCCTGAACTCCCTCCCGCACCCCAAACCCCAGCCCTGACCCCCTCCCAGAGCCAGCAACATGTACCCCCTCCTGCACCCCAACCCCCTGCCCCACCCCAGAGCCAACTCCTGCACCCAAACTCCCTCCCACTACTTGCACCCCTCACCCTCTCCTGCACCCCAACCCCCTTCCCCAGGCTCAGCCCAGAGCTCCCTCCCACACTGTGAACCCTTCAGCCCCAGCCAGGAGCCCGCATCCCCTGTCGAACTCCAGCCCTCTACCCCAGCCTTGTGAAAGTGAGTGAGGGTGGGGGAGAGCAAGTGAAGGGGTGGGGGATGGAGTGAGTGGGGTGGGACTTTGGGGAAGGGGTCAGGTGGATCCTGGGTTGCCCTTAAATTCAAAAAGTGATCTTGGGCGTAAAAGGTTGGAGACCCCTGTTCAAAAGGATCTCTCAAATCTAGGTGACTGGGCAATAAAATGGCAGATGAAAGTCCGTGTTGATAAATGCGAAGCAATGCACATTGGAAAGCATAATCCCAACTATGCATAGCAAATGATGGGGCTAAATTAGCTGTTGCTATTCAAGAAAGAGATCCTGGAGTCACTTTGGATAGTTCTCTGAAAACCTCCACTCAGTGTGCAGTGGCAGGCAAAAAAGTGAACAGAATGTGGGGAATCATTAAGAAAGGGAGAGATAATGAGAGCAAAAATATCATATTGCCTCTATATAAATCCATGGTACACCTACATCTTGAATACTGAGTGCGGATGTGGTCGCCCCATCTCAAAAAAGATATATCAAATTGGAAAAGGTTCAGAAAAGGGCAACAAAAATGATTAGGGGAATGTAAAGGCTGCCATATAAGGAGAGATGAATAAGACAGGGACTTTTCATCTTGGAATAGGTCAGCTAAGGGGGGATATGATTGAGGTCTATAAAATTATGACTGATGTGGAGAAAGTAAATAAGGAAGCGTTATTTACTCCTTCTTATAACACAAGAACAAGGGGTCACCAAATGAAATTCATAGGCAGAAGGTTTAAAACAAACAAAAGGAAGGGTTTTTTTCCCACACAATGCACAGTCAACCGGTGGAACTCCTTGCCAGAGGATGTTGTGAAGGTCAAGATTATAACAGGGTTCAAAAAAGAACTAGATCAATTCTATTAGCCAGGATGGCAGGTTGGGCAGGGATTGTGTCCCTAACCTCTGTTTGACAGAAGCTGGGAATGGGCGATGGGGTGGATCACTTGATGATTCTCTGTTCTGTTCATTCCCTCTGGGGCACCTGGCATTGGCCACTGTTGGTAGACAGGTTACTGGGCTATGTGGACCTTTGGTCTGACCCAGTCTGGCCACTCTTATGTTCTTAAGGAATTTTGTCTCTAAGAATTGTAGAGAACACTGCAGAAATTATTCTGTGAGTGGAATTCTTAATCTTCTCCTTTACTCACATCACCCTTTCCCACTACACCCACCTCCGGGAGGCTGAGTTTGCTGAGGGCTGAGGTCCAAGATCTGTGTCTTAGAAAGAGAAGGAGATGCAAATTTAGTGCCCCAGCGCACGATAAAAATCGTGTGATATCTAGGTCCCTGCAGGAAGAGCAGAGAGGATGGACAAGTCCGGGTGTCCGTGCAGATCCCACCATAAACCCTCCAGAGTCAGCAACATAAGACTGTGGCTGAACCTCGCTTTCTTACTAGCAGCCCTTCCAGGTAATTTTATCCCCTTCCTCGCTACATGGACTGGAGACAACGGGGGATGCTGCACATCCCTAACCTGACCCAAAGGGCAGTGAAGTCAACGGGAACCTTTCTGCTGCTTCCAATGGGCTTTGAGCCAGGCCGTGTGTGAATGTGATTCTCATTCTTTCCAGGTGTCCGGTCATAGGTCCAGCTCGTGGAGTCCGGAGTGGGGATTCAAACCCCTGGGGGATCTCTCCGCCTCTCCTGCAAAGCCTCCAGATTCACCTTCAGCAGCTACCATATGAACTGGGTCCGTCAGGCGCCGGGGAAAGGACTGGAGTGGGTCGCACAGATACTCAATCCTACTTATAGTTCAGCAACATATAACAGTGATGCGGTGAAAGGGCGATTCACCATCTCCAGAGACGAGTCCAGCAGCACGGTGTATCTGCAAATGAACAGCCTGAGAGCCAAAGACACCGCCCGGTATCACTGTGCGAGAGACACAGCGATCAGAAACCTCCTGCGGTGAGCACAGAAACCTCCAGCGCGAATCCCCCTCCCTTTCCGTGCCCACAGTCACCGCCAGAACAGAGCCGTTCACACAGACAGGAACCCAGAGTGTGAAGCCTCCAGTCCTTTATCCGGGCTTCACTCCTCTCAAAATTCACTTTGATGATGAAAGACCCACGGTTCTGTCAGAACCGAGACCGTCCTTAAACATTCCCTAATGATGCAGAAATAGATTCCTTCTCCAAAGTGTTATTCACACTTAGCTCTCCGTCCTTCACCCTCCTTTCCCAGCAAACTCAGCTGGAGAAGACGGGCAGGAAGCAGGAGCCATGCAGCCAAAGGTGGACGTGAACTAGAAATTTTCACACCGGAATCTTGCCACACTTTGCACTCACCTAAAGAAAGGCCAAATCGTACTTCTTGAACACACTGCTTCATTTCCAAAGTGACTGGGGTTCCTGAATAGCCAATGCCACGTTCTGCAGGAAGCAGGAAATGGGGGTCACTCGTCCTAAATACACAGGCAGACCGTGGGAATCCTCTTTACAGACTCTAGTGGATTCATCTTTAGCCAAACTCCAAGTTTCTTGCACTTGCCCATTTATAATAAAACACCCCGTGTACAGAGAGCGTCTCAGTTTAAGAATTCCCTTTTAAAAAAAGAAGGAATCCTGGTTTTCTGAGCGCACTGAAAGTTAACACCACCGGTGTCTGGTTCATTCCTGTGTCAGACAGTCATTCTGCGCCTCTGTGTTTCGATACATTTGTTCCAACTGAAATTAAATTCAAGATTACAACAGGGCAGCACACAACCTGTCCCACAAGCCGTGTCACCATGTAGCATTGCATTGTCTTCCTTCCTTCGGCCCACGTCTGCGAAAGACAGACCATTAACTAGGAGCGGCAAAGTGCAGGGGAATCATTTCACATATAAGCTTTGAAAGGGCCAGGCCTGGAATATCACAAAAGAAAATGTGGAGAGAGCTAATACAGGCTGACTGCTCCCTTCCAGCACAGCTGCCCTCACTACACACTTCACCACAGTGACTCAGCTGTGAAGTGATCAATCCTGGTCCATTCAAGTCAAAGGCAAAACTCCCATTGGCTCAATGGGACTGGGATTCCGTCCCCAGTGATGGAAAGATGTGTCAGACTCATAGCACAGGGACAGAACTGTTTGCCTTGCAAAATGAAGGATTTCAGGATCTCTCAATACTTCTGTATGTCGATCTATGAGAGAGAGAGAGAGAGAGAGAGAGAGTTTAAAGTGAGGGAGAGGGGACAGTAAAGGGAAGGAGAGAGAGGGAAATGCAGTGGGGCATCAAGGGAATATCCCATACTTTTCTTACTCAGGTAGGTCTATCCATCCTTGTTCTCTATAGGTTAAATTCAACCCTAGGCAGATATGTCAATACAAAGCTTATAGACCACTTAATTCCTCGATATTCAGTTGAAGGGATTCAAGTGGTCCAGAGGGCTGATGGGCCCTCGGAACAGTAGGAAATTTAACCCACAAAATCATAGTGGTTAATAAGTTTTTAATTGTGAAACTAATGTACCATTGGAACAATTTATCAGGGTAGTGGTGGATTCTCTGTCACTGATAATTTTTAGATTAACATTGATAGATTTTTCTAAAAGATCTGCTCTAGGAATTGTTGGTGAAAGTTCTGAGGTGTGTGTTACACAGAAAGTCTGACAAGATGATCACAATGGTCCCTTTTGGGCTTAGAATCTATGAGACCTATTGAGTAAAACTCAGGGAAATATCAGTTATTTGGGATTGATGTTCATGTCTCTCTTATATAGAGCGGTGCACGCAAATTATCCCCTTACATTTCCTGTTAAAAGCCAGGGATTCCCCTGACTCTGCAGCTCTGGGGTTCAGAGTCCGCAGCCCGTGTCTGCTCAGAGACCAGCCAAACCCACCAGAACTCTCCCCACAGTCGGGAACATGGGACTGTGGTTATTTTTCCTTCTCATTGAAACAGCTTTCACAGGTACATCGATTTCCCCCAGGGTTTGTTACCATCTCACTTGGGAGCCAGGGTCTCTACGAATCGCATTGTGTCTATTTTCAGGGGCTTTTTCACAGGCTCAGCTGGTGGAGTCCGGAGTGGGTGTGAAAGAGCCTGGAGACTCTCTCCGCCTCTCCTGCAAAGCCTCCGGCTTCACTTTCAGCGATTACTGAATGAGCTGGGTCAGACAGGCACCTGGGAAGGGACTAGAGTGAAAAGGGGAAATACACCCAACTGCAACTACCAGCAACTACGCACAGCCCTTCAAGGGCCGATTCACCATCTCCAGAGACAACCCCAACAACCTGGTGTATTTGCAGCTGAGCAGCCTGAGACCTGAGGACACCGTCCTGTACTATTGTTCGAGAATCCCGCAGTGAGCACAAAGCTCGTGCGGACCGGTCAAAAACTGATTTGGCGGCGGGTGCAATCTTCCCAATGGACAGCAGCGGTCAATAGTGCATTACAATTCAAAGATGTCCTAACGCGAGTAACACGGGAAGGAACAGGTCTGAATGACACCTCAACATGAAGAGGGAAGATTTGGAGAAAAGGGCTGTTGACAGGTGTCAAAGTTCCTTCCCCACCCTGAACTCTAGGGTACAGACGTGGGGACCTGCATGAAACCCCCCCAAGCTTATTTTTACCAGCTTAGGTTAAAACTTCCCCAGGGTACAAACTATTTTACCTTTTGCCCTTGGACTTTATTGCTGCCACAACCAAGTGTCTAACAAATATATAACCAGGAAAGAGCCCTCTTGGAAACGTCTTTCCCTCCAAAATCCTCCACAAACCCTACACCCTCTTTCCTGGGGAAGGCTTGATAAAAATCCTCACCAATTTGCAGAGGTGACCACAGACCCAAACCCTTGGATCTGAGAACAATGAAAAAAATATTCAGTTCTTGAAAAGAAACATTTTAATAGAAGAAACAGTAAAAAGAATCACCTCTGTAAAATCAGGATGGTAAATACCTTACAGGGTAATTAGATTCAAACATAGAGAATCGCTCTAGGCAAAGCCTTAAGTTACAAAAAGACACAAAAACAGGAATCTACATTCCATTCAGCACAGCTTATTTTCTCAGCCATTTAAAGAAAGCAGAATCTAATGCATATCTAGCTAGATTACTTACTAAGTTCTAAGACTTCATTCCTTTTCTGTTCCCAGCAAAAGCATCACCCAGACAGAGCCAGACCCTTTGTTTTTCTCCCTCCTCCCAGCTTTGAAAGTATCTTGTCTCCTCATTGGTCATTTTGGTCAGGTGCCAGCGAGGTTATCCTAGCTTCTTAACCCTTTACAGATGAAAGGATTCTTCCTCTGGCCAGGAGGGATTTTAAAGGGGTTTACCCTTCCCTTTATATTTATGACACGCCCCCCCAAATCACAGCTAGGGTGAAACGCTGGCTGGGATTTCTTCCTGGAGCTCTAGGAAAAAACAGAGTTAATAAGACACATGCACCTCTAAATATACTACCAAGTACATAAAGACTAAGAATATTTTCCACATCTCAAGGACGATTTTAACCAGTTGATTCTGGGAAACTTTCACGGGAGAGTGCATCAGCCACTTTGTTAGAAGCTCCTGAGATGTGTTGGATGTTGAAATCAAAATCTTGGAGAGCTAAACTCCACCGAATAAGTTTTTTGTTATTTCCCGTGGTGGTATGAAACCATTGTAGTGCAGCATGGTCGGTTTGCAGGTGGAAACGCCGTCCCCAAACATATGGGCGTAGCTTTTCCAGAACGTAGACAATGGCGTAACATTCTTTTTCAGTGACTGACCAGTTGCTTTCCCTCTCAGACAGCTTCTTGCTGAGAAACACTGCAGGGTGGAATTCTTGATCCGGTCCTTCCTGTATTAAAACTGCTCCCACACCACGCTCGGACGCATCTGTGGTTACTAGGAACCCTTTGTCAAAGTCTGGGGCCCTTAGCACAGGGTCAGACATGAGTGTCGCTTTAAGCTGGTTAAAGGCCTTCTGACACTCTTTGGTCCACTGAATGGCATTTGGCTGTTTCTTTTTGGTTAGGTCTGTCAGTGGGGCAGCGATTTGGCTGTATTGTGGTACAAATCGCCTGTAATATCCGGCCAAGCCTAAGAAAGATTGAACCTGTTTCTTTGACTTTGGGACAGGCCACTTTTGGATAGCATCCACTTTGGCCTGTAGGGGGCTGATAGTTCCTTGACCCACCTGGCGTCCAAGGTAAGTCATTCTGTTTAGGTCTATTTGACACTTCTTAGTCTTAACAGTTAGTCCTGCCTCCCTTATGCGCTCAAAGACATTTTGTAGATGTTCCAGGAACATTTGTTCTGCCCAGGAATCCAAAAATATGGCCACATCGTCAAGGTAGGTGACTGCATATTCTCCTAATCCCGCTAGGAGACCATCTACAAGTCTTTGGAAGGTGGCGGGTGCATTTCACAGCCCGAAAGGGAGTACATTAAATTCATACAGCCCGACATGTGTGGTGAAGGCTGACTTTTCCTTGGCAGATTCATCTAGCGGTACCTGCCAGTACCCCTTGGTTAAGTCCAAGGTAGAGATGAACTGGGCCCGTCCGTTCATCTGTGCGTGGCATTGGATAGTTGTCTGGGCGAGTTACAGCATTTAGCTTACGATAGTCCATGCAAAAACGTATTTCCCCATCTGGTTTGGGAGCTAGAACCACTGGAGATGCCCATGCACTTCCAGAGGGGCGGATTATGCACATCTGTAGCATATCCTGGATCTCCCGTTCTATGGCAATTTTAGCTTGAGGAGACACCCGGTAAGGCTGGACCCTAATTGGGTGAGCATTACCTGTGTCAATGGAGTGGTATGCCCGTTCAGTCAGTCCTGGGGGGACTGAGAATGTCGGCATGTAGCTAGTGCACAGCTCCTTGATCTGCTGTCGCTGCATACGCTGTATCTGGGCCTGAGGACCTCTGGTGTGATTTCGGTGCAAAGAACTGTAATCTGTTGGGGTTCTTGGGGCAGCTGGCCTTCACATGGCCCGGCTCATTACATTTAAAACATCGTCCAGCTGATGGATCACTGGGGCGAGGCGGGTTGCTGGAGAATGTTGTGGCGGGATGATAAGGTGGCTGGAGGGTTCCTCGGGGGTAGTTGGGGCCTTGGGCTGCCCCCCGTAGTAGGGTGAGGTCTGAGGTTGTCCCTTCTGGTATCCGCTCCAACAGCGACCAGTTTTTTTCTTTTCTGCCACCTCCACCTGTTAGGATATAGATATTCAGGCCTGTCTGTAAAGGCCTATACTCTAGGAATTTAGGTGTATTCTTATCACTTGGCTAATTATAGAGGTATAAAAGAAAGAATCAAAATCACTATCTGCTGGTGTAAGGGCCTTCTCTTACTGTGACAGTCTGAGGCCCTGTTCTTAGGCTAAGGCCTTTGGCTAAGCAGCAGAGGCAGCCATAAGCTGGGAAGCGAACAGTCACATCCTCACATTCCAAACTAGTCACATTGAAATAAGGTGCTATTGGGCTGTTAGGCACTATCAGGACAGGATTGTATTCCTATCACCTCCAGAGTAAGGGAAGTGCCTAGAAAATGTAAAAGGAAACTTAGTTTGATAGCATCCTGTCTGGTAAGAACTCACTTATCAATAGCTGGGATGTGAAATCCTCACTTCTGTATTGTTTTGTCATTATAGTTCCCACTTTGCTGTTGTTTGTCTGTATAATCTCTGTCTGGTTCTGTGATTGTTCCTGTCTGCTGTATAATTAATTTTGCTGGGTGTAAACTAATTAAGGTGGTGGGATATAATTGGTTACATAATCATGTTACAATATGTTAGGATTGGTTAGTTAAATTTCAGGAAAATGATTGGTTAAGGTATAGCTAAGCAGAACTCAAGTTTTACTATATAATCTGTAGTCAATGAGGAAGTGAGTGGGTATGGGTGGGGGTGGGGGTGTGAGATGGGAACAGGGAATGGCGGTAAGGAAATTGCAATCATGTTTTGCTAAAGAGGGAGATGGGAACAGGGAATGGGGGTAAGGAAGTTAGAATCATGTTTGGCTAAGGGTAGGAATGGGAACAGGGACACAGGTGTCAGGCTCTGTGGTGTCAGAGCTGGGAAGGAGGATACTAAGGAAGGAAACTGGAATCATGCTTGCTGGAAGTTCACCCCAATAAACATTGAATTGTTTGCACCTTTGGACTTCGGGTATTGTTGCTCTCTGTTCATGTGAGAAGGACCAGGGAAGTAAGTGGGTGAAGGAATAAGCCCCCTAACACCACCCATTTGGCTCCAATCTCCCCCACCTCGATTACAGTTTTGGGCTTCCCATCTTGGATGTATCTTTCTATTTCCTCAGGAACATCCTCTAAGAACTGCTCTATTTGCATTAGGAAGGGCAAATCTTCTGGAGATTTCACACCTGCTCCTGATATCCAGGCATCCCAATGTTTCACAATGTGGTAGGCATGTCGGGTAAATGACACGTCTGGTTTCCACCTTAGGGCTCTGAACCGCCGACGGGAATGCTCGGGAGTTAGCCCCATTCTGACTCTCGCCTTGGTTTTAAACCGTTCATACTGGTTCATGTGGTCCTTAGGCATTTCAGCCGCCACCTCAGCTAAGGGTCCACTGAGCTGTGACCTCAGCTTTGTATTGGTCTGTAGAGATGCTGTACCAAGGCAGGCCTTTTCGAAGTTTTCTAAGAAGGCCTCGGTATCATCGCCTGCCTTGTAGGTGGGGAACTTCCTGGGATGTGAAGTGGTACCTGGAGAAGGATTGCTATTCTGCTGAGCCTTTGCCTTCTCCATCTCCAGGGTATGCTTCCTCTCTTTTTCCTTCTCAGCATGCTTCCATTAGGCAAGAGTGGCAAATGTGGGTAGCCCAATGTGTAGCAAAGCACGGGATGGACTAAGGCCTAAGGTAATTCAGTGATTTACAGGGTAAGATTATAGGGCTTCTTCTTCAGCTTCTTCTTCTTCTTCTCTTCAGCCCTAAACATCTTTAAAGGTAGCAGTACAGTGTCACCATCCATGTCTGCCTTTAGGTCTGACTGACCCTGACAATATTTGCCCTATCGGAATCCTATCCTCTGTTTGTTGTCTACAGTGTCACCATCATTTTAGTCTTTTTGATTGCAGCGAATCCTGCACCCTGACTTCACATCCTTTATTCCTTCCAACTTCTTCATTGGTCTGGAAATCATTACACCTGACATTACTGGGTCTGGAACTCGTCGAGGGTCTCGCCCCTCCACTTTGCTCATTCTCTCCTGGAGCTCATATGCATATGCCCAGACAGTTTCACCAGGCTCCTGCTTGCTCTCAAATAACTCTTTTAGTCTGGTTCCAATAGGTACCTTTGTGAGAGATTAAGTTACCAATCTGCCTGAGGTATCAGGTGATCAGGCTGAGGCCACAGGATCGTTAGGGAAGGAAATGATGGAGGACACCAAGTAACTGAGTTTAAAGCTTTATTAATAAAATAAAGTAAAATAACAGCGGAGAGTGCTGAGGGATTCCCACATCACTCAGAGGAAGGAAGAAAGCGTTAATGTCCCAGCCCTAATCCACTTTCATACTCAGAGATCACCCGGCGCCGGAATAAACCCCGCTCCGCTGAGCCCGGGGATGTGGCGCCGCCGGGACTTTCCAAAGAGAGTCGAGCATTTTTTCCATCCATTTGACAGCTGGAAATCACAGCCCCGGTGTAAACGCTGCAGCTCAGGATCCTGCCCCCAATAAAGGGCCCCCATGTCACAGAGTCACCATGGAGATAAAAGGCCCCGCCCCTCAGGCCCGATGACATCACAGCCCAGCGCTGGCCCGCAGGGCATTGGGGACAGTCACGTGGCTAAGGGCTGTGGACAGGGACACGGTGGGATTTCATGGGGTGGCTCAGGGAGAGGCGGCTGACGAGGGAGAAGCAGAGGCCTGGGGGGGGGGCGCAGGGGGCACGAGGGTCACGGGGCACAGCTCCCACTGAGTGAGATTCACCATCTCCAGAGACAATTCCAACAACCTGCTGCCTCTGAAAATGACCGGCCTGAAGCCCAGGGGCACCGCCCGCTACCACTCTCGGTTCCCGGGCAATGTGTCTCCCCTTCCTGCCCAGAGCCCCGCTGGTCTGCGGTGCAGAGATCCCTCGCTTCATCTGTGAACTCCAATCCGGCGTGAGTCCTGTTCTGAGTCGCTCTCCCCTCAGAGACCTGGCACGTTGGCTCTCCCGGGTCCCATCCCTGTGGGTGTGGGAAAGACCACCGGAATATTCATACCGAGACTCAAGCTATAGCCACTAGATTATTCTTCCGTCCCATGGCTGGGAAATAAACAAGGAGTCTTTACACTGGTGCCTGTTGTAGATCCTAGGTGGGGAAGAGAAATTTGATCACGGGCTCTTCAGTCCGGCAGACAAAGGTACAACAGGATCCAATGCTGGAGGCTGAAGCTAGACAATGTCCAGCTGGAAAGAAGGTGATTTTTTAAAAAGACATTGAGGTGAATTAACCATTGGAACAACTGATCAAGAGTCACTGTGGACTCTCCGTCACTAGCAATTGTTGCCTCTATGATTCTGTGTCTTTCAGAAAATAAACTAATGCAAAATCCATCGAGGGAGATTTAGGTTAGATATGGAGTGGGGGGAGGACTTTCTAAGGATAAGCATATCTAACTATCTGCATTGGAACCGGTTACCTAGGGAGGCTGTGAAATCCCCAGCACCGGAGGTTTTTAAAAACAGATGAAGAACCAGGGGTGGTCTAGGTATATTGAGTCCTGCCTCAGTGCAGGAGGGTCGGCTCGCTGACCTCTTGAACTCCCTCTTCCAGCCCTACCTTTCTACAATTCTCTGAATTTCTTGTACTGTGTGAGTGAAGCAGAAGGCAGTCAGAGTATTTCACTATCTTTAGTGACTTTCTCCAGCGCAGGATCCCATTAGGGTATTCGTAGTGAAGTAGATCACTGTGGGATCCCCCATCTCTAGCACAAGGATACACACCGGGTTCTTCAGGTTTCAGGCTGCTGATGTGCAAATGCACCAGGTTACTGGAGGCGTCTCTGGAGATGGTGAATTGCCCTTTCCCTGAGTCCAGGTAATATGGGGTACCTGCACTATCTATGCTGGAGACCCACTCCAGTCCCTTCCCAGGAACATGACGGATCCAATCCAGCCACTTGCTACTGATGAAGAAGCCGGAGGCTTCGCAGGAGAGGTGGAGAGGGCTTTTTCACATCCGCTCCAGACTCCACCGGCTGGACCTCTGACAGGAACTTCTGGGCGGAAGTATCGTGAATCACATCTGGAATTTTCAAAGGGTAAAGTCAAGGGGAATTAGATACCCCATTACCTAAGTCCCCTTCAAAAATGTCAATCAACATTCCAGTAGGCCCAGCTCCAAATCCCACTCAGACCAATGGATGTCCTCCCCTTGCCTTTAGTGACCTTTGCACCAGGCCCATAAAGCACAATATTCCCCAATATCTCCGGAAAATGTGAGAAACCATCATTCCTTTACAGGCCACTAGACTGAAGAGACAATTCAGCCAAAATATGCTGTTGATGCTGGATAAAGTGCTCATGGTGTCTCGGCATTAGCTGCCCAGACCCCTCCTTGTGTCCAGCCATGCAGGTGCAGAGCTATTAAAGGACTTAGGCAGCGCATTAAGGATCAGCATTGGCATTTTTTTTTAAATAAGCTATGTTTTGAGCTCTACCCCTCAAGCTATCTTAGGTATTCATATTGTCCCCAGCACCGTACAGTTTGAGCATTTAGGGCAGGGGTGGGCAAACTTTTTGGCCCAAGGGCCACATTGGAGGGCAGGGTAGGGAGGCTGTGGCTCCCCAAACAGCCCAGTGCCCACCCCCTATCCACCCCCTCCCACTTCCCGCCCCGACTGTCCCGCTCAGAACCCTGACCCATCCAAGCCCCGTGCTCCTTGTCTGACTGCCCCGAAGCCTATCCACCCCCCCACCGTCCCCTGACAGGCCTCCTGGGACTCCCACCTCTTATCCAATCCCCCCTGCTCGCTGTCCTCGACTACCCCCTGGAACCCTCTGCCCCTTATCCATACCCCTGGCTCCCCACCGCCTTCCCATGCCGCTCAGAGTGGCAGGAGCTCTCAGCCACACTGTCCATGCTGCCCAGCTTTATCAATTTATCAAGATCAGTCGTGAAACCAGTTGTTTTTTTTCCCCCCTTTTCAGTATTAATTCTGGCTGAGATTTAATAAAAAGAGCCACCTAAAGGCATTTAGATGCCTGGTTTTTATTAGGAAGAAAGGCAGTTTTGGAAATCTTAACCCAAGTCATCTGGAAACCTACCCCTATTGTTACCTCCTCTTCCTTCTCTCCTGCCCCTTTGTTTGATGCCTGGCTTTAAAGACTTTTTGAATTACCTTGTACAAATTAAGTAAGGCTACTGCTTTTTTAAGAGCCAGGGAACATCTCCTTCTCAGACACACACTAAATATCCTACTTTGTGCTGTCTATCTTCCTCTGTTCCATTGGAATTCTGATTCAAAAATAAATACCATGTGTTACATTGTTCACTCCCTGCTGGCAGCGCTCTCAGGTAAGAACTTCAGAGGCACCTGGGATAAAAGAAGGAAACATATGCTGCCAAAATGAACGTTCAGTTCAATCTTTGATTCTCCAGAGCACTGAAGAACATGCTTAGATGCTTTGCTGAATCACAGACTCGATCTTTAATATTTGTCTATTTGCAGGTGTCTGGTCACAAATCCAGTGCAGCCAGTCCGGAGCAGAAATTAAAAAGCCAGGAGACTCTGCAAAACTCTCCTGTCAAGTGTCTGGCTACACGTACACTAGCAACGGTACGCACTGGGCACGGAGGTCTGCGGGGAAAGGACTGGAATGGGCGTCTTCAACTACAAACGGGGCTGGTAACACCACATACTACACAGACTCGGTCAAAGGGCGATTCACCATCTCCAGAGACAACACCCAGAACCTGCTGTTCTTGCAAATGGATGGGCTGAAGCCGGAGGACACAGCTGTGTGTTACTGTGCCAGACGGGGTGAACACAGGGTCGGAGAACGTACCCTTGTTCACTCAAAAACTCCTCAGTGGGAGATTCCAGGTCATCTCTCCACCAGATAGCAGCAGTGGCCCACATTAGGAGAGGCCAGGGAAAGACCGAACCACAGCTCAGAATGACACCTGTCCTGTATGCAGGATCATCTCTTAATGACAGCACTGGATAAAACATCGTTCGTGGGGCTAATGGGAGAATGCTTTTCTCTCCCGCTGAAAATTTCAACTCTCTTTTTATTGAAATTTTCTGCAAAAAATTCAACTTTCTGTCAATGAAAAGGTTTATTTAATACTGAGGAAAGCAGACACTTTCTGGAAACATCTTTGTTTAGCCAAAACCCCAATTCTCTTAAAGTTTTGGGCCAGGCCTAATTATTTGCCCTTTTTCCAATAGAAGGATTCCGCTTCAGTAAGACAAGGAGTGGACAGACAGACATGTTTAGATTATTCTTACCTCTTCTTCCTACTCCCCCACACCTATCCCTTACTTTGTGTCCTTCCCTTCTTGCATCTTTCCTTTGACCAAGTCCCTGATCCTTCAATGGAAGTCAACAGGGCTCCAGAATTTGGAGCATCTTGAAGGGTTGAGATAAAGGCCCTGATTCAGCAAAGCACTCTGCTTTGCATTTCCAGAGAAGTCTAAAGGTCCGTATCCAGCGGGATAAAAGCCCTGTGGCATGACTGTGTCTGGCCTGGGTCAGCTGTCTGGGGCCAAGGGACTAAAAATTGCTGTGTAGATATTTGGGCTGTGGCTGGAGCCTGAGCTCTGGGATCCTCCATCCTCACAGGGTCCCAGAGCTCAGGCCCAGCCCAAGCCTGAATGTCTGAACAGCCATTTTTAGCTGCTTGGCCCCAGCCACCTGACCCAGGCCAGCAGTGGCTTTATCCCTATGTAGACAAACCGCAACAGAATGAGAAACCCAGATCCTATTGAACATAAGAGCTGCCATAATGGTTCAGACCATGGTCCGCATTGCCCAGTATCCTGCCTGACAGTGGCCTATACCAGAGCTTCAGGGGGAGTGAACCTAACAGGGCAAGTCTGCAGTGCTTCATCCCTGTCTTCCACTCCCAGCTTCAGGTAGTCAGAGGTTTAGGGTCACCCCAAGCATGGGGTTGCATCCCTGAGCATTTCGGCTAATAGCCATTGATGGACTTATCCACGAATTTATCCATTTTTAAGCATGTTATCCTTTTGGCTATCAAACCATCCCATGGAAATGAGTTCCACAGGTTAGCTGTGCATTGCATGAAAAAGTACTTCCTCTTCTTTCATATGAAACCTGCTGCTGATTAATTTCATCTTCAGTGCAATGGAATTTGTTGGTGTATCTCCTTTGTGATTTTTTGAAAATCTCAACCACTGCTAAAATTGGTGCTTAAAAAGGTATGTACTAGTCTGTCTTGTCTCTTTAGGGTAGGATTTTTCAAAGGGGCCAAAGGGAGTTAGGCACCCAGTCCAATTATGGGATTTGGGCACCTAGCTGTCCTTGGGTTCCTTGCAAACCCTAATCTTAACTTTTCAGGGGGAGAATTTCAAAGGCCCAAAGTGCATTGAAATTAAAAATCCACGTGAACTGGCTGCTTAGCTCCCATTCATGCCTTTGACAAGGCTCCCTAAACTCCTCACTGCAGGTTCTTCCGAGGGGTGCACACAGCACTTTACACAACGGGGTCTCTGTTTTGGTGGGGGGCCCTGGGCACTAATGTAAAAACAACAATCTGATGCTCTTCCCCCTCCAAATCTTTTGTTACTCCTCATGTAACTTGACTTCGTACTTCATCATTCCATTTTCCATGCAGCACATGAGAACAGCAGAGACACCTGGTGGGAATTTAGTTCACAAGGAAGTCCAGGCAACAGGGAATTAGACTGGGTCTTTCAAAGGGACTGAGGGAATGCAACACACAGACTGCCTTGAATTTTAGAGAGCGGGACCTTTTGAAAATCCATTCTTAAACCTAAACAATACAAAGATCTAAGCATTTGGGGCTTGATTTCTAAAGAACACCAATGGATTGCACATGGATTGGTCTGTAATCTGCACCAGAAGGGTCTGCAAACGTTCTGTAATGCACTTTAGCATAGTACTATCCTCCATGAATTTATCTAGTTCTTCTTTGAAGTCTATAACAAGGTTCAAAAGAGACCGAGATAAATTCATGGAGGCTAGGTCCATCAATGGCTATTAGCCAGGATGGGCAGGAATGGTGTCCCTAGCCGCTGTTTGCCAGAAGCTGGGAATGGACGACAGGGGATGGATCATTTGATGTTTCCCTGTTCTGTTCATTCCCTCTGGGGCACCTGGCACTGGCCACTGTTGGAAGACAGGACACTGGGCTAGATGGACCTTTGGTCTGAACTATTGTGGCCATACTTGTGTTCTTCCTGTTTCAGACAGAAATCAACCCCCTGCAGAGCACATTACTCCACACTGCAGACAAAGCTCCTAGTTAAATTTACTCCTACGAGTAGTCCCATTTAAATTAATGAGATTACTCACATGCGCAAAGTGCAGCACATTCCTAAATCTCTGCAGGACGGAGAGGGAGGATGGTCCATTGGTTAGAACTCACCTGGAATTTGGGAGAATTTGCTTCAACTCCCCGCTCTGGTAGCGAGTTCCTGTGTGACCTTGAGCAGGTCACTTTAGCTCAGTGCATAGGTGGGGAAACTGAGGCAGGCAGTAGGAATGATACCCCCTATTTCAAAGACGCGCATGCATCACAGACTGTGAGATGATCAGAGTCTACAGTGATGGGGCCATACAAGTAGTGGAGAGAGAAGTTTGTGGCAGACCTCGCTCCCTGGGCCGGACTGCATGGACCTCTCTGAGTTGATCATGCAAGTGCCCAGCCTTACTCCTTCTGAGTGTCTGATTTTATACGTTGGAGGGTGGCGCAGCCTCCCTATGCAAATGAAGAGGGAGCCCCTTTTCCCTGTTAAAAGGCAGGGACTGGCCCTCAGTGGATGCTCTTTGCAGCAGTCGCTGTGTTCTGCTACCGCAGGGGTCTTGAGAAGAATAGCCATGAACTGTGGGTTCAGTTTTCTCCTCTTGTTGGCAGCTCGCCCAGGGAGGTGAATTTCACTGGGACAAGGAAAGGGGGGAAAGCAGAACTAATCACAAGAATTCTCACCCTGCTTCTTTCTCCACAGGGGTAAAGGCCCAGATCCAGCTGGTCCAGTCTGGTGCAGAGGTGAAGAAGCCGGGGGAGTCTTTGAAGGGGTCCTGTAAAGGCTCTGGTTGTACATTCACTCGCTATGCAATCACCCGGGTTCAACAGGTTCCCGGGAAAGGGCTGTTTGATATCGGCTGGATTAGCACGGACACAGGGGCACCAACCTGCAGGGAGAACTTTCAGGGGAAAGTCACCCTGACTCTGGAGAAATCGCTCAGCACAGCCCTTCTGCAAGCGGGCAGCCTGAAGGCTGAAGGCACTGCAGTGTATTATTGGGCCAGATACACACACAGAGAAACCGCATTCGGGGTCGTTCTATAAAGGGAACTGGATGAAATGTACAGCCCGTGGGATGGCAGGAAGCAGGGGCTTCTGCCCGCAGGGGAACAGTTCTAAGGGCGACGCTGAAGAGCACAAGCCAGAGACATGGAACAGGGTCCGGGTGCTGGGAAATACAAACACAGTCACTGCTTGTATCGCCACCGCGCCCAGCAGCCCCAGAGACGAACGAGGAGTCTTGTGCTCAGCACTGCCCCAAGCCCGCCCCCGGAGCGGGGAAACACTGTAGGGGGGTGCGACGGCGGATTTTCAGTTTCTTTTACCTTGCCAGTGATGAATACAAACAGCCCAGGGGCCAGGGTTTAATACACTGGTTAACAACCCACGGGACAAACACCGCAGATACTGAACAGAAACACGTCCAGAGGGCGGCAGCAGCCTTCCACAAACGCTTTAAAACACGGACTCTTTTCGGAGGGGCAACGGGAGTGAGCGGGGAGCTTGGATGGCACCAACTTCTGCTGGAGAAAAGCGGTCGGGTGCACAGAGCGGCGCTGAAGACGCTGGAAAGCTGGTCTCTCTCGCCAGCAGCAGCTGGTCCAGGGACAGGGATCGCCCACCGATGTCCTGGGAGCCACAGGGCTACAGCAGCGCTGCGAACAATTCACGTTTTATCCGCCTCCGCTCTGCACTGCGGCGCGTATCCTCAGCGCTGCGGAGCCCACGGCCCAGGTGGCTTCTCTCCTCCTGCTGCACCCGGGAGGCAGCGCTCCCGCTCCGGACCCCGAGGCAAAGGGTTCCCATGAACTTTCTCCCGTTACCTGGGTCATTCCGAGCCATCGCAGGAGAAGCAGGGGGCAGCCAATGAAATTGAAAAGGGCAGCGCGTATTGACATGACACACCATGTAATTAAACTGTGGAATCCATTCTCAAGACAAGTCATCGGGGCCAAGAACTTAAGAATGTTCAGAAGAGGACTGGATATTTACATGGGTATAATATTCAGCGTTATAATACAATTGAAAGGGTCATTAAACCTCAAGCATCAAGGTTTAAGCCAGTCTCTATTCTAGATCACGGGGAGATGTGCGGGGCAGACTGGCCCACTTCCGCCTCCAGAGTTCTTACATCTTCCTCTGAAGCGTATTATTGACCATTGCCAGAGAAAAGGTAACAGCTTAAATGCACCTTAGATCTGACAAGTCTGGGACGCATGTCTCCCGACATCCTCTGGTGTCTGCGTGCCTCACAATCAAAGCTCATTTATCAAAGCCTCTGAGCAACCCACCCCGCAGAGCCCATGCTGCGAAACGCATCTCAGAAAGAGCGGCTCAGACCCCTCCATTCCCACTCACACGGGCTGAATTTTGACCCTTGCAGAACTGAGCCTTTTAACGCACTTGTGGGACAAGCAATTGCAGCCACTTAGCTCCTACCTGCCCCAATGCTGCCTACTGCAGCCGGTGCCGGTGGGCAGAGAAAGCCAGATCCACAGCTAGTGTGAATCAGCCCAGCTTTCCTGGAACCAGCGGGCCAGGCGCTCAGACAATGTCAACAGGTGTGACTTCATTGAAGTGAACGGGCCAGATCCCATTCAGCCTAAATCAGCGCTGCCCAGTTAAGGTCAGAGGGTGGCCATGCAGCCAGCGTCCATCCGCCAGAGCTCCTTTGAAGTCCATGGGGCAGTGGTAAATCAGCAGAACTGGATTCATGCCACTTTCCCCCAATTGAAATACTTTTCTCAGCCTGATCTTGTGTTTCAGAATTTCTATCCAACAGCCCAGCTAAATCATGTGCTGACCAGCCTCCTGTTCCACATTCAGAAGCTGCCGCTGGGAGGGAAAGAGGAAGATTGCGCAAGAATTACCCAGCAGTTTGTACAGCAGCCTTTGGCTCTCTGGGTTTGTAGCACTGTGCAGAGGTGGGCAAATACCCAGAGAAACAGCCTAGAGCTGCACTGATTAAACACTCGAAAAGCTCTGGCTATCAGTGCTCTGGGTGCAAAGAAAAACAATTGGTCATTCCCCAGGATCCTCTGCTTGTGTGTCAGATGAGAAGCCCACAGTACAAGGAAAATCTGTATTCTAAATTCTCTCCCTTTTGAATGAATAGTAAATCCTCTGTGGAACACCATCCCCACGACCTCCACCTTCACACAGATAAACCCAAATGATACAAATTAAACTAACTAGAATTATTTCGTAAAGCTGTTGGCTCTCCTTGAAATTCCACCTGTCTACTAGTCGTTGGGCTGTTGGATTTGGAGTCAGGAGACAGCGATTTTTTCCCAGCCTCTGTCACTCACCTGTTGCTGGCCACTCCCTTCCATGACCTGTGCCTCTATTTCTCCCTGGTCCCCTTTCCTTATTTACAATGGGATTTTCAAAGCCCAGTAAAAGATTGGGATTCTCAATTCTTATTCATTTGGGCATCCACGTCCCTTAGGTGGCTTTGAAAAAAATTTCAGCCTGGTAAGAGCTTTGTGCAACGGACGATCTCACAGGTCCGAGGCCTGACACTTGGCTGGGTCCTCTTGGTGTTATTGTAACACAGACAATATTAGCCTGAAACCTTTTCTCTCAGTGACATGACAAGTGGAATTCCACCATTCTGAGCTAAAGCTTAAGTTCACTTTTTCTATCTAGATAATTATATAGACCCCATCAACCCAATATCGTAGAACCTCGAAACATCAATTTATCTTTATATCCCTGGACCCCCTGAGACACGATCTCTCCTTTTTATAGGTGGAAACCTGCAGCACTAAGGCCCAGATTTTTCAAGGCATCTCCGTATTTGATCATGAGATTCACGCTCTTAAATCGATTAGGCATTGAACCGCTGAATGAAGCAATGACTGACACCTGGAAAACTCTCAGCCTAAACCCCTTGAACTCTCTGGTCTGTAGATGCCCGAAGAATCAGAAAGACACCTTGTGAGATGTTCAGAATCAGATGAGTGCCTAACTCCCATAGATTTCAATAGAAGCCAGATTTTTAAGATCATGATGGAACCTGACTAGCTACTTATCTGCTTCTTCATTTGCCTCAATATTTTTAATAACCGAGCCCCAATAGATAAAGGCTGGGATTGGGAGATGCCCTGAGATTTAGGTGTCCAAATCACACAAAAACAACAAAATGAAATTGGTGTTCCTAACTCCTTTAGGTTCCTTTCTTAGGGTCAGAGATTTAAGGGCATAGTCTGAGCTCCTGCAGAACACAGGCCAGAGGATCTTTACCAGTTTGAGACTCTCAGCCTGTCCGATTCTAGGCTAACAGTTAACTTCCCATTGCAAATTATACCTGTGCCATAAACTTTCACCCTTATCACGACACTGATGTTAACCCTTTGAGGTTGAAGTGCCAGTCTCTGTGTGGATTCCTTTCGGCCTGGTGTTCTATTTCAAGCTTCAGTCTGTAAAGGTGTGAATGAAACAAATACAATTATTTTCCTGCAAGTGTACGTGTAAACCAGCCCTCAGTCCAGTGCTTTAACCACAGCCCCATCCAGTTGCTCTTTATACACCACAAACAAACCATGGAATTTCACGGAGGAAGCCTTCTGTTTAAAGCCAAGGCCGCTAGAGACACTTTCCAAACTACACCCCTTTCTGGGTCTAGTTCTCTTCATTAATCATCATGCTCTCCTTATGGAGATCTCTTCTCTTCCTCTCTGCTCTCTCAGGTGTGTTCCTGTTCCCTAGAGTTATATCAATAAACAGTTAGGTTATGTATTGTACTATGCACTGGGTACATGACTGGTATCTTCTGTGTTCCCAGGTGTCCGGTGTGATGTGGAGCTGGTGGAGTCTGGCGGTGGATTCAGAAACTCAGGAGAGTCCCTAAAACTTTCTTGCAAAGCCTCCGGGTTCACTTTCAGCAGCTATTGAATGGACTGGGTGCGCCATGCCCTGGGGAAAGGGCTGCAGTGGGCAGCCAGCATTAGGCAGGATGGGGGAGATAGCTACTATACAGACTCGGTCAGAGGGTGAGTCACCATCTGCAGGGACAATCCCAACAACCTGCTGTATCTGCAAATGAGCGGCCTGAAGACACTGCCCGGTATTACTGTGCGAGAGACACACAGTGAGAAGAAATCCACGCACAGCCATGCAAAAACCCCTGGGGCAGCACAGAGAAAGGCTGTCACTCGCTCACCATTAAGAATGAGATTTTTCCAAGCTGCCAAAAGAAGTTATTGGGGGTTCTCAAACATCATTGCATCGCAACCCCCTTCTGACAACAATTATTACACTTCCCAGGAAGGGGGACCAAAGCCTCAGCCAACCCGAACCCAGCTGCCCCAGTCAGGGAGGCCAGAGGTCTTCAACCCTATGCAGGGGGCCTGTAATCTGAACCCTGCAGCTCAGGGATGAAGCCGAAGCCTGAGCACCCCCGGCACAAGGTCGCGGGGCTCAGCCTATGGCTTCAGCCCTGGGATTTGGCCCCATGCCCCTGCAAGTCTAACGACAGCCCTGGCAACCCCATTAAAATGAGGTCGCAACCCACTTTGGGGTCCTGAACCACAGTTTGTGAACAGCTGATTTATATGCGCAATTCGCAATTCCAGATCACATTGGTGGCTTTGAAATTCTTAACCTAAGTGGCCAGCTACAAGACAAGTTGGCATTCTTGGTAACACGACATTGCTTAGTTTTTCTGTACATTCATAGAATGAACACAGACATTCCTAGGTACTTAATACATTGAAGGGAACTCCTGGGATTCATACAAGTGAGGGCCGGGTCAGGAGGTCACAAGCATCTAGTGTTACCTCCTGTTCGTATATAACACAGACATATAACATCTATCACCTGTTCACTGAATGTTCACATCAAACCTTCTCATTGCTACCATAAGGAGGAGGCATGTGAAGTCAAACTTCCAGATAACAGTAGCGAAAGGCACTTCAGAGAGAGAAATTTCTTATGAAAAGGATGACGGATGGATTTTCTGCAGTACAGTGAAAAATCTCTGGAGGAAGTTAAAAAACCAAATCAGACTTTAAAGAAGCCCCCCTACCCCATGGTTTACAGGAGACAAAAATAACCAAGTTACATAAATCTAAAGGAAGAACAGGGGGAAATCGTTTCTGTGTTTACCAAAACGACAGACCCACATGGGGGCAGCAAAGAGTCATAATAGCTTTAAAAGAGTTTCTTCCCAAAGACTGAAGCTGGGAATAATCACAAGGAATTATTGTCCACAGCACCGAAGGCTGGAATTTTCAAAGTCAGGGTTTGCCCACCCACATCCCTTTCAAATCAATGGGAATTGAGCATCCAGCGCTCTTTGGAGGTTTTGGAAATCACAGCTCACATACATATTTCACCAGTGAAGAGGGCTGGTGTTGATACATTCATTGATAGTGGGTTATTTTGGTTTCCTATCCATTGGGTGTTACACTTTGGTAACCCACTATTAGGCGCCTTAACACACGAGTTTACCAATTATCTGTCAGCTCACACTGAAGTCCCCCCTGAGGTCAAAGTGACTTTAGTGTTTTCCTGGATTGGGGCCCAAATTGTTTTAACATGCTCTAGACTCCTCCAGGACTGTGTCCCTCTAAACTCTCAGGTCATTTATTTGTAATGGCGGGTGAAGCTGAGGTTTAGTCAAATGATTTAGCAATGCCCACATGCAAATGAAGTAGGAAAACTGACTGATAAAGGCGAGCAAGGGACCCTCACCAAAGAGCAGCCAGCAGAGGAAGGGTTACTGCTCTGCAGCCCACAAAGTTGTTGTGGAGACTGAAAATGATCTGTCTGGGGTTCTTCTTCTTTTTAGCAGCTTTCCCAGGTAAGTGGATGAACCTACAGGTGTCTGGTTAGGACGGCTGGGCTAGGATAGGGAAGATGGTTTTAGAGCTAAGACGTAGCAGTCGGATTCAGAGATTCTGGATTCAAAATCCAATCTCTGAACAAATCACAGTGTGGAATTTTAAAGCCCCCTAGTTGATCTGGATACCGAATTTCCATTCATCTTGAATGGGAAGTAGGTGTCCAAATCCCTTAAACAGGGGGATAACTGTACTTCCCTACTTCACAGGAGGGTGGTGCGGATGAATTAATTATTACATACAAGCAGATCAGAAACGGTTATGAGGAGGGCAACAGAAGGACTTGGAGAAACCTGGGGAGAGGAGGAAAACAATGGCATTAACTGGGTTTTTATTGTTGTTTGTTGACAGGTGTCAGGTCCCAGATCCAGCTGACCCAGTCTGGGACAGAGATCAAGAAGCCTGGAGAGTCTGTGAAGGTGACATGTAAAACCTCCGGCTACACTTTTACCAGCTACAACATTCACTGGGTACGACAGGCTCCTGGGAAAGGACTAGAGTGGATAGGATACATCTATCCCGGTGATGGTGGCACTGGCTATGCCCAGGCCTTCCAGGGGCGATTCATCATCACCATGGACACCTCCATGAGCACGGCCTATCTACAGCTGGGCAGCCTGAGAACCGATGACACAGCCAGGTATTACTGTGCTAGGGTCACAGTGACACAAACCCCATCTACAGCAATTCAAAAACCCTCAGTGAGAGAACCCAAGTGTCCGACGAACACTGCAGCCTTTAGTCCCTCCAGAGAGCATTTGCCCATGTAAACAGACAGGGGGTAATTCCTCCCCAAACGTCTTAGGCTCCTAACTCACTTAAACCTCATTGTGAGTAGATTTTTCTTCTGTTTCCTTAGTGGTTTCTCAAAACGTGGAGTCGGCTCCTGTGACACAGTCACCTGTCACAGCAGCAAAACGGTCCTGGGTGAACGCCCTGAGCACCAGGCTACGGGGTATTTGGGGAGGGGTCTTTCAATCTCTCCTCTTCATGCTGTTCTACTATGACTAAATTAATACTCATTTGGTCTGAAAGAGAATGGGATGCACTGGGGGTGTCTGTACCCCAAATGTCAGCCTGCCCTTGACAGTGGAAGACGTGGGCTCAAGTCCCAGCTCCCACATCAGGCAGAAGGGAAGAAAATGACCCTGGCTCTACCATGTCCTAAGCAAGTGCTCTAACCACTAGGCTAAAAGCCAAGGGATGCACCAACAAATCCTTCTCTGGTGTAAGTGGTTGTGGGGAAGTGGGAGTTAAGTAACAGCTTAGTCACCTAACTCCAGGAGAGGGCCATGAATCCCAACTGGGGTGAGCCACCTAAATCTCTTTCGCTGATGGGACTTAGGACCCAACCCCTCCTCAGCATTTCCTAGTGAGTAGGTCAGACAGCTCCCCGCTCAGTGCATATTCTTTTGCAGATTCCCCTTATCAAGCCCCTAAGTCTCCTCTAGACATGCACCCTTACCTCTAGGGCATCCCCACCTGCCCAGATGGGGAGTTACAGGAGACTTTTCCACTCACATCCCTCTGGTGGCCATTTCTCAGCAGCAAGTGTCTCAGGCAGTGTCTTCTCCAGGTTGTCCCACTGGGCCTCCTAGGTCTCAACCCAAGCCCCACAGCTGTTCAGTCCCATTCCAGGGGGAATCTCTGAACCAAAGGTCCTTCCCCACCCCTCCAAGCTTCACTTCAGTTCCTCCTCTTATGAGTGTAGAGGGCCCCTTAGCTCCTCCCACTGGGAGCCCAAGTGCCCTTTAAACTAGCCTTCTACCCTTCATGGCCTTCTAGCTCACTCCCTGGTCCTCACAAACCCTACCTCAGGGCTCCATCTCACTCTACCCCCCCCCCCGAGTTCACCCCATTCCCATAGCACTGCTTTCTGACCATAGCCTGTCCCCAACTAACTAAACCTTCCTCCAGCAACTCTGCCTAGATCCCCTCCCTCTAGGCCTCTACTGAGCTCCCAGCTCTATTGAAGCAATGCTCTCACTCACCACAACAGCCGGGCTCAGTCTTTCTAATGAAGCCCCATTACACCCAGCTGGGGTCACTAATGAGCTCCTATGTTCCCAGCTCATCAGTGAGGCTGAGGAATATCTGCAAAGTCATGGGTCAGGTAGATTCCAACTTGCCTCAAAAGACCCATCAGCCTGTGACATCTGCCCACGTGTTTCATAGGGCTGGAGGTGCCTAACTCAGGGGGTTGGATTGCTGGCAGGGTCTTAAAGTTACGTAGTCCAAGCTTCAGCCACACTCTTCTTTGTGTTCCAAGGCCCTAAAGGGGCAGGTAGGCACTTACGTGGATTTTCACAGGATTGATCCCATGGTCCTGGGCACACAGGACCCATTGCAAGTCAAATCTCACCATGAACTTTCACCCAAACCCTTTCATTGATTTTCATAGAATCATAGAATATCAGGGTTGGAAGGGACCTCAGAAGGTCATCTAGTCCAACGCCCTGCTCAAAGCAGGACCAATCCCCACTTTTTGCCCCAGATCCCTAAATGGCCCCCTCAAGGATTGAACTCACAACCCTGGGTTTAGCAGACCAATGCTCAAACAACTGAGCTATCCCTCCCCAATCTTTATGATTTCAACGCCCGTCTGGGGGTGGATCCCACATTCCCAATTCAAAGTGTGTCCTGCTTCAATCTTATTGCACTTTTGGAAGGTGTGAATTCAACAGAGGAGGTCGTTATTTCACTGTAAATTTGTGAGAGGACCAGCCCTGGCCCCAGGGCTTTAACCACAAGCCCATCTGGTCCCTTTGTGTGCTTGAATCAAAATACTGTAAATTCAGCCTTCTGCTTAAAGCCTGAGCTCCTAAAGACACTTTACAAACTACCTCCCCTCTTTCTGTAGCCAAGAATCTATTTCTTTTCATCCATCACCATTATCAGGAGCTCCTTCTCCGGATTTCTTCTTTTCCTCCCAGCTCCCTGGGGGGTGTTGTTCTTCCATAGAAATATTTCCAGAAAGAGAGTTAGAATGTACTTGTTGTATGTATGCCTTGGGTACATTGCTTGCATGTTTTTGTGTTTGCAGATGTCTAATGCGATGTAGGGCTGGCAAAGTACTCAAGAAAACCCAGGAGATTCCTTAACAGTCTCCTGCAAAGACTCTGGGTTCACTTTCATTGGCTATTGGATGAAATGGGTACCTCAGGCTCCAGGGAACGGGCCGCCGTGGTTAGTTGACATTAAGTAGGATTCAAGTGAAAAGTACTATGCAGACTCAGTCAAAGGACAATTCACCATCTCCAGGGAGAATCCCAACTCCCTGCTCTGTTTGCAAAAGAGCAGATTGAAGCCACCGCCCTGTATTACTAGGCCAGGGACACAATGAGACTAAATCCGCCCAGGCGCAGACAAAATTCCCAGACAAAAACTCGCTCGGTTCTGCACCGGGGAAGTTTTCACTAGCTAACGTTAAGAATAAGATCTCCACGCTCCCTAAGGGAGTTCAACGCACACTTTGAGTTTCCAGCTCCATTAATTGGCTTTGAAACTTCGCCTAGGTGGCCAGCTGCTAGGCAAGTTCTCATTGTTGGCTATGGCTATAATTGCTTGCTTTGGCTGTTCATTCAGACAGCAGAGAGCAAGACGTCTGTCCATACAGAGCAAACTGAACAGGGCTTCTTCGAGTCCCACGCTCCAAACCGAGAAATGAACATCTTGTCCGATCCCCTGCACCACACCCCTTCCTCGGGTTCAGGTAAAACCTCCTTCCTCTGCTGCTGTGACAGGGATGGCTCTGGGATCCTGAGCTGCCAGATTACAGTGGTGACAGACACAAACAAGAGGGAGAGGGAAAGAGAAAGGGAGAGAGATTTTCCACGATTTAAGATAAATCCCCAGAGTCACTTTCAGAATCTAAATCAGCATTTAAAGAAAAACAACGACCGATATTTTCTGGCTGACAAGACACAAAACACTCTCCAACATTAAAGAAAAGCGAGAGCAAGGTCCGGGGCAGCAAAATGTCCTGTGTAAGAACGGGGAGAAATATTTCATAAAAAGTGAACCCGGAAACACTCAAGAGGATTTTCTCCTCTGATACATAAGGCCGGGATTTTCAAAGCCAGGATTTGGTCACAAAGCAAAGCTGTGAAAAGATTGGAAAGTAAGTACCTGGCATTCCCAGGGGGTTGTGGAAATCACAGCTCACCTACACATTTCAGCAAAGAAGGGTGCTCATGTTCATAGCTTCAGTTAGTGCATTTTTTTTTTCATACCCACAGGTTATTTCAGCCTAGTAACCCAATGTCAAGCATCTTAACATTCGGGCTTCCTGTTTATCTCTCTTACACTGAAATCCCATTGACATCAGCATCTTTCATGCTTTCCTGAATGGGAGCATGAATTCCATTGCAATGGCCTCACGATTTCCATGATTCTGTCACTCCGGGTTCTGAGGTCGTTTATTTGCCAAGCTCGGTGCCGCTGCGCTTTATTCAAATGCCTTGGCAATGACCACATGCAAATGAAGTCGGGAAACTTCCTGATAAAGGAGAGCGACTGAGCCTCACTGGAAATCTGCCGGGGCAGCCAGACAGTTCACAGTCATTGCACCAGACAAGGTGGTTGGGTAGAATTGAAATGGCGTGTCTGGGGTTCCTTGTCCTTTTGGCAGCCTTCTCCGGTAAGTGGAGGAAACTGACAAGCAGCTAGTTAGGACAGCAAGTGTAGCAACGGATGGTTTTCTGGTTAAGATAGAATTATTGAGTGACAGTCTTCTGTGTTTGAACCCTGCATCTTTCACATGTGACTTGAAACCAGTCATTGAATGTGAAAAGTTACCTAAGGGATCTGGGTGCTAAATTCCTGTTGGTTTTACTGGGAGCTAGGTGTCAATATCCCTTAGGCATTTGGAAAATCCCGGGCTGAATCTGTGTGTGACTCAGTTTCCTGTCTGTAAAATGGGGTAACAGCACATCCCTACCTCAGCAGGGTGATGTGGGGATAAATTCATATGTACACCAGGAGCTCAGATAATTCTATGGTGGGGGGAGCAATAGAAGTATAACTCTGGGAAGAGAAGGGGAAAAAAAGAGAGAGAAATTAATCATGTTTTCTTCCTTATTATTACTCCTTTTCAGGTGTCAGGTCCCAGATCCAACTGACCCAGTCTGGGGCAGAAATCAAGAAGCCTGGAGAGTCTGTGAAGGTGACATGTAAAACCTCCGGCTACACCTTTACCAGCTACGGCATGCACTGGGCACGGCAGGCTCCCGGGAAAGGACTGGAGTGGGTTGGAGCTATCAATACCAATACTGGTGACACTAGCTACGCCCAGGCCTTCCAGGGGCGATTCACCATCACCAGGGACACCTCCATGAGCACGGCCTATCTACAGCTGGGCAGCCTGAGAACCGATGACACAGCCACGTATTACTGTGCTAGGGACACAGTGACACAAACCACATCTGGACCAATTCAAAAACCCTCCAGTGAGAGAACCCGGGTCTCCTGCGAACACTGCAGCCCTCAGCCACCCGGGGATTCCTGTGAACAGACTCTGGGTAATTATCCCCTAGTGACTTAGGATCAGTGAAAGCTAATGGGATTTAGATCCTTAAGTGCCTAAACCACTTTTCAAGCTAGGACTCTGTTCCCGGGACAGAGTCAACATTAGCCGGAGGAGAAGGGGACCAGAACAATCACAGCCCTTGGAGAAGCTGGGTGTGCCAGGAAGCGTGTGTCTGCCACAGGATGGGAGCCGTTCCCGGGGCGTTGACCCCCTGCCTTCGCCCGCAGCTCCCGGGAGGGAAGGGAGCCCCGGCTATTAGACCCTGTTAGCGAACCTCGCTGGGAGTGAGAGGAGACTAAGGACCCCCCCAAAACAGGCGCCTTTAACTCCGTCTGTGGGAGGAGAGCGAGCCCTGGGGAAAGGGGGCTACCCAGGGAGTGCTGAGGAGGGAGGGCACAAGGGGCGGGTGGGCGGCGAGGTCTATGGGCCCGTGGCGCCTGGGCACCAGGAATATTCCTGGCCCGGGGCCCGGCTCCAGCAATGTCTGAGGCCGGGTCTCTCCCTCGGCCCCGACTTCTGCCCCCGGGTGCTCCCCGGCGGGTGATTTAAAGTGGCCCCGGGGCCCCCGCCCACCACCGGCAGCGCAGCGGAGCTGAGCGGGGTCCTGCCTGCTCGCTCCACGTGGCTGCCGGCCCCGCCCTGCGGCCCCTGGGTGGGGCGGCTCGGGTCTGTGTCCTTGCGCTTTGGTCCCGCCCCAAGCGCCCCTGCAACCAATAGGAAACCCGGCTCGCCCTGTCTAGGAGCCCCAGATAAGCGCTGCACCCCCCACCCCCTCCCAGAGCCTGCACCCCTACCCCTTTCCCACACACCCCCTCCCACCCTCAAACTCCCTCCCAGAGCCTGCACCCTTCCTGCACTCCAGTCCCCTGCCCCCGCCCAGGGCCTGCACCCAAGACCTCCTCCCCCCACCCAAACTCCCTCCCAGAGCCTGCACCCCCTCTCCTGCCCCCAAACTCTCTCCCAGAGCCTGCACCCTTCCTGCACCCCAGACCACCTTCCCCCACCCAAACTCCCTCCCAGAGCCTTAGTCAGGTGGGTGGTGGAGTTTGTGGGGGGCGGGATTTGGGGGGGGCAGGCTCTGGGCGTTCTGAGCACCACCAAAATGTCTACAAACCTGCCGCCCGCCTCCCCTGAGAGGAGCGGTGCTTAAAGAAGGCCAGGTCCCGGTGTGCTGCCCCAGCGAAGAGAGGCAGCCCCGAGAAAGGTCGCACTGACTTTGGGCTCACAGGCCGGGGCTTCCCTTCTTCAGGAGAACACGGACACCTCAGAGGAAAAAGACTTTGATTTCACTGAGCCCTGAAAACTTATGGGGTCAGTGGGACTCAGAGCCACTGAAGGGAAATCCGAGTGAAATAAACACCCGGGCATTTTTAATAGATCTGCTCCATCTCCGTCTTTATGTTCCCCACCACTTCTGTGGGGGGCAGGTCGTCTTGTTTTACCAGTGAGTACCTGAGAATGGTCCCTAACTCCCTTAACAAATAGTCCCCGTGTGCCTAAGTGTTTTCCCCATGAAGAGAGGATACACAATCTAGCCCAGTAAAAGGACATCGGAGGCGAGGAGACAGGAGCCCTCACTGAAATGTCACACTTCTCAGAGCAGCCAGTGGCCAGAATTGTCAATGGAGATGAAGGGAATTACATGCCAAAATCCCAATGAAACCAAAGGGGATTTCGGTGTGGGGTTTTCATAACATCCAGCTGCCTCTGCAGTACAAGTCCTGTTTTCCTCTGCCCCTCTGGAAATCACAGCCAATGTCTGTCTGCTAATGACACTTTGGGGCTGAGATTTGAAATCCCAAATACCGTTTCGATCAAGGGGACCCAGCTACACTAATCTACTCAGCAGCTCTCAAAAATCCCAGTCTCTTTAAACATCAGTTATACAGCTGTGCGGACACGCTGTGGGGGTCTGTCTCACACACCCTAAGGGCGTCCAGGGCCCCATTATGCCGGGTGCCGCACTTCCCCCTGGGGACAGGCAGTCCCAGCGCTGAAGGGTTCACAATCCAAATACTCCAGGCAGACACCAGCAGAGGCTCAGAGAGTTGATGTTACACCCCAAGGTGAACCAACAGGTCCACTGGAAAGGCCGGGAGGAGAACCCAGGGCTGTTCTTTAGATCCCTTGTTTACAGATCATGCCTGAGGCCTCCTTGGCCCAGGGATATTGTACAAGTATTAGATTTTGGGAAGGGTTTCTGTAGTGTGTGTGTGTGTGTATGTGTGTGTGTGTGTGTGTGTGTGTGATTGTAATAGTTGTATCAATACGCTCCCTAGACTGGACACAGGTATAGCTGCAGAAATGTGCCTTATACTGGGATTTTGCATTCTCCTTTCCCACCCAAGAACAGCCACACGAGCTGAAGGAACTTTATACTGATTCATAGACTCAGATTTCAAGGCCAGAAGGGAAGATCTTCATAACTTACTTTGCCCTCCTGTGTAACACTGGTATGTCTGTGTCCATATTAGGGGAGGAGTCTGTTGTACCCCCTGAATTATACCTTTATAGTTCCAATGATACACCTTTTGTGTGTAGACAAGTGCTAAGATTCTCAAAGCTGTCTAGGGGATTTAGATTCCAAGGGATAAATATTCAAAGGCACAAATGGCACTTAGGCCCTAACTCAATTGAAAATCAATGTGATTTTGATGCCCAAGCATTTGTAGCTTTGAAATAGCCACCTCAAGTCCCCATCGATTTGGAAGGGAACTGGGTATCCAAATCCCTTGGACAGCTCAGGAAAGTTCAGCCTCTACATCTGTTTTGTGTTTCCCTTTAAATGCTAATTCTTTTCCTTGAATCCCATTTTGAATATTTTACCTAAATAAACTGCAGCTCACAATAGAATCGGGGCCTTCTCCTGATGTGCTACTGCAAGAGATTTAATTAAAAATAGATTCGGATGAGTTCTGAGAACCAGAAGAACGGCAGGTGCCAGATCCAAGCACAGTTGATGCGTTCTGATTCCTGTTCAGCTCGTTGGAGCTTTTGAGGCGTCTTTGATGTTGAATATGCAAATAAAGTAATTATACTCCCTGTTTGAAGTTTGCAATGGGAGAAAATCACCATCCAAAGGAGTCACCTTGCTTTGCCAGCTGGAGGGTGTTGTAGAAACAACCATTAAATATTTGCTACATTTTCTGTTCCTGCTGGCAGCCTTCCCGGGTAAGTGAATTTCAGAGAGATCTGGGGTGTGCAGGAGAAAGGAGAGCCAACAAGAAGGGTACTCAGACTCATGCACTCTTGTCTCGTAACTGCAGGTGTCTGGTCCCAAATCCAACAGGTCCAGCCTGGTGCTGAGATTAAAAAACCTGGAGAGTCAGAGAAGCTGTCCTCTAAACCATCTGGGTACAGTTTTACTAGCTACTTGCTCTCTTGGATTCAACAGGATTAACCCATATAATGGAGGAATTGGCTATGCCTACAAATATAAAGGGTGATTCACCCTCTCCAGAGACAACTTCATCAGCACAGCCTATGTAGACATCAGTGGGCTCAGAAGTGAAGACACCACCATATACTACCATGAGAATAGCACAGCAAAAGGAAACCCAGTCAGAGTCATGGAAAAACTATCTGCAGAGGAAACCACAATCTCCTGAGCACATGGGAGCCCCTGGGGCAGCAGGAAACAGGAGTCTGTATTCTATTTATACGACTCATTGCACCCTATAACTGGAAATGTATCTGCACACCCGAAAAGTGAAACACAAGCACTGCGGTGTCCTACAAAAAAGTGACTTAACAGGGACTGATTTATAGAAAGCACCAGGCATCCATTGTGACAGATTTATGTTATTAATTTGCCTGGAGAATTAGGTGATTAGGCTGAGGCCCCAGGATCGTTAGGAGAGGAGATGAAGGAGCACACCAAGTGACTAAGTTTTAAAGCTTTATTAATAAAATAAAGTAAAACAACAGCGGAGAGTGAGGGGTGCTTTTTACGTTACTGAGAGGAAGGAAGAAAGCATTAGTGTCCCAAGCCCTAGCCCCCTTTTATACTTACACACGCACGACCTGGGGCTGGCCAATCCGGGGTGTAATGTAAGAAGAAAAGAGGGAAGGGTGGACGGGAGTTTTGTTCTGTGCACAGGCTGCCCAGAGTTCGCTGTTGATCTCTGACCTACCCTGGCTTTTGGGAGGATTTTTAAGACCTGGGTTTTTTGGGGGGCCTTCCATTCAGGGACTTCTGTCCCCCATGCTTTTTGTACCAGTTCAACCCCGCTTTTCGCTGCTTTTCGCCACTTTTTTAAAACACACCTGCTTTAGGGACGCGAGACGGCTTTTTTTTTCCTTGCTGACCTTTGTCGTTTTACTTCTTTTTGCAGCCCCTGCAGTTTTGTTTAGCTGATTTTTTTTTTACAGCTCTTTGGGGTTGGAATTCAGGCCCCCGTCTTTCTTGGCAGGCAGCCGAGAGTCGGTTGTGTGCTGTGGCCTTGGGCTGGAGTCAGCGTCTTATCTTTGGATCTAGCTGGAGCATCGAGTTAACCCATTTCTTTTTTTTTTCTTTCTCCCTCTACGGCCTCTCATAACTGCAAAGGAACCTGTTACTTTACACTTACACCTTTAACCCTTCTCGAAATGCCTCGTGATGCCTGTGACAGCATTAGCAACGTACAATGCTGATTTGCCAGTCCAGGGGTACCCCTGAGGGATGGGGCCATTGGGTTGTGGCATTCCCCCCCACCCACCCCGAATTAACATTCTGTTGTGAGGAGTCACCACTTAGGTTTTTACCCTCCCGCTGACACAGTGGCGAGGGTGACTGTTGGTTTTTACATAAACAGGAATATATTACAAACACAATTGTTATGGTGGCAACAATTGCATCCAGCGGCTGGTAGTGGCTTTTGGCTTTATTAGTAACATAACATAACACATTCCCCGGTTGGCATAGATGCCCCATCCAGATGGCTGTGACAAAGGCAGCTTTTTCAGATGAAATGCGCATCGCAACACTGCGAAGGAGGGGGCATTTGTCTGGAACACAATTCATTGTTCCCGGCTGTGCGTCAACGGAAGGAAAACACTGGGCGTAATCTATGAAAAATTAAACACATTATAATTAGAAACATTAACACTGCCTTGATAAACACAGGAGCCTTTAGTCCCTCCAGAGAGCATTTGCCCATCTAAACAGACAGGGGGTTATTCCTCCCCAAACGTCTTCGGCTCCTATCTTACTTAAACGTCACTGTCAGTAGATTTTTCTCCTCTCCAGTCAATTCTCAAAATATGAATTAGGCTCCTGTGACACAGTCGCTTGTCACAGCAGCAAAACGGTCCTGGGTGAACTCCCTGAGCACCAGGCTACGGGGTATTTGGGGAGGGGGTCTCTCCTGTTCATGCTGTTCCACCGTGACTTAATTAATATTTATTTGGTCTGAAAGAGAAAGGGATGTGCTTGGGGTGTCTGTACCCCAAATGTCACCCTGCCCTTGACAGTGCAAGACCGGGGCTCAAGTCCCTGCTCCCGGATCAGGCAGAGGGTCAGGAAATGATCCTGGCTCTACCATGTCCTAGGCAGGTGCTGTAACCACTGGCACAAGGGGGTTTGGGCGTGTTTCTGAATGTAAATACCTGGGACTAACTCCAGGATAGGGCTGTGAATCCCAGCTGGAGATAGGCACCTAACTCCCTTTAACAGGTGGTACTTAGGACCCAACCCATCCTCAGCATTTCCGAAGGGGTAGGTCAGGCAGCTCTCCACTCATTGTGCTGGCTTTTGCCAATCCCTGGATCAAGCACCTAACTCTTCTCTACAAATGGATCATTTCAGTGTAGCCGGTCACTGCTGGGAAGGGGGCTTCCCTCCCGATGCGATGGGAACCTTCCCTCTCCAGCGGGTGGCCCAGAACAATGGATCCCTGGCACACGACCCCTCTCCAGACACTGACTCCCCTGACTGGAGGTGGAAAGCGGCTCCAGAGCTGAGTCCCCCCAGTCCCCAATATCCCCTCACAATAGCCAGGCCCTCAGTTCCCATGCGAGGAAATACAGTCACTGTAGGGAGCTGTTCATTCCTCCCAGGGTCTGAAAGTGTCAGGAGGACCCCAGCGCCCTATGCGCGGCCCTGCACAGACACTCCGGACGGGACACTCTGACTCCTGGCACCGGAGCCCTGGGGCGAGTCAATCCGATCACTGACAGCAGGAGCGTGTGTCTCTTATAAAGCGGGGCATGCAAATGAGGGAGACAGTTTCCTCTTTAAATCTCTGCCTCTCTCTTCCCAGGCTGCACCCGGAGACACAATCCGCAGCCCCTGGGTCGGTGCAGTCACCAGCCAGTCCCCTGAGAGCTTTCCCCTCCAGCACCCGGGAAAATGGGATTTTTGCTCCTTGTCATTGTCGCTGTAGCAGCTCTGGAAGGTATTTTCCTCCTCTGAAGACCTGGCAGAGTTAGAAGAATATTGTGTTACCGCTGTTTTTATACCGACATTAATGGCCTGTCTTTATTCCCAGGTGTCCGGTCCCAGACGCTGGTGGAGTCCGGAGGGGGTGTGAAGAAGCCCGGAGACTCTCTCCGCCTCTCCTGCAAAGCCTCCGGGTTCACCTTCAGCAGCGCCTACATGAGCTGGGTCCGCCAGGCTCCTGGCAAGGGACTGGAATGGGTCGCTTATATATACCCCGGTGGGGGTACTATATACTACCTCGATGCAGTGAAAGGGCGATTCACCATCTCCAGGGATAACGCCAAGAGTGAGCTGTATCTGCAAATGACCGGCCTGAAGCCCGAGGACACCGCCCGCTATTACTGTGCGAGAGACACAGTGACACCAAACCGGTTTGTGATCGTACAAAAACCCAGGCTGCGGAATCGCCCTTCTCCCGGCGGCCGCGCGGGGGCAGCAGCGACACCCCCCGCTTCGGGCTCGGGCAGGAGACCCGGCACCCGGGGGAACGGGACACAAACCTCCCGCCAGTTTAACCCTTCCGTTCCCGGGCAACGTGTCTCCCCTTCCTGCCCAGAGCCCCGCTGGATGCACAGATCCCTCGCTTCATCTGTGAATTCCAATGCGGAGTGAGTCCTGTTCTGAGTCGCTCTCCCCCCGCAGACCCGGTATGTTGGCTCCCGCTGGGCCAGTCTCGGTGTCAGACTCACAGGCCAGCGTCTCTCAGTGTAAAGGGGATAAGCGCGTTGGGGTTTGCATCAGACCCAAAGGGTGGAGAGAATTGCTCCAGGGGCAAATCCTCCGCCAGTGTAAAGACATCGCAACTGCTTTCACTGGACTCGAGTTACTCCTGATTTACACCAGGGAGGCTCTGGACCTTTCAGCAAACTGGGATGTTTATCGCATTAATGCAGCGGAAGGTGATGAGCTCGTTATAACCGATGTGAGGCCCCCCAGGGGCAGTGCAAGGATAATTTTGCGCCCTGGGCGAAACTTCCACCTGGCGACCCTCCTCCCCGTCCCCCTCCACTGTGCCCCCCCCCCCCACCTCCAGAAACTAGTAATCTTAGCATTATAAACAGCCTCCCAGAACGGGTAACGGCTCTTGTATTGTTTCTTTTTTACCTTTAAGGAGTTTCAGTTGTTTGCCATCGCCTCTGATGGTGTCCCATTCAAAGTCTTCCTGTTGTGCAAAGCTAAACAACTGAGCCTTGCATTGCATCACCAGCCATGTTAGCGGGTGACAAATCCCCCTTGCCCCAAAGGGCCATTATCCCCTGGAGACTAATTTCTACTCCAAGTCCGTAAAGCAGACTTTTAAGGTAAATACACAATATTACCCATGCACACATCTCACAGAGATTCTCACTATTGGCAACTTAGCAGCCTTGTGTAGATCCCTTCCACTTTCCTCTTTGTGGGTAAGTGCCCTGTAAGACACGTGTGGGGTGCAGTGAGTTTGTCAGGCCTGTGGTGACAGCTGTTTGTGAAGATCGGGGGCCCTTTGCCAAGGGGAGCTGGTGTCACAGTGGGCTTGGGGTGGCTGACAGTATGGGGCAGGGCACTGAGGCTTGTGGGACAGGTAACACTCACTGGACTGGGGGGCAGGCAGTGCCGGGATAGCGCAGGGGCAGGTACCTGTCAGTCTCCAGCACTCAGGCCGCGCCAGGGCCTGCAGCCTCTTCACCTCAGAGTCTCCTCCCTTGCCCGGGGGCCGCCCCTCCTCTCAGGCTCCCCGGCCACAGCCGCCCAGAAGGACGCAGGCGGGGGGTGCTGCCGCAGACGAGACGCAAGGGGCTGGGCTTGGCTGGGGCCCCGCACCTGCTGGCTGAGAGAAGCAGGAACCAGGCACCACTCAGGAGGAGCCGGGTGGCCCGAGCCCAGGGCACCTACACTCGCAGCCTGCCCCTGCTGCTGCGGAGGCTGCTGCTGCCCTGGGCTTGGGCCGCCTGGCTCCCACCTAGCAGCGCCCGGTTCCTGCTGCTCTCGGCCGGCAGATGTGGGGCCCCACCCAAGCCCGACCCCTTGCATCTCCTCTGAGGCAGTGCCCCTCGCCCGTGTCCTCCAGGTGCCCGTGGTGGCAGCAGCCGGGGAGCCTGACAGGAGGGGTGGCCCCTGGGGAAGTGGGGGAGACTCCGAGGTGAAGAGGCTGCTGGCCCTGGTGTGGCCCGACAGCTGGAGACTGACAGGTACCTGCCCCTAAGCAATAGTGTAAAAAAAAAATTTTGGGCACTGCTTTTCGGCGCCCCCAAATCTTGGCACCCTAGGCAGCCGCCTAGTTCACCTATTGGTTACACCGGCCCTGGAGCCCCTCACCCTGGTGTCTCCGCCCTTTACATGCGGTTATTGCCTTTATCCCCCCAACGCTGCCGGGAGGCCGGGGAACGATCACAGCCCCTGGTTCAGAGGTGGGGACTGAGGCAGAGAGAGATGGAGGCCGGGTGTGGAAATGGGCCATTCAGGGTCCGGGCGGGGCTGGGGGGCAGAGATCACCCGGCGCCGGAATAAACCCCGCTCCGCTGCGCCGGGGGATGTGGCGCCGCCGGGACTTTCCAAAGCGGCTCCTGGGTTGTTTTCACCAACTGCCCTGAGGAAATCCCAGCCCGGACCCTCCGCTGGTGTCAGTGGGTGGAGCTGAGACATCCCAACCCCCAGTAAAGTGCCCCCATGTCACAGAGTCACCATGGAGATAAAAGACCCCGCCCCTCAGCCCCCGATGGCATCACTCAGCCCAGGGCATTGGGGACAGTCACGTGGCTAAGGGCTGTGGACAGGGACACGGTGGGATTTCATGGGGTCATTCAGGGGGAGGCGGCTGCTGAGGGAGAAACAGAGGCCCGTGGGTGGGAGATCAGGGGGGCACTAAGGTCACAGAACAGTTCCCACTGAATGAGATTTGGCTCCGGCCTCCCCAAAATCTTGTGTGACATTCCCATCCCGCATTAGCTGTCAGCCAATTGTCACTGTCAGGTCTCCCATGGCTACAAAATGCTGAATCTGCTTCCCCTTGTCCTCAGAGAGTTTCTCAGATTCTGGTCCTGCTGCCAAATACTCTTGTCTCCTACAGTCTAACCCAAAGGCAATGAGGAATAAGGGAAGCTTTTCCCTGACCCAAGAACACACTGTGTCTGGCCAGGAAAGGATGTCTCGGGATTTGAGATCATTTTACGTCTTCCTTCGGTAAAAGCGCAAACATGATACCCTAGCCCAGCTGTGACGATGTGACTCAGCAGGGAGGGGGGAGTGTTGACCTGGGAATGTGCCCTGGGGATGGGAGACCTGAGAGCCTGTCACCTGAGCCAGGAGGGGGAGGGGGAGGTAACACCTCTGCCCAGGAATGTGAACAGAGGCTGCAGCAGGGAACCTGCGGGGTGAGTTTAGTTGGCAGTTTTGGAGGCTGGGGAGAGGAACACAGGGAACCCCAGGGCTGGGGTCTAAGCTCCCTGCTCCCCCAGAAGGACGTGATTGAGGGGTCCGGGTTGTACCCACAAGCTCTGTTGTGGACTGTGTTCCTGTTGTCCAATAAACCTTCTGTTTTACTGGCTGGCTGAGAGTGTCACTGGATCCCAGGAAGAGGGGTGCAGGGCCTGGACTCCCCCACACTCCGTGACAGCCACCTCACAACACAGGATAAGGGGCCCACTGAGTCCTCTTCTTCAAGACTGAGGGTAAAGCAAAGGGCAGGAGCTTGTGTCTTATAAGGAAGGGGATATACAGATAGGTCGAGAAATTTCCTGTTTAAATCTGTCCCTCTCTCTGCCCATCCAGCACCTGGAGACACAGTCCATAGCCTACTGGGTCTGTGCAGTGACCGGCCAGTCCCCTGAGAAATTTCCCCTCCAGCAGAGGGGAAAATGAGACTTAGGCTCCATTTGGTTTTCATTCTAGCAGCTTTGGAAGGTATTCTCCACTCTTAAATGCATTGCAGAGAAAGGGGAGATATTGTATTCTTGTTCTCAGTACCATTTCTAAACATGTCCTTATTCCAAGGTGCCCGGTCCCACGTCCAGCTGGTGGAGTCCAGAGGGGATGTGAAAAAGCCTGAAGACCCTCTCTGCCTCTCCTGCAAAGCCTCCGGGTTCACCTTCAGTGATTATGAAATGAATTGGGTCCGTTAGGCTCCTGGAAAGGGCCTGGAGTGGGTTGCCCACATTCAAGTCACCTCTACGTATGACGCTGATTCCGTCAAAGGTTGATTCACCATCTCCAGAGACAATCCCAACAACATGGTTTATTTGCAAATGAGCAACTTGAAGACTGAGGACACCGCCCGCTATTGCTGCGCAAGGCGCACAGTGAACCAAAACCTACAAATGATACTACAGAAACACCAGCTGTGGATTCCCCCTTATCCCATGGGCCGCAGAGGGCTACAGATCATAACCAATACCCCACTGGGCACAGGAATAGGAAGGGTCACAAGGCCATGAGTAAAGTCAGGTTTTATCTATATAATTCCCAGACAATATCCCATTTTGTTGCCCATTGCTCCATAGTGGGTGTGATCTCTGATCAAGTATCAGACAATGTATGAAACTAAAGAGAGACCCTCCCAGCCTTTTCTCGATTTTTCTGGCCACCCACCCAAACCCTGGGCTCCATACACCTACCCAGGCCCCAAATACTCCCTGCTTCCTGGTTTAAACCCCTTCAGGCCAATCCAGTATATGCAAAGTTGACAGCTCCCATTTCCTGGTTAAATACTGACAGTAGCACCTCAGACAAAAGAGCTGACTCATTGGGGACTCCCTTCCTGCCCCACCACCATGCTGTTTGCATTATGAAACTTCATTTGACTGACTGGACTCTCACGTCGAGTTTTTGAACATACAGTTGAACTACACTTTATAGAACAGAGTCATCCCTGCCCTAACTCAAGGGACTGGCCCAGGAAGTTAATTTGACACAAATGAAACCCACCTACAACCCCTCTAACACCTAAGGAATGTAAGAGCAAAGTGGGTGCAAATCATTCCTCCCTCCACTTTGCACAGCTGGGAATGGCCTCATAAGGTTCACATCAAGGCAGAGTCGGGCCCCTGACCTTTTTAACTTAATTATTCACTATTCATATCACTTTTCACCAATTGCTTTCCTCTCTATGGCATCTTTTCTTCGATTGTCCTGACCCAATCAAATCCAGCAGTGAAAAAGTTGGACATGCGCTGTTGATGGATGTAAGGTGAACCTCTACATCATGCCTTGGATCCAAAAGGCTTTCGGGAAGAAGTGGGAGTGGACACTTTACTAGCATACTTCCTACACCAACAGCTACTGGTCTACAACCCTGGGGGAGGGAAGGGGGAGGGGCTCACAACCTCCAAAGACAGTTTCATCTGTATTTACACATCAGCAGTCTAAAGGACATGCACAGTTAGCTCGCTCTCTCTCGCTCTCGCTCTCTCTCTCTCTCTCTCTCTCTCTCTCTCTCACAAACACAATATTCTTACTGAAAGGCAGCAACTTTATAGTACTTTATTATTGTTCACAATCCAGACATCCTAACACACCAGAACCAAAGGCAGAGAGAGACAAAGCAGGCTGCTCCTGAAGGGAGAGTGGCACAACCCATCCCCATCCTGATCTACCATGGCTCTTCGCAAAGTGACTGTTAAAAATCCAGATCACAAGCTTCCCTACGGAGTCCAACAGCCTGCATGCAGGAGAAGGAAACTCATTTCAAACTCAAAATGATGGCTTCAAACGTTACAGCAGTTTTCAATAAACCGTAATGGACTATTGACACTTCAGCCTCCAAGGCTACTAAACATTATGTGATTCTATTTATTCTGCCCCATCTCCATTAACATTAACATGTAAGTCCCGTCCACCTATGCATTAAGGCTACAGTTTATGGTATAAACTTGAGGGTTATGGCAAGACTTCAGGCCTCCGGGTAGGATTAAAATTTAGGATTAAGATTAGCTCTTGGTTTTGGGTTAGAGTTCAGGTTTACGGTTACAAATAGGGTTAGGATTTAGAGACTGATTATAAATTTGAGGTTCAGGTTACAGTTAAAGGTTAATGTAACACGTCATGATTACTATTAGGGCCAGTTTTAGCCTTAAGGTGAGTTTATACATTTAAGGTTAGTGTTAGGGTAAATGTTAAAGATTAAGGTTATTTGTTACCCTTAGAAATAGGGATAGAGTACACATTTAGGTTTGTGTTCAGTTAAGTGTTAAATTTTGGGTATGGTTTTACCTTTATCGTTAGGTTTTAGGTCGGGCTTTAGTGTCAAGGCTGTGATGGAGAAGGAGGGCGGCTATTAAAAGGCAGGGTTAGAATTTACACTGAGGGTTAGAATTCCCTTCAGGGAAGAAGTCAGGATTTAGGGATAGAACTAAGGTATTCCTTTCGCTTTCAGGTTCAGATCAATATAAAGGCTAAGGTGAGGGTTTATCGTAAGGGTCAGCGTTAAAAGTGGGAGTTAGGGAGAGGAGAAAGAAGATGCGAGCTGGACTCCTTATAGACACATAGGAAGCTCTAATCCAGTGGTGCTCGCACCCCGACTGGGAGAGGGGGGTACCCCAGAGATAAACTGCCGGCCCTTCTCTCAGCCACACACAAAGAAACCGAGTTCGCTCTAGGAAATAATTGGAGTCTCTTTTAAGAAGGGAGATATGCAAATAGGGGGAGAGTTTCCTGTTTAAATGTGTCTCTCTCACTTCCACGGCTGTGAGACAGACAATCTGCAGCCCCCTGTCTCTGGGCAGTCGCCAGACAACCCCCCTGAAAACTCTCCTCTCCAAACACAGGGACAATGAGGCTTTGGTTGTCTCTCGTTCTCATTGCAGCAGCGTGTGAAGGTATTTTCTCCCTTTCCATAACTTGTAGAGTCAGGAGACTGTTATTCTGTTGCCCTAGATACTAATTTTTCCCATACTTCATCTTTCTTCTCAGGTGTCCGGTCGCAGGTTCAGCTGGTGGAGTCCGGAGGGGATGTGAAGAAGCCCGGAGACTCTCTCCGCCTCTCCTGCAAAGCCTCCGGCTTCACCTTCAGCAGCTACTGGATGAGCTGGGTCCCCCAGGCTCCCGGGAAGGGGCTGGAGTGGATCGCCGGCATTTACAGCTCTAGCATATAGTGACTCGGTAAAAGGGCGGTTCACCGTCTCCAGAGATGACCCCAACAGCCTGCTGTACCTGCAGATGACCGGCCTGAAATCCGAGGGCACCGCCCGGTATCACTGTGCGAGAGACACAGCGAGGGAATCCCGATGCTGCTAACACGAAAACTCCAGCTGCAGAATTGTGCGTCTCTTGTGCGCCGCGTGGGGGCAGCACGTCCACAAACCATCCGGCACGAGGCACAGGAACGGGATCGACAGAGGGAGTGAAGAAATATCTGTCAGCAGGTGCCCGACCTGTATATCCAGCTGTGATCATGTGTCCATCAAAACGGGGGCGTCTTGAATAGTCACATGCCTGAAAGTGGAACTTATCTGACAGTAGAGTAAAAATGCACAGCGCAGAGGAGGAATATTTGGGGTCTCGATTGTTCCAGGTGTAATAACTAGGACTTGGACTTCAAAGGTCCCTCAAAGCGCCAGGTGTCAAAATCCTATCGCAGTTTGTTGGGAAATAGGTACAAATGCTCTCAGCTTCCTTTGAAAAATAACAAAACGCAGCAATAGTTCTAACGTTCCCTTGAAAGGATACATCAGGTTTCAACCACCTCTGCCCTCAATACAAACACAGATTTTCACATGCTGCTGCCCTGGTCACTAGCCGGATACTCTTCTCTCTATGGGCCTGACCCACAGTCCGCTAAAGCCAAGAGTGGGTTTTTCCATTCCCTTCAATAGAGTGTAGCTCAGCCCTTACATCCGGTGGGATGAGAGGGATTCAAGGGAGCTCTTTGTACACCAGTATGGTCAGATGGCCCCACACTCGCTGGGCGCTACCCAGACACAGAGTTAGCACCAGTCCGACTCCCTCCCTTAGAGCCACCGGCCAAATGACTCCGAGCATTTGGGAAAAGGGTTTGTGTCTCCTATAAGCAGCGAGATATGCAAATAAGGATGAGAGTTTCCTGGTTAAATCTGTAAAGCTGTAGCTCACGAAAGCTCATGCTCAGATAAATTGGTTAGTCTCTAAGGTGCCACAAGTACTCCTTTTCTGGTTAAATCTGCCCCTCTCTCTGCCCAGACCCCTGACTCTGTGCACTTACCAGCTAATCCTCCTCGAACACCAGGCTGGGACCCTCCTTGTCCTGCTCCACCCCCTTTTATAGCTTTGACACAAGGTGGGAATCTTTTGTTTCTCTCTGGGTCCCCGTCCCCACCTTCTAAATGGAAAAGCACCAGGTTTAAGATGGATTCCAGGACCAGGTGACATGGTCCCATGTCCTGTGAGACACCTACTCTCCATTCTTCCAAGGCTGGCCGGCCTGACTCACAGGAACACAGGAAGGTTTAAAAGTAAACAGAGCCATTTACAACCAATTGTCCTGGTCAACGGGAGCCATCAAGATCCTAAACCACCATTAATGGCTAACATTTTGCATAATTACACTAGGACTATAGAGTAATACTTCATATTTCTAGCTTCAGAGATAAGAATGATACATTCATACAAATGGGATGACCACACTCAGTAGATCATAGGCTTTGTAATGGTACCTTACAAGCGACCTTTGGCATAAGGGAAATTCCAGTTACATCATATTCATCCTTAAAACATATTTTTTGTAAAGCATATGGAGTGCAAAGTCTCAACAGCCCACAGGGGATGCATTGCATCATTTTCTGAAGCAGATGACAATGATTGTGATCAGAGACAAGTGACTGGGAACAGTCATCATCATCACCACTTCCCCTTAGACCTCAGAGTGCTTTACAGGGAGGTCAGCACCATTATCCACAGGGTGCAGGTCGCTCATAGAGTCATGGATTCCAAGGCCAGAATGGACCATGTTGAACATCTAATTAGACCTCCACAGGCCAGAGAACTTCCTCAAAAATAATCCCGTGGGCAGATCTTTTAGGGAAAAAACGTACAGTCTTGGTTTAAAAATGGTCAGTGCTGGAGAACACACCACAGCCATTGGTGAGTTGGTCCAATGGCCAGTTACTCTCACTTAGATTTTTGCACCATATTTCCAGTCTGAATGGGTCTAGCTTCAACTTCCAGCCGTTTGTTCCTGTTATACCTTTTCTCTATCAGATCAAAGAGCCCAGGATTAAATCTTTGCTCCCCATGTAGGAGCTGATCCGAGGTCAATGGCAGTCAAGGACACGTCCCTTCTCAGTTCAGAGAGGTCTGGGTCTGAACGTTACACACTTTCTTCACCCATTCCTCAGAATCAGGGAGAAAGACATTTGATTGCTCAGGGAAGGAGTTTGTGTCTCTTATAAGGAGCAGGATATGCAAATAGTAGTGACACTTTCCTGTTTAAATCTGTCCCTCTCTCTGCCCAGGCTGCACCCAGAGAGACAATCCACAGCCCCCTGGGTCTGTGCACTTACCAGCCAATCCCCTGACAGCTTTTCCCTCCAACTCCAGGGAAAATGAAACTTTGGCTCCATTTAGTGTTCATTGTAGCAGCTCTGGGAGGTGTCCTCTCCCCTGGAAAGCATTGGCGGGGCAAAGGAGCAGTCTATTATTGCTATTACGATTAATCTGATGGATAATAACTTTCTATCCCCAGGTGCCCAGTCTCAGTCTCTGATCCCAGAGTTGCAAGCTTACGTGCAAAAGCCCAGAGACTCGCTCTGTATTTCCTGCAAACCCACCGGGTTCACCCTCAGCAGCTACTCCATGAGCTGGGTGAGACAGGCTCCTGGGAAGGGACTGGAGTGGAGTGCAGAGGGGAAATACACCCAACTTCAACTACCATCAATGACGCACAGGGACGCTTCACCATCTCTAGGGACAACCCAAACAACCTGCTGTATCTGCAAATGATCGGCCTGAAATACAGTGAGCAGAAAGCTAAAAAGCCCAGAAGAAAAAACGAGCTGAAATGGTACAAACTTTGCCAACACACTGCAGAGGGCAGCAGTGAATTACCATTAAATACTGTTATAGTAAACTATTTCAAGGACAAGTATTAAAGGGCATGTTTGTGCACAAAGCAGCAGGTAAATATTTAGGGACCTTTATGTATATTAATAATATGAGAAAATATTCTTTCAGGTCTTGTACAGCCAATGACACTACGGAGAATAAAATGTAAAGTGAAATCAATGGGACTAAGAATTGTGCTTCAATGTAAAAGGTGTCCTGCACAGAGATGGGGTTAAGCAAATGCCTCCGTGCTTTCCTGAAGCAAGGCCTAAGAAATTGTTCTAGGGTCTAGATGAAAAATACTTGAAAATTATCCACTGAGCTCCTATGCCCATTAAATTATTTGGAATATGCCCAGCTCGGTAGAGGGGCAGGGGGAATCTCCCTCCGCACACTGCTCCTACCTGCAAGCTCCACCCCCCGCAGCTCCCATTTGTCGGGAATGGGGAGCTGTGGCCAATGGGAGCTGCAGGGGCAGTGCTTGAAGAGAGGGGCAACATGCGGAGCCATGTGCCGCCCCCCTCACCCCACCCCAGCGGCCACAGGAGTTTGTTGGCCATTTCCAGGAGTAGTGTGGGGCCCAGGTAGGCAGGGAGCCTGCCTTAGCAGCTGGAGGTAAATGCTGCAATACACAATGCTGGTGCTTACCCAGGAGACCTCATGGGGGGCAATTTAATCGTGCCTGGGACATTCCCATAGGCTATTTTATTGTGACTGTGACACCTTGTCTCCATAAACTTCTAGGAGGAGTTCAAATACCTTTTCCACATCTTTCTTGTCTGCCATTGCCAGGAGCTTAACCATGGCCTTGGCCCTGGCCCTTGAGGTGTTCCTCTATGAAGTCCATATGATCCTCTACAGGTCCTCTTAGCACACACAGAGTTGCCTTCACAGACTTGACTCACTCTTCTGCTGTGATGTCTCCTGGTCTTGTTGGGAAGCCACCAAACTCTGGAACTTTCTGCTCCCATAGGACATAAATAGTAGGGGGTTTCTTAGCTTCTGCTGCCTGATGGTCTATAACTGCCTGAGCCAGTGATACGGCTTCTCTCTGTTCTGTTCTAGCTTGTTGTAATGCCTCAGCTTGGTCTGATCATCTGCGCACAAGTTCAGCAAAGTGGGCCCATAGTTCTTCAATTCCAGCCATTCTGACGGACCCAGGCAATTCCAGCTCACACAGAGGACGGGACCCCCGTTGCCCAGTTTACAATGTGAGTGTAAATGGGAAGTAGAGTGGGAATGGAAATATAAACAGGAAGATAAATATCAATGGTGCATAATAATCTTCCTTCACTGTAGCGTGAATCCTCCTCAACTGTCCCCTAAAGAAAAACACCCAGACACGCTGCTCTTGGCACACGAATGTCAGGGAGGTTTCACTGCAAAACTTAACTCTGTCCTCAGACTTGCCTCCCCCGCCCAGATTCTCCCACCTGCACCCACAGGCGGGCCCTCAGACCTGCTCCAAAGCACGAGCCAGGCTTGCTCAGATCACGTTCCTAGTGTCATGGATCATTTCAATGTAGCCAGTCACTGCCGGGAAGGGAAAGGGGTTTCCCTCCTAAATCCCTCGCAGCACCATGGGAAATCTTCTGCCTCCAGCGGGGGGCCCAGCCCAGTGGATCCCTGAGACTAGACCTCGTGCCTCCCCACACTGGACACTGAGCCCCCTGACTGGACGTTGCATGTCCCTTATATTTGTGGTACCGGGCTCCAGAGCTGAGTCCCCCCAATCCCCAATATCAGGTCAAAAAAGCCAGACCCTCAGATCCCATGCGAGGAAATACAGTCCCTGCAGGGAGCTGTTCATTCCTCCCAGCGTCCGAAAGTGTCAGGAGGACCCCAGCGCCCTGCGCCCGGCGCTGCACAGACACACAGGAGGGGACAGTCTGACTCCTGCAGCCGGAGCCCTGGGGCGAGTCAATCCGATCATCGGCAGCAGGAGTGTGTGTCTCTTATAAAGCGGGGCATGCAAATGAGGGAGACAGTTTCCTGCTTAAATCTGAGCCTCCCCCTGCCCAGGCTGCACCCGGAGAGACAATCCGCAGCCCCCTGGGTCGGTGCAGTCACCAGCCAGTCCCCTGAGAACTTTCCCCTCCAGCACCCGGGAAAATGGGATTTTTGCTCCTTGTCATTGTCGCTGTAGCAGCTCTAGAAGGTATTTTCCTCCTCTGAAGACCTGGCAGAGTTAGGAGAATATTGTGTTACCGCTGTTTTTATACCGATATTAATGGCCTGTCTTTTTTCCCAGGTGTCCGGTCCCAGACGCTGGTGGAGTCCGGAGGGGGTGTGAAAAAGCCCGGAGACTCTCTCCGCCTCTCCTGCAAAGCCTCCGGGTTCACCTTCAGCAGCTACGCGATGAGCTGGGTCCGCCAGGCTCCTGGCAAGGGACTGGAATGGGTCGCTGCTATATACACCGGTGGGAGTCCAATATACTACCTCGATGCAGTGAAAGGGCGATTCACCATCTCCAGGGATAACGCCAAGAGTGAGCTGTATCTGCAAATGACCGGTCTGAAGCCCGAGGACACCGCCCGCTATTACTGTGCGAGAGACACAGTGACACCAAACCGGTTTGTGATCGCACAAAAACCCAGGCTGCGGAATCGCCCTTCTCCCGGCGGCCGCGCGGGGGCAGCAGCGACACCCCCCGCTTCGGGCTCGGGCAGGAGACCCGGCACCCGGGGAACAGGACACAAACCTCCCGCCAGTTTAACCCTTCCGTTCCCGGGCAATGTGTCTCCCCTTCCTGCCCAGAGCCCCGCTAGTCCTGGGGTTCAGAGGTCCCTCGCTTCATCTGTGAACCCCAATCCGGAGTGAGTCCTGTTCTGAATCACTCTCCCCTCGCAGACCTGGCACCTTGGCTCTCCCGGGCCCACCTCGGTGTCAGACTCACAGGCCAGAGTCGGTCAGTGTAAAGCGGACAAGTGCGTTGGGGTTTGCATCAGACCCAACGGAGGGAGCAAATTGCCCCTGGGGCCAAATTCTCCACTAGTGTAAAGTCACCGCAAGGGCTTTCAGGAGACTCGAGTTACTCCTGATTTACACTGGGGATGTTTATGGCATTAATGCAGTGGAAGGTGATTAGTTAATTATAACCGATGTGGGACCCCTCCCCGTGGCATCTCTGCCCTTCACAAACGTTTATTGCCTTTATCCCCACAACGCCGCCGTGAGGCCAGGGAACTATCACAGCCCCAGGTTCAAAATGTGGGACTGAGGCAGAGAGAGATGGAGGCTGGGATATGGCAATGGGCCATTCAGAGTCCGGGCGGGGCTGTGGGGTAGACAGGGCCAGCTCTCAGTTTTGTGCTCCCCCAAGCAAAAAAAATTTGGCTTCTCCCCCTTTTTTTGGCTTTTACACGTTTGCACTTTGCAATTTTGTTTTGTTTTGACTGTTTAAATTTTAAAAAAATGAAAACAGAATTTGTAGTTAGTGAAATAAAACAATTTCCTACTAGTGTACTCATTAACACCAGCGCCCCAGCAAAGGAGCTTCCACTCCTCCCCTTGGAGCCACCAAAGCCTGGTGAAAATGGAGAGATGGCCCAGCTGCTGCTTCCCCCAGCCACTGGGCCAGTGACCCTGCCAAAGAAGGAAATTCTGTTGGTTTGGCAAATCCATGCTGGCTGGTCCTCGTCATCCACCAGGAGCTTACAAATGCATTGTTTAGTCATTTGTTCCAGTCCCTTTCCAGGATCAAAGTTGGGCTGACTGGTGCTTCATTGGACCTCTTCCTAAAGATGGCAAATGTCAAACCTTTCTCCAGTCCTCTGGCACCTAACTGGGGGAAAGGAGCAACTGGTCCAGGGGCATCCAAAGCCAGGCCCCTGCAGTTGCTCATTTAAGACCCACAAAAGGGTACCTGGCCATGCACCTTCAGCCAAACTCCACCAGCATGGAGCCCCATGGAGCCCCCAGGGCTCGGAGGGCAGATCTGAGTCCCACAGTGCCAGAACAGCCAGGGAGCAGGGATGGTGCCCAGAGCCTGGTGGCGGGCTGGTGTCGAGACACCCGGGTCCCGATGCTGGACCAGTCCCAGGCGACTTGGCCCAGAGGGGGGTGGGAAGCAGCTTTGGACTGGTCAGTCCCGAGTCCAGGGGCAGCTCTGTGAGCCAGGCCAGCTGTTTGCAGTGAAGTCTGGCTCAGCAGGGCCGGAGGAGGTCACTCAGGCCATGCCACGGGTGGCGTCTCCTCCTCTCGGGGGTGGCTCCGGCCCGACCCCTCCCTCTGCCTCTGCGGTGGTGGCTCACTGGTAGAGCCAGCTATAGCTTTTTGCAACCCCAAGCATGTAAGCTTGCTGGTTCTTAGAGCTGGTCCTGGGGGCAGAGATCACCCAGAACCAGAATAAACCCCACACCACTGAGCCTGGGAATGTGGCACCGCCGGGACTTTCCAAAGAGATTCGAGCATTTTTTTTTCATCCATTTGACAGCTGGAAATCACAGCCCCAGTGTAAACGGTGCAGCTCAGGATCCTGCCCACAATAAAGTTCCACAATGTCACAGAGTCACCATGGAGATGACATCACAGCCCAGCACTGGCCCGCAGGGCATTGGGGACAGTCACGTGGCTAAGGGCTGTGGACAGGGACACGGTGGGATTTAATGGGGTCGCTCAGGGGGAGGCAGCTGCCGAGGGAGAAGCAGAGGCCCGAGGGTGGGGGGCCGGGGGGGCACGAGGGTCACAGAGCGCAGCTCCCACTGAGTGAGATACGGCCCAGGACTCCCCAAAGTCTCGCCTAGTCTTAGTTTCGAGGTAGGGATGAAGGTTGGGGGCTAATATTAAATCTCAGGTTAGAATTTACATTCAGGGTTAGAACTGCACCCTGGGTAAAGTCCGGATTTGGGGGCTCTAAGTCAGGTTTTCATGTAGTTTTCCGGTTCAGACATATATGAAGGTGGCGTTTATCCTCAGGGTCACGGTTAGGTGGGGGAGCGAGAGGAGGGATAAAGAAGGTGCCAGTTTCTCTCCTTATGGTCGAGTAGGAAGCTCCGACTGAGACAGGGGCGGTGCCACAGAGACAAAGCGCCGCCTCTTCTCTCAGCCCCACACAAAGGAACTGAGTCCGGGCTAGGAGATGGCGGGGGTCTCTTATAAGGAGCGGGGCATGCAAATGAGGGTGAGAGTTTCCTGTTTAAATCTGTCCCTCTCTCTGCCCAGGCTGCACCCGGAGACACAATCCGCAACCCCCCGGGTCTCTGCAGTCACCAGCCAGTCCCCGGAGAACTTTCCCCTTCAGCACCTGGGGAAATGAAGCTTTGGTTGTTCCTGGTTCTCATTGCAGCATCTCCGGAAGGTCCATTCTCCCTTTCCATGGGTTGGATGTACTGGGGAGGCGGGGGATTATTGTGCTATTTCCCGAGGTATTCATGTTCCCCATAATTAATTGCTATTCCCAGGTGCCCGGTCCCAGGTGCAGCTGGTGGAGTCCGGAGGGGATGTGAAGAAGCCCGGAGACTCTCTCCGCCTCTCCTGCAAAGCCTCCGGCTTCACCTTCAGCAGCTACTGGATGAGCTGGGTCCGACAGGCTCCGGGAAGGACTGGAGTGGGTCGCCCAGACTCCGGGCTGCAGCATAGACTACAGTGACTCGGTAAAAGGGCGATTCACCGTCTCCAGAGATGACCCCAACAGCCTGTTGTATCTGCAAATGACCGGCCTGAAGCCCGAGGACACCGCCCGGTCTCACTGAGCGAGAGACCCAGCGAGGGGAATCCCGACCGGGCTCACACAAAAACCCGAGCGGCAGAACCGCCCTTCTCCCGGGCGCCGCGCGGGGGCAGCACTTCCACAGACAGCCCAGCCCTGGGCACAGGAACGGGACCTACAGCCAGAGTGAAAAACAAATCCGTGCTCAGGTTTCAGAGCTCAATATCCACCTATAGAGCCAGAGACTCCTGGGACTGGAGGGGACCTCGGGAGGTCATCTCGTCCCGCCCCCTGCACTCATGGCAGGATTCAGTATTATCTAGACCATCCCTGACAGGTGTTTGTCCAACCTGCTCTTAAAAATCTTCCCTGATGGAGATTCCACAACCTCCCTGGAAATTGATTCCAGTGCTTAACCACCCTGCCAGTTAGGAAGTTTTTCCTAATGTCAAACCTCCCTTGATGCAATTTAAGCGCAATGCTTCTTGTCCTATCCTCAGAGGTTAAAGAGAATAATTTGTCTCCCTCCTCCTTGTACTCCTCCTTTCACTAACTGTTATCACATCCCAGCAACCGGATGAATGTAACACAAACCTCCCGTCAGTTTTAACCCTTCCATTCCCTGGCAATGTCTCTCCCGTTCCTTCCCAGAGCCCCGCTGGGTGCAGAGATCCCTCGTTTCATCTGTGAACCCCAATCTAGAGTGAGTCCTGTTCTGAATCACTCTCCCCTTGGCGACCTGGAGCCTCTGCTCTCTTGGGGCCCGTCTCTGTGTCAGACTCACAGGACCCCTCCTGTTGGTGTAAAGGAGACAAGCGCATTGAGGGATTGATCTAGTGCCAATCAGAGACAACGGGATTCATTCTCTTGCCCTCCTTTGGGTTTGTATCACACCCAACGGATGGAGCGAATTCCTCATGGGGCCAAATCTTCAGCTAGCGTAAAGTCTCTGCAACTGCTTTCACTAGATTCATAGACTCATAGATATTAAGGTCAGAAGGGACAATTATGATCATCTAGTCTGACCTCCTGCACAATGCCGGCCACAGAATCTCACTCACCCACTCCTGCAATAAACCTCTCACCAATGTCTGAGCTATTGAAGTCCTCAAATCATAGTTTAAAGACTTGTAGGTGCAGAGACTCCTCCAGCAAGTGACCCGTGCCCCATTCTGCAGAGGAAGGCGGAAAACCCCCAGGGCCTCTTCCAATCTGACCTGGAAGAAAATTCCTTCCCGACCCCAAATATGGTGATCAGCTGAACCCTAAGCATGTGGGCAAGGTTTGCCAGCCAGATACCCAGGAAAGAATTCTCTGTAGTAACTCAGATCCCACCCCATTTAACATCCCATCTCAGGCCATTGGGCCTATTTACCATGAATGGTTAAAGATCAATTAATTGCCAAAATCATGTTATCCCATCATACCATCTCCTCCATAAACTTATTGAGTTTAATCTTGAAGCCAGATAGGTCTTTTGCCCCCACTGCTTCCCTTGGAAGGCTGTTCCAGAACTTCACTCCTCTGATGGTGAGAAACCTTCGACTAATTACAAGTCTAAACTTCCAGATGGCCAGTTTATATCCATTTGTTCTTGTGTCCACATTGGTACTAAGCTTCAATAATTCCTCTCCCTCCCTGGTATTTATCCCTCTGATATATTTATAGAGAGCAATCCTATCTCCCCTCAGCCTTCTTTTGGTTAGGCTAAACAAGCCAAGCTCCTTGAGTCTCCTTTCATAAGACACGTTTTCCATTCCTTGGATCATCCTAGTAGCCCTTCTCTGTACCTGTTCCAGTTTGAATTCATCCTTCTTAAACATGGGAGACCAGAACTGCACGCAGTATTCCAGGTGAGGTCTCACCAGTGCCTTGTATAACGGTACTAACACCTCCTTATCCCAATGGAAATACCTCTCCTGATGCATCCCAAGACCACATTAGCTTTTTTCACAGCCATGTCACATTGGCGGCTCATAGTCATCCTGTGATCAACCAATACTCCAAGGTCCTTCTCCTCCTTCGTTACTTCTAATTGATGTGTCCCCAGCTTATAACTAAAATTCTTGTTATTAATCCCTAAATGCATGACCTTACACTTCTCACTATTAAATTTCATCCTATTACTATTACTCCAGTTTACAAGGTCATCCAGATCCTCCTGTGTGATATCCCGGTCCTTCTCTAAATTGGCAATACCTCCCAGATTTGTATCATCTGCAAACTTTATTAGCACACTCCCACTTCTTGTGCCGAGGTCAGGAATAAAAAGATTAAATAAGATTGGTCCCAAAACCAATCCCTGAGGAACTCCACTGGTAACCTCCCTCCAGCCTGATAGTTCACCTTTCAGTATGACCCACTGTAGTCTCCCCTTTAACCAAATTCCTTATCCACCTTTCACTTTTCATATTGATCCCCATCTTTTCCAATTTAACTAATAATTCCGCATGTGGCACCGTATCAAATGCCTTACTGAAAACTAGGTAAATTAAATCCATTGAGTTTCCTTTGTCTAAAAAAACGTTACTTTCTCAAAGAAGGAGATCCGATTGGTTTGGCATGATCTACCTTTTGTAAAACCATGTTGTATTTTGTCCCAATTACCATTGATCTCAATGTCCTTAACTACTTTCTCCTTCAAATTTTTTTTCCAAGACCTTGCATACTACAGTTGTCAAACTAACAGGACTGTAGTTACCTGGATCACTTTCCCCCCCCTTTCTTAAAAATAGGAACTATGTTAGCAATTCTCCAGTCATACGGTACAACCCCTGAGTTTACAGATTCATTAAAAATTCTTGCTAATGGGCTTGCAATTCCATGTGCCAATTCCTTTAATATTCTTGGATGAAGATTATCTGAGCCCCCCGATTTAGTCCCATTAAGCTGTTTTGAGTTTTGCTTCTACCTCAGATATGGTAATATCTACCTCCGTATCCTCATTCCCATTTGTCATGCTACCATTATCCCTAAGATCCTCATTAGCCTCTTTAAAGACTTAAAGCAAAGTATTTGTTTAGATATTGGGACATGCCTAGATTATCCTTAAACTCCACTTCATCCTCAGTGGTTAGCGGTCCCACTTCTTCTTTCTTTGTTTTCTTTTTATAAAGCTCTAGAACCTTTTACTACTGGTTTTAATTCCCTTTGCAAGGTCCAACTCTACTTGACTTTTAGCCTTTCTCACTTTATCCCTGCATGTTCTGGCCTCAATAAGGTAGCTTTCCTTGCTGATCCCTCCCATCTTCCACTCCTTGTAGGCTTTCTGCTTTTTCTTAATCACCTCTCTGAGATGTTTGCTCATCCAGCTTGGTCCTGCCTATGAATTTTTTCCCCTTTCTTGGGATGAAGGCTTCTGATAGCTTCTGCAGCTTTGACTTAGAGTAATCCCAGGCCTCCTCTGCCTTTAGATCCATAAGTTCTTCAGTCCAATCCACTTCCCTAACTAATTTCCTTAATTTTTGAAAGTCAGCCCTTTTGAAATCAAAAACCCTAGTTGCAGAGGAATCCATCAGCTATCGCATCTCGGAGAATCTGAGCCCTATTATTACTAGCACTTGTCCTCCAGTCTATATCTGGGAAGTTAAAGTCTCCCATGATCACGCAGTTTCCATTAGTATTTACTTCATTAAAAACATTAAAGAGGGCTCTATCCATATCCAAATTAGATCCTGGCAGTCTATAGCACACCCCAAGCACTATCCCAGGGGTAGCTCTAGTAATTTTCTTCCCCAATGTAATTTTTTCCCAGACAGACTCTGTCTTATCCATCCCATCACTTCTTATTTCTTTACATTCTACCTCATCATTGATATACAGTGCTACTCCACCACCTTTACCTTTATTTCTGTCTTTTCTAAACAGCACATACCCTTCAATAGTGGTAGTCCAGTCATGACGACTATTCCACCATGTTTCTGTTCTCCCTGTAATATCTGGTTTCACTTCCTGCACCAGTAACTCTAGTTTCTCCATTTTGTTACCTAGGCTCCTCGCATTGGTATACAAAGATCTTAATTTTTGCTGTTTGGCCTCGCTCACGTTCTTTACCCGATTAGGCACGGACATTCTACAGCCAGTAGACCCTATTAGACTGGTACCCACACTGCCCTTCCTCCTTATGTCCATTCTCCTACCCACGGCTGTATCCTTTCTTACTTTGTTGTTTTCTTCCCTCTCAATGTTAAAATCCGGTGTGGAAATTATCTGGACATCTCCCAACCATCTCCCACAAATTCCTAGTTTAAAGCTCTCTTAATTAGTTGTGCCAGCCTCCATCCTAGAAGTCTATTTCCTTCCCTTCTCAGATGAAGCCCATCCCAAGAGACCTGTCCTCTGTCCATGAATGCCTCCCAGTGGCCACACATCCCAAAGCCCTCCTTACAGCACCACTGTCTGAGCCATCTGTTGATAGTCATAATCTTGTCACACCATTGTTGCCCTTAGAATCATAGAATCATAGAATATCAGGGTTGGAAGGGACCTCAGGAGGTCATCTAGTCCTTCTCTAGGAACAGGCAGAATCCCACTGAAGATGACCTGAGCCTCGATTTCCTTAAGCGTCTTCCCCAGCCTGACATAGTCTCCCTTGATATGTTCCAGCGAGAATCTATCGGTGTCATTTATTCCCACATGAAGGACGATCAGCGGATTCTTTCCCGCTCCCTTTAGGATCCTCTTCAAGTAGACTTGAGTTACTCCTGATTTACACTCACTGGGGATCTGGCTATAACCGTGCCTTGGTGGGTCACATCTGAGAATACCAAATTCAGGACAAACTGCCAAGAAATAGGGAAAATACACCCTAAAACTGGTAGTTATTATCTCATAAGATATACCAAACCAGCAACAAAAGTAAACTGATGTTTCACCACGCCAGCTGACAAGAAGTCAGAAAAGCAGTTTCCTTAGCTTTTCCAGTGCTTGTATCACCACCAAAACCACTAGACCTAAAGATGAGTGGTTCTTTAAAACAATTTCATCAAATAAAATCCAGATAACGTCACACCCCCAACGCAAAATTGATGCAGGAAGGGGTGTCCCAGGCACTGCTGAATGCATCGTTGGATCTTCCCATTCTTAGTTCTGTATTACTACAGCTTCTAGCCCAAGAGTAGAAGTGTTAGTGTATAACAGAAATCATAGAATCATAAAAGATCAGGGTTGGAAGAGCCCTCAGGAGGTCATCTAGTCCAACCCCCTGCTCAAAGCAGGACCAACACCAACTAAATCATCCCAGCCAAGGCTTTGTCAAGCCGGGCCTTAAAAACCTTTAAGGATGGAGATTCCACCACCTCCCTAGGTAACCCACTCCAGTGCTTCACCACCCTCCTAGTGAAATAGTGTTTCCTTATATCCAACCTAAACCTCCCGCACTGCAACTTGAGACCATTGCTTCTTGTTCTGTCATCTGCCACCACTGAGAACAGCCGAGCTCCATCCTCTTTGGAACCCCCCATCAGGTAGCTGAAGGCTGCTATCAAATCCCTCCTCACTCTTCTCTTCTGCAGACTAAATAACCCCAGTTCCCTCAGCCTCTCCTCATAAGTCATGTGCCCCAGCCCCTTAATCATTGTCATTGCCCTCCGCTGTACTCTCTCCAATTTGTCCACATCCCTTCTGTAGTGGGGGGAACAAAACTGGACATAATACTCCATGTGTGTCCTCACCAGTGCCGAATAGAGGGGAATAATCACTTCCGTCCATCTGTTGGCAATGCTCCTACTAATACAGCCCAACTTGCCGTTGGCTTCTTGGCAACGAGGGCACGCTGCTGACTGATATCCAGCTTCTCATCCACTTTAATCCCCAGGTATTTCTCTGCAGAACTGCTGCTTAGCCAGTTGATCCCCAGCCTGTAACAGTGCATGGGACTCTTCCTCCTGAAGTACAGGACTCTGCACTTGTCCTTGTTGAACCTCATCAGATTTGTTGTGGCCCAATCCTCCAATTTATCTAGGCCACTCTGGACCCTATCTACCTCTCCCCACAGCTTAGTGTCATCTGAGAACTTGTAGAAGGTGCAATCCATCCCATCATCCAGATCATTGGTAAAGATGTTGAACAAAACTGGTCCCAGGACCGACCCCTGGGGCACTCTGCTTGATACCGGCTGCCAACTAGACATCAAGACATTGATCATTACCCACTGAGCCCGACAATCTAGCCAGCTTTCTATCCACCTTATAGTCCATTCATCCAATCCATACTTTTTTAACTTGCTGGCAAGAATACTGTGGGAGACCGTATCAAAAGCTTTGCTAAAGTCAAGATATATCACATCCACTGCTTTCCCCATATTCACAGAGCCAGTTATCTCATTATAGAAGGCAATCAGGTTGGTCAGGCATGACTTGCCCTTGGTTAATCCATGTTGACTGTTTCTGATCACCTTCCTCTCCTCCAAGTTCTTCAAAATGGATTCCTTGAGGACCTGCTCCATGATTTTGCCAGGGACTGAAGTGAGGCTGACCTGTCTGTAGTTCCCCGGGTTCTCTTTCTTCCCTTTTTAAAATTTGGGCACTATATTTGCCTTTTTCCAATCATTCGGGACCTTCCCCTATTGCCACAAATTTTCAAAGAGAATGGCCAATGTCTCTGCAATCACATCAGCCAACTCCCCCAGCACCCTCGGATGCATTAGATCTGGACCCAGGGACTTCTGCATGACCAGCTTTTCTAAATAGTCCTTAACCTGTTCTTTCACCAGTGAGGGCTGCTCACCTCCTCCCCATACTGTGTTGCCCAGTGCAGCAGTCTGGGAGCTGACCATGTTTGTGAAGACCGAGGCAAAAAAAGCATTGAGTACTTCAGCTTTTTCCACATCATCTGTCACTGTGTTGCCTCCCCCATTCAGGAAGGGTCCCACACATTCCTTGACCTTCTTCTTGTTCCTAACATACCTGTAGAAACCCTTCTTGTTCCCCTTCACATCCCTTGCTAGCTGCAACTCCAATTGTACCTTGGCCTTCCTGATTACACCCCTGCATGCTCTAGCAATATATTTATACTCCTCCCTCATTGTCTGTCCAAATTTCCACTTCTTGCGAGCTTCCTTTTTGCTTTTAAGTTCCCTGAAGATTTCACTGTGAAGCCAAGCTGGTCACCTGCCATATTTGCTATTCTTTCCGCACATCGGGATGGTTTGTTCCTGCGCCTCACTAAGGCTTCTTTAAAATACAGCCAGCTCTCCTGGCCTCCTTTCCCCCTCATATTAGCCTCCCAGGGGATCCTTAAGTTCCTTAAGGGAGTCTAAGTCTGCTTTTCTGAAGTCCAGGGTCCATATTTTGCTACTCTCCTTTCTTCCTTTCGTGAGGATCCTGAACTCGACCATCTCATGGTCACTGCTGCCTATGTTGCCTCCCACTTCTACTTCCCCTACCAATTCTTCCCTGTTTGTGAGCAGCAGGTCAAGAGGAGCACGGTCCCTAGTCGGTTGCTCGAGCACTTGTACCAGGAAGTTGTCCCCAACACTCTCCAAAAACTTCCTGGATTGGCTGTGCACTGCAGTATTGTTCTCCCAGCAGATGTTAGGGTGATTGAAGTCCCCCATTAGTACCAGGGCCTGTAATCTGGAAACTTCACTTAGTTGTCTGAAGAAAGCCTCGTCTACCTCATCCTTCTGATCCAGTGGTCTATAGCACACGCCCACCACAACATCACCCTTGTTGCTCTCGCCTCTAAACTTAACCCAAAGACTCTCAACAGGCTTTTCTCCATTTTCAAACTGGAGCTCTGAGCATACAATGCAACTCCTCCACCTTTCCTCCCCTGCCTGTCCTTCCTGAAGAGTTTATACCCATCCGTGACAGTGCTTCAGTCATGTGAACTGCCCCAGCAAGTTTCTGTTATTCCAATCACATCATAGTTCCTTGATTGTGCCAGGACTTCCAATTCTTCCTGCTTGTTTCCCAGGCTTCTTGCTTTCCTGTACATGCACCTAAGATAATTCGCCAAATGGCTTATCAAAATCATGTTTGACTAAAACAGGATGTTTCTTTGTAAAGTTCATTATGGAAGTAACAAGGTAATTGAATTTCTTTACAAACCCAAGGTAAAACTTGGTTAGACCAATAGTAGATTGGATCTGCTCTTGCAGTATGATTCCTGTACGTTTCATGTGATCTTGCCCTAAGCTAATGAAAATAGCTAATTTATTTATATAAGTTCTGGCAAATGTTTGAAACTCAATTCATATCAAGTCAATGTAGATATTAATGTTCTCCAAAGTGTAGTGTAGGAATCTTGGCATTTAGTCATGGAAGCAAGATGGTAACATGCCTCAGTTTCCCTTTTCATACAGCACATTAGGTCTGCAATGTCTTTTCTCCCTTGTACAGTTTCAAGACTAGTTACAGGCACTACCTGTGAAATATCAATATCACAAGGTCTTTTAACATAAAGTGTGCTCTTATGTATCACTTCCAACATGTTCAAAGGTTTTTGCAAATGATTAGGCACGTTGTACATTTTCACAGTTTTTGGTATCAGCAAAACATTAGTCACAAGAGTTAACATTAGCATTGTCAAGGTTCCTCCCCCACTCTGAACTCTAGGGTACAGATGTGGGGACCTGCATGAAAAACCTCCTAAGCTTATCTTTACCAGCTTAGGTCAAAACTTCCCCAAGGTACAAAATATTACACCCGTTATCCTTGGAATGGCTGCTACCACCACCAAACTAATACTGGTTACTGGGGAAGAGCTGTTTGGACGCGTCTTTCCCCCCAAAATACTTCCCAAAACCTTGCACCCCACTTCCTGGACAAGGTTTGGTAAAAAGCCTCACCAATTTGTCTAGGTGACTACAGACCCAGACCCTTGGATCTTAAGAACAATGAACAATCCTCCCAACACTTGCACCCCCCCTCTCCTGGGAAATGTTGGATAAAAAGCCTCACCAATTTGCATAGGTGACCACAGACCCAAACCCTTGGATCTGAGAACAATGAAAAAAGCATTCAGTTTTTTACAAGAAGACTTTTAATAAAAAAATGAAGTAAATAGAAATAAAGAAATCCCCCCTGTAAAATCAGGATGGTAGATATCTTACAGGGTAATTAGATTCCAAAACATAGAGAACCCCTCTAGGCAAAACCTTAAGTTACAAAAAAGATACACAGACAGAAATAGTTATTCTATTCAGCACAATGCTTTTCTCAGCCATTTAAAGAAATCATAATCTAACACATACCTAGCTAGATTACTTACTAAAAGTTCTAAGACTCCATTCCTGTTCTGTCCCTGGCCAAGACGACTACAGACAGACACAGACCCTTTGTTTCTCTCCCTCCTCCCAGCTTTTGAAAGTATCTTGTCTCCTCATTGGTCATTTTGGTCAGGTGCCAGCGAGGTTACCTTTAGCTTCTTAACCCTTTACAGGTGAGAGGAGCTTTCCCCTGGCCAGGAGGGATTTCAAAGGGGTTTACCCTTCCCTTTATATTTATGACAAGCATTAATATGAACATTAAATTAATTACAAGTGTACATTTCCAATCATTTTTGTCATGCCACGCCTTTGGCTCAGTACCATTGGGGTTTTGACATTCTGGGGTTAACCGGAGACTTTTATTTGAAAGGTTTAGTCTTTCCCTTCCTCCCCTGTTCTGGGGGGAGGGGGGGTGGGGGAAAGGCAGGTGTCAAAATCTGAGCTCTTTTGTGTAACAGAATCCGTTATCTGGCTGGGTGTGTCCTCTTTGCTAAGGCCTATGGGCAAGTCTTTCTCCCCCTGTCTGTCAGGCAATTTGCATCAGCACAGATATTAGTTTGTTGACTGGTTTTCAGATTCTTAACTAATAACAATTCCAAGGCTGGACTCTGTCTTAAAGAGATACCATCCATTTTCAGCAGCATGTTAGACCCAAGGTTCTTTTGTCCTTCCATTACCAACCTCTGCTTCCACATGGAATCAGATGTTAGGTTCACTAAGAGACGGAAAGATACATCTAAAGTATTTAGAGATGAAATTTTGCCTGCTATCCCCTGTATTCTCAAGAGATTAACTTCACCGCTGTCTTGGTCTGTAGATTCAGCTACGCAGTCTTCTCTCCGAACCTGAGACACAGACTCTTCCCTCCAAGAGTCAACATTGTGCCATTCCTGTTCCAACAACATTGTTTCCCCAACAGGCTGGCCAAGCTCAGTCACTTGGTTATAGGGCTGTTCAACATCCCAAACAATTTTTATTCCATCTGAGACCTTTTAGGCTATCCACACTGGATTTTTCAAAAGCAAGCTCATGGATCCATACATATCTGAAAGACTCTGGCAGTTAGGAACTGAAACTCCCTTAATCAAATCACTTCCACACCTCTCAGTTACAGCAAACTGCTCACAAAATCTACCATGGCAAAAACTACCATGAGGATTCTTCTCCTTAGGAGCTTCTTTAAGCAACAATTCCCCTTTATCTTGCTCCACAGACGCATTGCTCTGCTGAGCCACAATCAACTCCTTCTGAATTTCATTTAAACCCAGAATCACCTCTGGCCCATCTAGAGGAGTTTTATACAACCCCCTTTCAGGCAAGCTGCTAGATTCCATAGTTAAAAGGTTAGAGGCGCTCTCTTTCCCTTTGCAGCCCTTCTTGCTGGCAACACTGCAAGTTACCAAGCTCAACACACACAAGCTTTGGAATTATTTCCTTCATGTTAAAATTGTCCACACTGTCAGTGGGTAGCACAGTCAATTCATCTTCATGCTCTCCTGGTGCCCTGGTCATGATATCAACCTGGTTAAACAGAGTTGCCAAACCCCCAGCAACACACGAGAACAGGCAAAATAGAAGCCCCAGAATCGCCTGGTCCCTTGTTAAGACACTAGCTCCTATCTATCCATCCCCATCCACCCCATCATCTATCATCTATATATCCCCATCCACCCCCTCTATCTATCTATCTATCTATCTATCCATCCCCATCCACCCCATCATCTATCTATCTATCTATCCATCCCCATCCACCCCATCATCTATCTAATCTAATCTATCTATCTATCTATCTATCTATCCATCCACCCCATCATCTATCTATCTATCTATCTATCCATCCACCCCATCATCTATCTATCTATCTATCTATCTATCCTTATTTCTCTAGTTACGGGTCTTCCTCCTTGTCTTGGATCCCCAGCCCCAGACCGTGTGACCGCTCGGGGAAGGAGTTGCTGTTTCTTGTAAGGAGGTGGATATGCAAATAAAGGTGTCAGTTTCCTGTTTAAATCTGAGCCTCTCTCTGGCCAGGCTACACCCAGATTCACAATCCGCGGCCCCCTGTGTCTGTCCAGTTACCAGCCAATCCGGTGAGAACTTTCCCCTCCAACACCAGGGAAAATGAGGCTTTGGCTCCACTTTGTTCTCATTATAGCAGCTTTGGAAGGTAATTTCTCCCCCTAACTGCATTGCAGCGGCAGAGGAAGATTGCATTATTGCTATGGGTACTCATATAATTTATAACATGGTTTATTCCCAGGTGTCCGCTCGCAGATCCAGCTGGTGGAGTCTGGAGGGGATGTGAAAAAGCCTGGAGACTCTCTCCGCCTCTCCTGCAAAGCCTCCGGCTTCACCTTCAGCAGCTACGAAATGAGCTGGGTTCCCCTAGGCTCCCGGAAAGGGGCTCGAGTGGGTCGCTCTTATAAGCACCGGTGGGAGTACTTACTACCTCGATTCAGTGAAAGGGCGATTCACCATCTCCAGGGATAACGCCAAGAGTGAGCTGTATCTGCAAATGACCGTCCTGAAGCCCAAGGACACCGCCCGGTATTACTGTGCGAGAGACACAGTGGGGGAAGCCGGTCTGAGCTCAGACAAAAGCCTTCCCCTGCAGTAATGAGAGAAGTAGTCTGGTGTTGGGGGCGCCCAAGGCCTCTAAGTGAAAATGAGATCAGTTCTGGGAAAGGGGCTAGCAACAACAAACCCTTTTTATTCTTATTATTGTTCCTCCTCCTTAATTTTACCGAAGGTGAAGGAGTTGACACCTTTCCACAAAGACAGAACATTCTTTTTTGGGACCCTTCCTCTTTCTTTCCTCTGCCGGGGACAAATTCTGAACCCACCCCCAGTCTCCCGGATAGTCACAGATGCATAGACTTCCAAGCCGGAAAGGAGCAGTATGATAAACTAGTTTGACCTCCGGCATAACACAGACCATAGAGCCTCATTCTGGTTCATTCGGGTTCAGTCTAGCGCCCTCTTAGTATCAGCCCGGTCAGTGACACGTTCTAGCAGAAAGACCCTGAACTCTCAGATTTGGGCACTGAGGGTGAGAAAACCTGGATTTGTGCTGGAAATGGCCCACCTGTTGATCACTTTAGATAAGCTATTACCAGCAGGACAGTGGGGTGGGAGGAGGTATTGTTTCATGATTTCTGTGTGTATATAAAGTCTGCTGCAGTTTCCACGGTAAACATCTGATGAAGTGAGCTGTAGCTCACGAAAGCTCATGCTCAAATAAATTGGTTAGTCTCTAAGGTGCCACAAGTACTCCTTTTCTTTTTGCAGTCTACACCAAGTTTGTTTGTTTGTTTGTTTGTTTGTTTGATTTTTCCCCTTTGGTTAGTTGAATACTTTTCCCACCAAAGCTGGCTTTTCTGGCACAAGAAACATTTTCCTAGGAGAAAACAAATCCTGGGTTAAACGAATAAATAAATAACTCAAAACTATTCATTTTCTGGTTTAAATAACAATACAAGAAGGGGGTCAGTGAGAGAAAGAGAGGGAAGGCTGCAGAGGCCCCTTCTCCCGTCCGCCACCAGGGGCAGCAATGAGCAAAGAGCACAGCCCAGCCGGGGGGACGAGACGGAAAAGGGGCACCGGAGGTTGGGAAACATCATTTTCCAACTCTGCACCTACAGAAACTGCTGCTTTGGACATAGGACCCGCCGGTGCCCTTTGACTCCGCCTCGCCTGTAAAGTCTCCGGGTTCCACTTCAGCGCTGGGTCCGGTGGAGCGGGTCTCCAGGGCAGAGTACATGGGAAAGAGTTCACACGACACCGATTCAGCGAAACAAGGGCCATTCATTGCCTCCCGAGACAATCCCAACAACCGGCTGTATTTACAAACGAGCAGCCGGAGACCCGAGGACACAGGCCGGAATCACTGTGTGAGAGACTAGACCAGAGTCACAAAGCCCATCACCAAAACCAACGGTGGGTTCACACCGTGTTTGGGTTTTAAAATGGGCAAACCTAAGAAAAGACAGGAATTAACCCCAATAGTCAACGTTATGCCAAAGGCACCGATTTCTGCTCAGTTTTATTGTACAGAATGGAGAAGATGAAATATTTAGAATTTGATTGAACGTCCCGAGGACTGTATAAAATCGTTTCATGTTCTAGATTCCTTTGCTTCTTGCAGGGATCATTGCTCTGGAGCTACCAATGCAGGAAATATAAGCAGTAATGAAGCACATAAAGTTCAGTGACAAATGCCCCTAAGGAATGTTATCATTGTTGGAGACATCTATCTATCTATCTATCCAATGTATGTGAATGAGTTTGGGGAGATGAAAGGGAACATGAGTGGTAATGGGAATGGAAATCTGTGTTTCAGCGTGAACGCTTATACTTGTCTGAATGGAAGTGGGAATGGAAATACTTTTGTTCTTTTTGTTGTTATCCCTCAATATTACATCACGGGGATGTTGTGAAAACATTTAGCCTTCGTATCACACAAGTTCTTTAAACACAACCGGGAGAAAACTTCTGTCTGCACTTTATTGCTAATTAATAATTAAGGAAGTAAATGATCTTGAGGATGATGCTCAGCGGTGATAGATTTGGTGTTGGTTGTGGTCCCAGTACTCAGAGTCTCCAGAAGCCGGGAATGGGCGACAGGGGACGGATCACTCGCTGATTCCCTGTTCTGTTCGTTCCCTCTGGGGCACCTGGCGTTGGCCACTGCCGGGAGACAGATACTGCACTAGACGGACCTTTGGTCTGACCCAGTCTGGCCGTTTTATGTTCTTAATTATAGTCTAGGATCCCATAGTCCTAGGCACGGTACAAAAACACAGACCATAAAACTTCTCTCAGTCCCACCGAGTTTGCAATCCGAGTGTAAATGGAAAGTGGAGTGTGACTGGGAACAGGAATATAAAGAGGAATATAAATATCAGCCGTGGATCATAACCTTCCTTCACTGGTGCCTGAATCCTCCCTCGACTCTCCCCTCAAGAAAATTTCTAAGACACGCCACTCTCGCCCTCTAATGTCAGGGAGGCTCCTCTGCAAAACCTTAACTCTGTCCTCAGACTCCCCCCCCCCCCGCCCAGCTTCTCCCACCTGCACCCACAGGCGGGTCCCCAGACCTGGTCCAAAGCACGAGCCAGGCTTGCTAAGGTTACTTTCCTTGTGTCATGGATCATGTCAATGTATCTGGTCACTACTGGGAAGGGAAAGGGGCTTCCCTCCCAAATCCCTCCCAGCGTCATGGGAAATCTTCCCTCTCCAGCGGGGGGCCCAGACGAATGGATCCCTGGGACACGACCCCCCGCCACCAGACACTGACCCCACTGACCGGACATTGCATATCCCTTGTGCGCGTGGAACGGGGCTTCAGAGCTGATGATCCTCACTCCCCCGCCACAAAATCCACAATATCACATTACAATAGTCAGGCACTTAGTTCCTATGTGAGGAAATACAGTCACTGCAGGGAGCTGTTCATTCCTCCCAGCTGTGCAAAAGTATGAGGGGGGCCCCAGCACCCTGTGCCCGGCGCTGCATAGACACTCCGGACGGGACACTCTGACTCCCGCAGCCGGAGCCCTGGGGCGAGTCAATCTGATCACTGGCAGCAGGACAGTGTCTCTTATAAAGCGGGGCATGCAAATGAGGGAGACAGTTTCCTGTTTAAATCTCTGCCTCTCTCTGCCCAGGCTGCACCCGGAGACACAATCCGCAGCCCCCTGGGTCGGTGCAGTCACCAGCCAGTCCCCTGAGAACTTTCCCCTCCAGCACCCGGGAAAATGGGATTTTTGCTCCTTGTCATTGTCGCTGTAGCAGCTTTGGAAGGTATTTTCCTCCTCTGAAGACCTGGCGGAGTTAGAAGAATATTGTGTTACCGCTGTTTTTATACCGATATTAATGGCCTGTCTTTATTCCCAGGTGTCCGGTCCCAGACGCTGGTGGAGTCCGGAGGGGGTGTGAAGAAGCCCGGAGACTCTCTCCGCCTCTCCTGCAAAGCCTCCGGGTTCACCTTCAGCAGCTACGGGATGACCTGGGTCCGCCAGGCTCCCGGGAAGGGATTAGAATGGGTCGCTTATATAAGCTACGATGGGAGTAGTACATACTACCTCGATGCAGTGAAAGGGCGATTCACCATCTCCAGGGATAACGCCAAGAGTGAGCTGTATCTGCAAATGACCGGCCTGAAGCCCAAGGACACCGCCCGCTATTACTGTGCGGGAGACACAGTGACACCAAACCGGTTTGTGATCGTACAAAAACCCAGGCTGCGGAATCGCCCTTCTCCCGGCGGCCGCGCGGGGGCAGCAGCGACACCCCCCGCTTCGGGCTCGGGCAGGAGACCCGGCCCTTGGGGGAATGGGACACAAACCTCCCGCCAGTTTAACCCTTCCGTTCCCGGGCAAAGTGTTTCCCCTTCCTGCCCAGAGCCCCGCTGGTCCTGGGGTTCAGAGGTCCCTCGCTTCATCTGTGAACCCCAATCCGGAGTGAGTCCTGTTCTGAATCACTCTCCCCTCGCAGACCTGGCACCTTGCCTCTCCCGGGCCCACCTCGGTGTCAGACTCACAGGCCAGCGTAGGTCAGTGTAAAGGGGACAAGCGCCCTGGGGTTCGCATCAGACCCAACGGATGGAGCAAATTGCCCCTGGGGCCAAATCCTCCGCTAGTGTAAAGTCACCGCAAGGGCTTTCAGGAGACTCGAGTTACTCCTGATTTACACCAGGGATGTTTATGGCATTAATGCAGCGGAAGGTGATTAGTTAATTATAACCGATGTGGGACCCCTCCCCGTGGCATCTCCGCCCTTCACAAACGTTTATTGCCTTTATCCCCACAAGGCCACCGTGAGGCCGGGGAACTATCACAGCCCCAGGTTCAAAATGTGGGACTGAGGCAGAGAGAGATGGAGGCTGGGATATGGCAATGGGCCATTCAGAGTCCGGGCGGGGCTGTGGGGCAGACAGGGCCGGCTCTCGGTTTTGTGCTGCCCCAAGCAGAAAAAATTTTGGCTGCTCCCCCTTTTTTTGGCTTTTACACGTTTGCGCTTTGCAATTTTTTTTGTTTTGACTGTTTAAATTTTAAAAAAATGAAAACAGAATTTGTAGTTAGTGAAATAAAACAATTTCCTACTAGTGTAGTCATTAACACCAGCACCCCAGCTCCACTCCTCCCCTTGGAGCCACCAAAGCCTGGCGAAAATGGAGAGATGGCCCAGCTGCTGCTTCCCCCATCCCCTGGGCCAGTGACCCTGCCAAAGAAGGAAATTCAGCTGGTTTGGCAAATCTATGCTGGCTAGTCCTCGTCATCCACCAGGTGCTTACAAATGCATTGTTCAGTAATTTGTTCCAGTCCCTTTCCAGGGATCAAGGTTGGGCTGACTGGCCTATAGTGCCCTGGTGCTTCACTGGTCCCTTTCCTAAAGATGGCAAATGTCAAACCTTTCTCCATTCCTCTGGCACCTAACTGGAGGGAAGGAGCAACTGGTCCAGGGGCATCCAAAGCCAGGCCCCTGCAGTTGCTCATTTAAGACCCACAAAAGGGTATCCGGCCATGCACCTCCAGCCAAACTCCACCGGCATGGAGCCCCGTGGAGCCCCCAGGGCTCGGAGGGCAGAGCTGAGTCCCGCAGCACCAGAACAGCCAGGGAACATGGATGGTGCCCAGAGCCTGGTGGCGGGCTGGTGTCACAATACCCGGGTCCCGATGCTGGACCAGTCCCAGGCGAGTTGGCCCGGAGTGGGTGGGAAGCAGCTTTGGACTGGTCAGTCCTGAGTCCAGGGGCAGCTCTGTGTGCCAGGCCAGCTGTTTGCAGTGAAGTCTGGCTCAGCAAGGCCAGAGGAGGCCACTCAGCCCCGTGCCATAGGTGGCGTCTCCTCCTCTCAGGGGTGGCTCCAGGCCCGGCCCCTCCCTCTGCCTCTGCGGCGGTGGCTCGCTGGCAGGGCCGGCTCTAGGTTTTTTGCCACCCCAAGCATGTAAGCTTGCTTTGCTGGTGCCTAGAGCTGGTCCTGGGGGCAGAGATCACCCAGCGCCGGAATAAACCCCGCTCTGCTGAGCCTGGGAATGTGGCACCGCTGGGACTTTCCAAAGAGACTCGAGCATTTTTTTCATCCATTTGACTGCTGGAAATCTCAGCCCCAGTGTAAACGGTGCAGCTCAGGATCCTGCCCACAGTAAAGTTCCACAATGTCACAGGTTTCAGAGTAACAGCCGTGTTAGTCTGTATTCGCAGAAAGAAAAGGAGGACTTGTGGCACCTTAGAGATTAACCAATTTATTTGAGCATAAGCTTTCGTGAGCTACAGCTCACTTCATCGGATGCAACTTCATCGGATGTCACAGAGTCACCATGGAGATAAAAGACCCCGTCCCTTAGCCCCCGATGACATCACAGCCCAGCACTGGCCCGCAGGGCATTGGGGACAGTCACGTGGCTAAGGGCTGTGGACAGGGACACGGTGGGATTTCATGGGATCGCTCAGGGGGAGGCGGCTCCCGAGGCAGAAGCAGAGGCCCGTGGGTGGGGGGCGGGGGGGGCACGAGGGTCACAGAGCGCAGCTCCCACTGACTGAGATACGGCCCCGGACTCCCCAAAGTCTCGCCTAGTCTCAGTTTCGAGGTAGGGATGAAGGTTGGGGGCTAATATTAAATCTCAGGTTAGAATTTACATTCAGGGTTAGAACTGCACCCTGGGTAAAGTCCGGTTTGGGGCTCTAAGTCAGGTATTCATGTAGTTTTCCGGTTCAGACATATATGAAGGTGGCGTTTACCCTCAGGGTCACGGTTAGGTGGGGGAGCGAGAGGAGGGATAAAGAAGGTGCCAGTTTCTCTCCTTATGGTCGAGTAGGAAGCTCCGACTGAGACAGGGGCGGTGACACAGAGACGAAGCGCCGCCTCTTCTCTCAGCCCCACACAAAGGAACTGAGTCCGGGCTAGGAAATGGCGGGGGTCTCTTATAAGGAGCGGGGCATGCAAATGAGGGTGAGAGTTTCCTGTTTAAATCTGTCCCTCTCTCTGCCCAGGCTGCACCCGGAGACACAATCCGCAGCCCCCCGGGTCTGTGCAGTCACCAGCCAGTCCCCGGAGAACTTTGTCTTTCAGCACCAGGGGAAATGAAGCTTTGGTTGTACCTGGTTCTCATTGCAGCATCTCCGGAAGGTCCATTCTCCTTTCCATGGGTTGGATGTACTGGGGAGGCGGGGGGTTATAGCGCTATTGCCCAGGTCCTCATATTCCCCATAATTAATTGTTATTCCCAGGTGCCCGGTCCCAGCTGCAGCTGGTGGAGTCCGGAGGGGTGTTGTCATAAATATAAAGGGAAGGGTAAACCCCTTTGAAATCCCTCCTGGCCAGGGGAAAGCTCCTCTCACCTGTAAAGGGTTAAGAAGCTAAAGGTAACCTCGCTGGCACCTGACCAAAATGACCAATGAGGAGACAAGATACTTTCAAAAGCTGGGAGGAGGGAGAGGAACAAAGGGTCTGGGTCTGTTTGTATGCTGCTCTTGCCAGAGACAGAACAGGAATGGAGTCTTAGAACTTTTAGTAAGTAATCTAGCTAGGTATGTGTTAGATTATGATTTCTTTAAATGGCTGAGAAAAGAATTGTGCTGAATAGAATAACTATTTCTGTCTGTGCATCTTTTTTGTAACTTAAGGTTTTGCCTAGAGGGGTTCTCTATGTTTTTGAATCTAATTACCCTGTAAGATATCTACCATCCTGATTTTACAGGGGGGATTTCTTTATTTCTATTTACTTCTATTTTTTATTAAAAGTCTTCTTGTAAAAACTGAATGTTTTTTCATTGTTCTAAGATCCAAGGGTCTGGGTCTGTAGTCACCTAGGCAAATTGGTGAGGCTTTTTACCAAACCTTGTCCAGGAAGTGGGGTGCAAGGTTTTGGGAAGTATTTTGGGGGGAAGACGCGTCCAAACAGCTCTTCCCCAGTAACCAGTATTAGTTTGGTGGTGGTAGCGGCCATTCCAAGGATAACGGGTGTAATATTTTGTACATTGGGGAAGTTTTGACCTAAGCTGGTAAAGATAAGCTTAGGAGGTTTTTCATGCAGGTCCCCACATCTGTACCCTAGAGTTCAGAGTGGGGGAGGAACCTTGACAGGTGTGAAGAAGCCTGGAGACTCTCTCCGCCTCTCCTGCAAAGCCTCCGGGTTCACCATCAGCAGCTCCGGCATGAACTGGGTCCGCCAGGCTCATGGGAAGGGACCGCCAGCATTTACAGCACCAGCATAGACAACAGTGACTCGGTAAAAGGGCGATTCACCGTCTCCAGAGATGACCCCAACAGCCTGTTGTACCTGCAAATGACCGGCCTGAAGCCCGAGGACACCGCCCGGTCTCACTGAGTGAGAGATCCCATATCTCTAGCACAAGGATACACACCGGCATCTTCAGGTTTCAGGCTGCTGATGTGCAAATGCACCAGGTTACTGGAGGCGTCTCTGGAGATGGTGAATTGCCCTTTCCCTGAGTCCAGGTCATATGGGGTACCTGCACTATCAATGCTGGAGACCCATTCCAGTCCCTTCCCAGGAACATGATGGATCCAATCCAGCCAGTTGCTACTGATGAAGAAGCCGGAGGCTTTGCACGAGAGGCGGAGAGAGTCTCCGGGCTTTTTCACATCCCCTCCAGACTCCATCAGCTGAACCTTTGACAGAGCCCCTAGGGGGGAAAAAGTATCATGAATCACATCTGGAATTTTCAAAGGGTACAGTCAAGGGGAATTAGATACCCCATTACCTAAGTCCCCTTCAAAAATGTTAATCAACATTCCAGTAGGCCCTGCTCCAAACCCCACTCAGACCATTGGAAGTTCTCCCCTTGCCTTTAGTGACCTTTGCACCAGGCCCATAATGCACAATATTCCGCAGTATTTCCAGAAAATGTCAGAAACCATCATTCCTTTACACGCACTAGACAGAAGAGACAATTCAGCCAAAATATGCTGTTGATGCTGGATAAAGTGCTCATGGTGTCCCGGCATTAGCTGCACAGACCCCTCCTTGTGTCCTAGCCATGCAGGTGTCAAGCTATTAAATGACTTAGGCAGGGCATTAAGGATATGCATTTGCATATCTTTTTTTTTTTATAAGCCATGTTTGAGCTCGAGCCGTCAAGCTATCTTAGGTTTTTATATTGTCCCCATTACTGTAGTGTCTGAGCATCACAATCATTGAAGTATTTAGGGTAACAAGAAAACATTTTACAAATACATTAGAAGCAAGAGGAAGATGAAGGACAGGGAAGGACCACTGCTCAATGAGGAGGGAAACACAGTCACAAGAAAATGCAGCAATTGCCGAAATATTAAATACCATTTTGTTTTGGTTTTCACCAAAAAGATTAGTAGTAATCAGAGGACTAACAGTGAACATCAGTATAAATGGGGTGGGATCTGAGGCTAAAATAGGGAAACAACAAGTTAAGAATTATGTAGACAAGTTAGACATCCTCAAGTCAGCAGGGCCATGAAATACACCAGAGAATACTTAAGTAACTGGCCAAAGAGACCTTAGCCATTAACAATTTATTTCTGAGAACTCTCGCAGGACAGGAGTGATCCCAGAGGACTGGAAGAGGGCAAGTGGTACCTTTCAATAAAAAGCAGAATAAGGGCAACCCAGGAATTATAATCCAAAAATGTAACTTCTGTACCCGGAAAGAATGGAGCAAATAATCAATTTGCAAGCACCCAGAAGATAAGGTGACAACTAACAGTCAACATGGATTTGTAAAGAACAAATCACGTCAAACCCACCTCATATCCTCCTTTGACAAGGTATCAAAACTAGGGGATGGGGGCGGGGATAGGAACAGTAGATGTGGTACATCTCATCTTTAGTCAGACATTTCATACAGTCTCAGATCGCCTTCTCGTAAGCAAACCAGGGAAATATAGACTGATGATCCTATTATAAGGTAGGTGCAGAACTAGTTAGAAAATGTACTCAGAGAGTAGTTATGAATGATTCACAGCCAAGCTGGAAGGAAATATCGAGTGGGGTCCCACAGGTATCTGTCCTGGGTCCACTTCTATTCAATAGCCGCATAAATGACTTGGATAATGGCAGAGAGAGTACACTTACAAAGTTTGCAGATTATACCAATCTGGGAGGGGTTGCAAGCACTTTAGAGACCAGGATTAGAATTCAGAATTACCTTGACAGACCAGAGACATGGTCTGAAATATATAGGCTGCCTCCACACTCACTGTCTGTGTAGCTAAACCCAGTAGCAAAAGGCTCTGGCAGGGGGAGGTAGCAGTAAATCCCTTCATGACCCCAAATATCAGACAGTTGGACCCTGAGCATGTGGGCAAGACCCACCAGCCAGACCCTGGGGAAAGAGTTCTCTGTAGTCACTCAGAGCCCTCCCAACCTTCACTGGCCATTGGGGATATTTGCTACGAGCAGTTGTCGATGTGCCTACAATGGCATGTGGCCATCTCCTCATACCACCACCCACCATAAATTTATCAAGCTCAGTCTTGAAAACAGTTGGGTTTTTCTCCCCTTTTTAGTATTAATTCTGGCTGAGATTTAATTTAAAAAAAGCCAGCTAAAGGAATGGGAGAGATGCTGGGGCATCCATGGGAACGTTGGTGGCTAAAGTGACCCCGCTCAGTTCGATCTCGAAGGGGGGAGAGATGTGATGAAGTGGGACTGTTCTTAATGTTTCCTCTGAATAGTGTGGGGGTGCCTCAGTTTCCCCTATGCAGTTCTTAAGTATCTAGGGGGTGGGGTAAGGGTGTATGATCATTGCAGAGCCCGAGAGGGCAGGTATGTGCAGGAGTCTGGACACAGAGAATGGCCGACACCCTGTTTCCTGGCAACTGATGGCCTGGGCCCTTCCCCCCTGCAAGGTGAGAGCTAAAGGGTTGGAGAACAAAGGAATCAGGTGACCTCCTGGCCCGGGAAAGGGACAAAGCCCAGAGCAGGGCAGGGCTGGAGGGAGTTTCAGTTTGGGGCTGGCTGGAGACATGGATTGAAGGGCAGACGTGGTTGTCTGGCTCACTGCCTCCCAAAATGGACCCAGCTGAGGGGTCCCATTCTCTGCACCTACAAGCTCTGTTTTAGACCATGTTCCTGTCGTCTAATAAACCCTCTGTTTTACTGGCTGGCTGAGAGTCACGTCTGACTGCGCAGTTGGGGTGCAGGACCCTCTGGCTTCCCCAGGAGCCCCACCTGAGCAGACTTGCTGTGGGAAGTGCACGGAGGGGCAGAGGATGCTGAATGCTCCGAGGTCAGACCCAAGAAGGTGGAAGCTGGGTGAGTTTTGTGTCCTGAAGACAGGCTGCTCACAGGAAGGCAACTGCCCCAGAGTCCTGACTGGCTTCATGCGGATCAGTTCCAGAGCATCGCCCAGGGACTCCGTGACAACTGGTGGTAGCAGTGGGATCTACTGCACCCCGTGGACGGCGCTTTCTGCAGTAAGTGACTGGGGAGCAGTAAAACGAAGGGGGATTGATGGGGACCAGGTGTGCTGAAGTTTCAGAGAGAGACGTTTTCAGGGGGCGGTTAACCCCTGGAAGTGTGTGACCAGAGAGAAGTGTGTGACCTGTTTTGCAGTAACAGGGTCCCCTGGGGGATTGCAGCGAGTGGTCCCAGGGGCGGAGGAGTCTGCAGCTCGACCCTGGCAAAGAGGTGGTGACCTCAAGAAGGGCTGGCACACTAGGGGTTCTCCCTGGAAACCCTGGGGAGCTGAGAGCACACAGGCCTGTGAGTCCACAACAGCTTGGGAAGAGCGGAGTGATGGCCTATCACTGTCTCCTTAAGAAGGACATTGTAACCCTGTGCAGAAAGAGAGGGTTGAGCATTGGAAAGTTCACCAAAGCACAGTTAATCGTTCAGCTGGAGGAGGATGACCGCTCTAAGGAACAGATTCCTGACCCCAATTGGGGCTATAGCAGGATCTGGGAGCAGCTGGAGTGGGAGCCAGGCATCCCCAAGACTCCTGTCTCCAATCAGACGAGGGTCTTCACGATCGGGTTCCCCATCGGGGGATCGGAGACGGACGGGATTGGAGCTGAGTCCGAGAGAGCAAGAGGACTGTGGGAGACAGCGAGAGCCCGAGAAAGAGCTGCAGAAGCAGCAGCAGCATGAACTGGCGGTGGGGGAGCGGAGAGGCCTAGGGGACCCCCCAGGGGTGAATGGGGATAGACCCTGGGGGGCCAGTTCCCCAGGGAACCTCGAGACTAAATTGCTGCCCCTGGTTAAGGGGGGGGGGGATGTGGATGCCACCTCACTGCCTTTGAGCAGGCTGGCGATTTGAACCAAGGGGACCCTGCAGAAAAGCCCCGGTGTCTAGCTCCCCTGCTGGGTCCCAAGGCCATAGACTCCGTCAGCCAGATGGGTGGGGAGGTGGACGGGCTCCCTCTCCTGGTCCCAGCCTATATGTCTGTGTGGAGTCTCCTGGGGCCAGGCCCCTCGGACCCCCAGTGGGAGCAGAAGGCGATGGTCAATGGGGAGACATTCCTGGGGTGGCGAGATCCTGGGACAGAGAGAACTGTTGTCAGGCCCTGGGTGGTGCAGCCTGAGATGCTGAGGGGCTGTGTGAGGGTCCCAGGGACGAAGCCCCTCACCCTGCCTATGGCCCAGATCCCTGTGCAGACCCAGGAGAGGTGGGGCTGGCTGGTTGTTGGGGTTCTCCAGGACACCAGCTGCGAGACCCTGTTGTGGGGTGACTGTGTCTCTTTGGGACAGGATCCAGGCCCTGCTCCTGTAACTCCCAAGGGTTTGAATTTGAATCCAGGGAACCAATCGGCGGAGAGGGAAATGGTCAGTGAAAATGCAGATGACCTGGCTGGCAGTGGGGAGGAGCGGCTAGGCTCAGGCTACCTGCCTGCCTGTAACCAGACCCCTGGGGCTAGGTGGGACAGAGAGATGCTCCCCGCCCCCCTTGCACACTGGAGAGGGGGCTCAGGCTGGCTCTGATGCAGTGAGGAAAGCAGGGAGCTCGCTGCCTACCCCCACTGGGACAGCAAGGGCAGCGCTGAGCACAGTGGAGCTGAGACCCCAGCTGAGTGGGGGAGACACAGGCAGGGCAGGGGATCTGTGGGGAGTGGCAAGGTGCTGGGTAAGGAAAGTCTGGATGAGCCTAGGCAGCCTTGTGAGCTGATGGCTGTGTCTAGTCAGCAGGGTGGGAAGGCGAGGAGAGTGGAAGATGAGTGCCCCTGGACCTTACCTGTTAGCTGGGTGGAGAAGTGGGACAGTGAAGGAAAGTGCCTGTGTCTGTCAGGGGTATTGACTTGCCTATGGAGGGAGCTACCCTGATCTCCAAGCAGTTGTCTGTGAGTAGCCTTGTGTGCTGGGATAAGGGGAAAGAGTTCCCAAGCTGGGTGTCTGGGAAAGAAAAAAGTGTGTCCAGCTCTTCTTTGTCTGTGGAGCAGACAGCAGGGGCCTTTCAGCCTGTGACGGTTGAGGGTCGTGCAGTTGTCTCAGAGCTGGTTCTGGATCCAGCTAAAGCCCAGGAAAGGAAGGGTCCTAAGTTTGTGTCTGCTTGGGAGAATGGCCCTGTAACTAGGTAGCATCCAGTTAGTGTCTATGTAAAATCCCAGAGACCAGACAATTCTGGTGCTTGTATTTTGCCCGTTGCTAGTGTGTGGCTGGGAAAGGGTGTAGCAACTCTGTCTAATCAGGGTGAGATCCTAGCCAGGGCACAAGGAGAGCATGAAGGTGATGTGATTGTGTTACCTACTGAGGGTGTGGAAACCTGTAGCAAGAAGGAAAAGATTCCTTTTGAACTTGTGTGTGGCAAAGGGAAGGAGGATGCTTCTGACCTTTTATCTAGGAAGTCTGTAAGTTTGCCTGAAAGGGGATTGTGTAGGAATCCGCCGGATGGGCCAGAGGTAATTCTGGCTGTAAGGGAGACCCAGAAAGTGTCTGTTGTTGCTCAGGAAAGTGTTTCTCTAGAGCAAGCCCTAGGAAAAGAGGGTAGGAGCAGAATGTCTGTGAGGGGTGAATTGTTGCATAGAAAAGCTGTAGGGAAAGGAATCCTCAAGGAGTCTTTGCAAGCAGTTTACTGCAACTGAAGGGTGTGAAAGTAATTTAATCAAGAAAGTTTCAGTTCCTAACAGCCAGAAATTTTCTGTTGTGAATGGATCCACTGACTTTCCTGTTGAAAGACCCAGTGTGGATAGCTTTGAGAAGGTCTCAGAGGAAGGGAAAGCTGTTAAGAAATTTAAACAGTCCTATAACCAAGTGGCTGTGTTTGGCCAGCTTGTTGGGGAGAAGACCCAATCCCAGTTTGACCCCCTGGGATTTTTGGGTGGCCAAAGGGCACGGGCCGCATAAACCTTCCCACATGCGGCCTGTGAGTGCTATCGACCACCCCTGATCTAAGGGAGGGCGTGAAACTGGAAGGACCTGGTGTAACTCCTACCAAGGAATGGGAGAAATGCTGGGGCGTCCATGGGAACGTTGGTGGCTAAAGTGACCCCGCTCAGTTTGATCTTGAAGGGGGGAGAGATGTGATGAAGTGGGACTGTTCTTAATGTTTCCTCTGAATCGTGTGGGGGTGCCTCAGTTTCCCCTATGCAATTCTTAAATATCTAGGGGGTGGGATAAGGGTGTGTGATCATTGCAGAGCCCTAGGGGGCAGGTGTGTGCAGGAGTCTGGACACAGAGAATGGCCGACACCCTGTTTCCTGGCAGCTGATGGCCTGGCCCTTCCCCCCTGCAAGGTGAGAGCTAAAGGGTTGGAGAACAAAGGTGACCTCCTGGCCCGGGAAAGGGACAAAGCCCAGAGCAGGGCAGGGCTGGAGGGAGTTTCAGTTTGGGGCTGGCCTGGGCGTGGAGTGAAGTGCAGACATGTTGTCTGGCTCACTGCCCCCCAAAATGGGCCCAGCTGAGGGGTCCCGTTCTCTGCACCTAAAAGCTCTGTTTTAGACCATGTTCCTGTCGTCTAATAAACCCTCTGTTTTACTGGCTGGCTGAGAGTCCCATCTGACTGCGAAGTTGGGGTGCAGGACCCTCTGGCTTCCCCAGGAACCCCGCCTGAGCAGACTCGCTGTGGGAAGCGCACGGAGGGGCAGAGGATGCTGAATGCTCCGAGGTCAGACCCAGGAAGGTGGAAGCTGAGTGAGCTGTGTGTCCTGAAGACAGGCTGCTCACAGGAAGGCAACTGCCCCAGAGTCTTGACTGGCTTCATGGGGAGCAGTTCCAGAGCATCACCCAGGGACTCTGTGACAAGCGGGTATTGACATGACACACCATGTAATTAAACTGTGGAGTCCATTCTCAAGACAAGTCATCGTGGCCAAGAATTTAAGAATGTTCAGAAAAGAACTGGATATTTACATGGGTATAATATTCAGCGTTATAATACAATTGAAAGGGTCATTAAACCTCAGGCATCAAGGTTCAAGCCAGTCTCTATTCTAGATCGGGGTGAGATGTGCGGGGCAGACTGGCCCACTTCCGCCTCCAGAGTTCTTACATCTTCCTCTGAAGCGTATTATTGACCATTGCCAGAGAAAAGGTAACAGCCTAAATGCACCTTAGATCTGACAAGTCTGGGACGTATGTCTCCCAACACCCTCTGGTGTCTGCGCGCCTCACAATCAAAGCTCATTTATCAAAGCCTCTGAGCAACCCACCCCGCAGAGCCCATGCTGCGAAACGCATCTCAGAAGGAGCGGTTCAGACCCCTCCATTCCCACTCACACGGACTGAATTTTGACCCTTGCAGAACTGAGCCTTTTAATGCACTTGTGGGACAAACTATTGCAGCCACTTAGCTCCTACCTGCCCCAATGCTGTCTACTGCAGCCGGTGGGCAGAGAAAGCCAGATCCACAGCTAGTGTGAATCAGTCCAGCTTTCCTGGAACCAGCGGGCCAGGTGCTCAAATGATGTCAACAGGTGTCAACGTCAGAGGGTGGCCATGCAGCCAGCGTCCATCCGCCAGAGCTCCTTTGAAGTCCATGGGGCAGTGGTGAATCACCAGAACTGGATTCTTGCCACTTTCCCCCAATTGAAATACTTTTCTCAGCCTGATCTTGTGTTTCAAAATTTCTATCCTACAGCCCGGCTCAGTCGTGTGCTGACCAAGCTCCTGTTCCACATTCAGAAGCTGCTGCTGGCAGGGAAAGAGGAAGATTGCGCAAGAATTACCCTGCAGTTTGTACAGCAGCCTATGGCTCTCTGGGTTTGTAGCACTGTGCAGAGGTGGGCAAATACCCAGAGAAACGCCCTAGAGCTGGACTGATTAAAGCACTAGAAAAGCTCTGGCTAGGAGTGCTCTGGGTGCAAAGAAAAACATTTGGTCATTCCCCAGGATCCTCTCCTTGTGTGTCAGATGAGAAGCCCACAGTACAAGGAAAATCTGAATTCTAAATTCTCTCCCTTTTGAATGAATATTAAATCCTCTGTGGAACACCATCCCCACGACCTCCACCTTCACACAGAGAAACCCAAATGATACAAATTAAACTAACTAAAAGTATTTCATAAAGCTGTTGGCTCTCCTTGAAATTCCACCTGTCTACTAGTTGTTAGGCTGTTGGATTTGGAGTCAGGAGACAGCGATTTTTTCCCAGCCTCTGTCACTCACCTGTTGCTGGGCCACTCCCTTCCATGACCTGGGCCTCTATTTCTCCGTGCCCCCCTTTCCTTATTTACCGTGGGATTTTCGAAGCCCAGTAAGAGATCGGGATTCTCAATTCTTATTCATTTGGGCAACCACGTCCCTTAGGAGGCTTTGAAAAAAATTTCAGCCTGGTAAGAGCTTTGTGCAAAGGACGGTCTCACAGGGCCGAGGCCTGGCACTCGGCTGGGTCCTCTTGGTGTTATTGCAACACAAACAATATTACCCTGAAACCTTTTCTATCAGTGACACGACAAGCGGAATTCCACCATTCTGAGCTAAAGCTTAAGTTCACTTTTTCTAGCTAGATAGTTACATAGACCCCATCAACCCAATATCACAACACCTCAAATACCAATTTATCTTTATATCCCTGAGCCCCCTGGGATGCGAGCTCTCCTTTTTACAGGTGGAAACCTACAGCACTAAGGCCCAGATTTTTCAAGGCTTCTCTGTATTTGATCATGAGATTCAGGCTCCTAAATCGATTAGGCATTGAACCGCTGAATGAAGCAATGACTGACACCTTGAAAACTCTCAGCCTAAACCCCTTGAACTCTCTGGTCTGTAGATGCCTCAAGAATCAGAAAGGCACCTTGTGGGATGTTCAGAATCAGATGAGTGCCTAACTCCCATAGATTTCAGTAGAAGTTAGGTTCCATCGTGATCTTAAAAATCTGACTAGCTATTTATCTGCTTCTTCATTTGCCTCAATATTTTAATAACCGGGCCCCAATAGATAAAGGCTGGGATTGGGAGATGCCCTGAGATTTAGGTGTCCAAATCGCACTAAAACAACAAAATGAAATCGGTGTTCCTAACTCCTTTAGGTTCCTTTCTTAGTGTCAGAGATTTAAGGGCATAGTCCGAGCTCCTGCAGAACACAGGCCAGAGGATCTTTACCAGTTTGACACTCTCAGCCTGTCTGATTCTATGCTAACAATTGACTTCCCATTGCAAATTATACCTGTGCCATAAACTTTCACCCTTGTCACGACACTGATGTTAACCCTTTGAGGTTGAAGTGCCGGTCTCTGTGTGGATTCCTTTCGGCCTGGTGTTCTATTTCAAGCTTCAGTCTGTAAAGGTGTGAATGAAACAAATACAATTATTCTCCTGCAAGTGTACGTGTAAACCAGCCCTCAGTCCAGTGCTTTAACCACAGCCCCATCCAGTTGCTCTTTATACACCACAAACAAACCATGGAATTTCACGGAGGAAGCCATCTGTTTAAAGCCAAGGCCGCTAGAGACACTTTCCAAACTACACCCCTTTCTGGGTCTAGTTCTCTTCATTAATCATCGTGCTCTCCTTATGGAGATCTCTTCTCTTCCTCTCTGCTCTCTCAGGTGTGTTCCTGTTCCCTAGAGTTATATCAATAAACAATTAGGTTATATATTGTACTATGCACTGGGTACATTACTGGTATCTTCTGTGTTCCCAGGTGTCCGGTGTGATGTGGAGCTGGTGGAGTCCGGCGGTGGATTCAGAAACTCAGGAGAGTCCCTAAAACTTTCTTGCAAAGCCTCCGGGTTCACTTTCAGCAGTGATTGAATGGACTGGGTGCGCCATGCTCCGGGGAAAGGGCTGCAGTGGGCAGCCAGCATTAGGCAGGATGGGGGAGATAGCTGCTATACAGACTCGGTCAGAGGGCGAGTCACCATCTGCAGGGACAATCCCAACAACCTGCTGTATCTGCAAATGAGCAGCCTGAAGACACTGCCCGGTATTACTGTGCGAGAGACACACAGTGAGAAGAAATCCACGCACAGACATGCAAAAACCCCTGGGGCAGCACAGAGAAAGGCTGTCACTCGCTCACCATTAAGAATGAGATTTTTCCAAGCTGCCGAAAGAAGTTATTGGGGTTCTCAAACATCATTGCACCGCAACCCCCTTCTGACAACAAAAATTACACTTCCCAGGAGGGGGGACCAAAGCCTCAGTCAACCCGATCCCAGCTACCCCAGGCAGGGAGGCCAAAGATCTTCAACCCTATGCAGGGGGCCTGTAATCTGAACCCTGCGGCTCAGGGATGAAGCCGAAGCCTGAGCACCCCCGGCACAAGGTCGCGGGGCTCAGCCTATGGCTTCAGCCCTGGGATTTGGCCCCATGCCCCTGCAAGTCTAACGACAGCCCTGGCAACCCCATTAAAATGAGGTCGCAACCCACTTTGGGGTCCTGAACCACAGTTTGTGAACAGCTGATTTATATGCGCAATTCGCAATTCCAGATCACATTGGTGGCTTTGAAATTCTTAACCTAAGTGGCCAGCTACAAGACAAGTTGGCATTCTTGGTAACACGACATTGCTTAGTTTTTCTGTACATTCATAGAATGAACACAGACATTCCTAGGTACTTAATACATTGAAGGGAACTCCTGGGATTCATACAAGTGAGGGCCGGGTCAGGAGGTCACAAGCATCTAGTGTTACCTCCTGTTTGTATATAACACAGACATATAACATCTATCACCTGTTCACTGAATGTTCACATCAAACCTTCTCATTGCTACCATAAGGAGGAGGGATGTGAAGTCAAACTTCCAGATAACAGTAGCAAAAGGCACTTCAGAGAGAGAAATTTCTTATGAATAGGACGACGGATGCATTTTTTGCAGTACAGTGAAAAATCTCTGGAGGAAGTTATAAAACCAAATCAGCCTTTCAAGAAGCCTCCCTACCCCATGGTTTACAGGAGACAAAAATAACCAAGTTACATAAATCTAAAGGAAGAACAGGGGGAAATCGTTTCTGTGTTTACCAAAGGGAAAGACCCACAAGGGGGGCAGCAAAGAGTCATAATAGCTTAAAAAGAGTTTCTTCCCAAAGACTGAACCTGGGAATAATCACAAGGAATTATTGTCCGCAGCACCGAAGGCTGGAATTTTCAAAGTCAGGGTTTGCCCACCCACATCCCTTTCAAATCAATGGGAATTGAGCATCCAGCACTCTTTGGAGGTTTTGGAAATCACAGCTCACATACATATTTCTCCAGTGAAGAGGGCTGTTGTTGATACATTCATTGACAGTGGGTTATTTTGGTTTCCTATCCATTGGGTGTTACACTTTGGTAACCCACTATTAGGCACCTTAGCACACGAGTTTACCAATTATCTGTCAGCTCACACTGAAGTCCCCCCTGAGGTCAAAGTGACTTTAGTGTTTTCCCGGATTGGGGCCCAAATTGTGTTAACATGCTCTAGACTCCTCCAGGACTGTGTCCCTCTAAACTCTCAGGTCATTTATTTGGAACGGCGGGTGAAGCTGAGGTTTAGTCAAATGATTGAGCAACGCCCACATGCAAATGAAGTAGGAAAACTGACTGATAAAGGCAAGCAGGCGACCCTCACCGAAGAGCCGCCAGCAGAGGAAGGGTTACTGCTTTGCAGCCCGCCAGGTTGTTGTGGAGACTGAAAATGATCTGTCTGGGGTTCTTCTTCTTTTTAGCAGCTTTCCCAGGTAAGTGATTGAACCTACAGGTGTCTGGTTAGGATGGCTGGGCTAGGCTAGGCAAGATGGTTTTAAAGCTAAGACATAGCAGTAGGATTCAGAGATTCTGGATTCAAAATCCGAGCTCTGAACAAATCACAGTGTGGAATTTTAAAGCCCCCTAGTTGATCTGGATACCAAATTTCCATTCATCTTGAATGGGAAGTAGGTGTCCAAATCCCTTAAACAGGGGGATAACTGTACTTCCCTACTTCACAGGAGGGTGGTGCGGATGAATTCATTATTACATACAAGCAGATCAGAAATGGTTGTGAGGAGGGCAACAGAAGGACTTGGAGAAACCTGGGGAGAGGAGGAAAACAATGGCATTAACTGGGTTTTTATTGTTGTTTGTTGACAGGTGTCAGCTCCCAGATCCAGCTGACCCAGTCTGGGGCAGAAATCAAGAAGCCTGGAGAGTCTGTGAGAGTGACATGTAAAACCTCCGGATACACCTTTACCAGCTACGACATTAACTGGGTACGGCAGGCTCCCGGGAAAGGACTGGAGTGGATAGGATACATCTATCCCGGTGATGGTGGCACTGGCTATGCCCAGGCCTTCCAGGGGCGATTCACCATCACCAGGGACAACTCCATGAGCACGGCCTATCTACAGCTGGGCAGCCTGAGAACCGATGACACAGCCAGGTATTACTGTGCTAGGGACACAGTGACACAAACCACATCTACAGCAATTCAAAAACCCTCAGTGAGAGAACCCACGTCTCCGACGAACACTGCAGCCTTTAGTCCCTCCAGAGAGCATTTGCCCATGTAAACAGAGAGGGGGTAATTCCTCCCCAAACGTCTTAGGCTCCTAACTCACTTAAACCTCATTGTAAGTAGATTTTTCTTCTGTTTCCTTAGTGGTTTCTCAAAATGTGGATTCGGCTCCTGTGACAATCACCTGTCACAGCAGCAAAACGGTCCTCGGTGAACGCCCTGAGCACCAGGCTACGGGGTATTTGGGGAGGGGTCTTTCAATCTCTCCTCTTCATGCTGTTCTACTATGACTAAATTAATACTCATTTGGTCTGAAAGAGAATGGGATGCACTGCAGGTGTCTGTACCCCAAATGTCAATCTGCCCTTGACAGTCGAAGACGTGGCTCAAGTCCCATCTCCCACATCAGGCAGAGGGGAAGAAAATGACCCTGGCTCTACCATGTCCTAGGCAAGTGCTCTAACCACTAGATTAAAAGCTAAGGGAAGCACCACCAACTCCTTCTCTGGCATAAGTGGTTGTGGGGAAGTGGGAGTTAAGTAACAGCTTAGTCACCTAACTCTGGGAGAGGGCCATGAATCCCAACTGGGGTGAGACACCTAACTCTCTTTCACTGATGGGACTTAGGACCCAACCCCTCCTCAGCATTTCCTAGTGGGCAGGTCAGACAGCTCCCCGCTCAGTGTGTTTTCTTTTGCAGATTCCCTTTATCAAGCCCCTAAGTCTCTTCTAGACATGCATCCTTACCTCTAGGGCAGCCCCACCTGCCCAGATGGGAAGTTACAGGAGACTTTTCTGCTCACATCCCTCTGGTGGCCATTTCTCAGCAGCAAGTGTCTCAGCCAGTGTCTTCTCCAGGTTCTCCCACTGGGCCTCCTGGGTCTCAACCCAAGCCCCATAGCTGTTCAGTCCTATTCCAGGGGGTAACTCTGAACCAAAGGTCCTTCCCCATCCCGCTCAGCTTCACTTCAGTTCAGTTCCTCCTCTTATGAGTGTAGAGGGCCCCTAGGCTCCTCCCACTGGGAGCCCAAGTGCCCTTTAAACTCGCCTTCTACCCTTCATGGCCTTCTAGCTCACTCCCTGGTCCTCACAAACCCTACCTCAGGGCTCCATCTCACTCTACCCCCCCCCCAGGAGTTCACCCCACTTCCATAGCTCTGCTTTCTGACCACAGCCTGTCCCCAACTAACTAAACCTTCCTCCAGCAACCCTGCCTAGATCCCCTCAATTAGGCCTCTCCTGAGCTCCCAGCTCTATTGAAGCAATGCTCACTTCCCTCACCACTACAGCCAGGCTCAGTCTTTCTAATGAAGCCCCATTACACCCAGCTGGGGTCACTGATGAGCTCCTATGTTCCCAGCTCATCAGTGAGGCTGAGGAATAGCTGCAAAGTCATGGGCAAGGCAGATCCCAGCTTGCCTCAAAAGGCCAATCAGCCTGTGACATCTGCCTCCATGTTTAATAGGGCTGGAGGTGCCTAACTCAGGGGGTTGGATTGCACTAGCGGGCAGGGTCTTAAAGTTAGGTTGTCCAAGATTCAGCCACACTCTCCTTTGTGTTCCAAGGCCCTAGAGGGGCAGGTAGGCACTTACATGGATTTTCACAGGATTGATCTCATGGTCCTAAGTGATTTAGGCACACAGGACCCATTGCAAGTCAAATCTCACCATGAACTTTCACCCAAACCCTTTCATTGATTTTCATAGAATCATAGAATATCAGGGTTGGAAGGGACCTCAGAAGGTCATCTAGTCCAAGGCCCTGCTCAAAGCAGGACCAATCCCCACTTTTTGCCCCAGATCCCTAAATGGCCCCCTCAAGGATTGAACTCACAACCCTGGGTTTAGCAGACCAATGCTCAAACAATTGAGCTATCCCTCCCCAATCTTTATGATTTCAGTGCCGGTCTGGGTGTGGATCCCACATTCCCAATTCAAAGTGTGTCCTGCTTCAATCTTATTGCACTTTTGGAAGGTGTGAATTCAACAGAGGAGGTCGTTATTTCACTGTAAATTTGTGAGAAGACCAGCCCTGGCCCCAGGGCTTTAACCACAAGCCCATCTGGTCCCTCTGCGTGCTTGAATCAAAATACTGTAAATTCAGCCTTCTGCTTAAAGCCTGAACTCCTAAAGACACTTTACAAATTACCTCCCCTCTTTCTGTAGCCAAGAATCTATTTCTTTTCATCCATCACCATTATCAGGAGCTCCTTCTCTGGATTTCTTCTTTTCTTCCCAGCTCCCTGGGGGGTGTTGTTCTTCCATAGAAATATTTCCAGAAAGAGAGTTAGAATGTACTTATTGTGTGTATGCCTTGGGTACATTACTTGCTTGTTTTTGTGTTTGCAGATGTCTAATGCGATGTAGGGCTGGCAAAGGACTCAAAAAGCCCAGGAGACTCCTTAACAGTCTCCTGCAAAGACTCTGGGTTCACTTTCATTGGCTATTGGATGAAATGGGTACCTCAGGCTCCAGGGAACGGGCCGCCGTGGTTAGCTGACATTAAGTAGGATTCAAGTGAAACGTACTATGCAGACTCAGTCAAAGAACAATTCACCATCTCCAGGGAGAATCCCAACTCCCTGCTCTGTTTGCAAATGAGCAGATTGAAGCCACCGCCCTGTATTACTAGGCCAGAGACACAATGAGACTAAATCCGCCCAGCGCAGACAAAATTCCCAGACAAAAACTCGCTCGGTGCTGCACCGGGGAACTTTTCACTGGCTCACGTTAAGAATAAGATCTCCACGCTCCCTGAGGGAGTTCAACGCACACTTTGAGTTTCCAACTCCATTAATTGGCTTTGAAACTTCGCCTAGGTGGCCAGCTGCTAGGCAAGTTCTCATTGTTGGCTATGGCTATAATTGCTTGCTTTGACTGTTCATTCAGACAGCAGAGAGCAAGATGTCTGTCCATACAGAACAAACTGAACAGGGCTTCTTCGAGTCCCACGCTCCAAACCGAGAAATGAACATCTTGTCCGATCCCCTGCACCACACCTCTTCTGCGGGTTCAGGTAAAACCTCCTTCCTCTGCTGCTGTGACAGGGATGGCTCTGGGATCCTGAGCTGCCAGATTACAGTGGTGACAGACACAAACAAGAGGGAAAGAGAAAGAGAAAGGGAGAGAGATTTTCCATGGTTTAAGATAAATCCCCAGAGTCACTTTCAAAATCTAAATCAGCATTTAAAGAAAAAAACAACGACGGATATTTTCCGGCTGACAAGACACAAAACACTCTCCAACATTAAATAAAAGCGAAAGCAAGGTCCGGGGCAGCAAAATGTCCTGTGTAAGAACAAGGAGTAATTTTTCATAAAAAGTGAACCCGGAAACACTCAAGAGGATTTTCTCCTCCGATACATAAGGCCGGGATTTTCAAAGCCAGGATTTGGTCACAAACCAAAGCTGTGAAAAGATTGGAAAGTAAGTACCTGGCATTCCCAGGGGGTTGTGGAAATCACAGCTCACCTACACATTTCAGCAAAGAAGGGTGCTCATGTTCATAGCTTCAGGTAGTGCTTTTTTTTTTTTTTTTTTTTTCCATATCCACAGGTTCTTTCAGCCTCGTAACCCAATGTCAAGCATCTTAACATTCGGGCTTCCCGTTCATCACTAAACTTACACTGAAATCCCATTGACATCAGCATCTTTCATGCTTTCCTGAATGGGGGCATGAATTCCATTGCAATGGCCTCACGATTTCCCATGATTCTGTCACTCCGGGTTCTGAGGTCGTTTATTTGCCAAGCTCGGTGCAGCTGCGCTTTATTCAAATGCCTTGGCAATGACCACATGCAAATGAAGTCGGGAAACTTCCTGATAAAGGAGAGCGACTGAGCCTCACTGGAAATCTGCCGGGGCAGCCAGACAGTTCACAGTCGTTGCACCAGACAAGGTGGTTGGGTAGAATTGAAATGGCGTGTCTGGGGTTCCTTGTCCTTTTGGCAGCCTTCTCCGGTAAGTGGAGGAAACTGACAGGCAGCGAGCTCGGACAGCAAGTGTAGCAACGGATGGTTTTCTGGTTAAGATAGAATTATTGAGTGCCAGTCTTCTGTGTTTGAACCCTGTATCTTTCACATGTGACTTGAAACCAGTCATGGAATGTGAAAAGTTATCTAAGGGATCTGGGTGCTAAATTCCTGTTGGTTTTACGAGGAGCTAGGTGTCAATATCCCTTAGGCATTTGGAAAATCCCAGGCTGAATCTCTGTGTGACTCAGTTTCCTGTCGGTAAAATGGGGTAACAGCACATCCCTACCTCAGCAGGGTGATGTGGGGATAAATTCATATGTACACCAGGAGCTCAGATAATTCTATGGAGGGGGGAGCAATAGAAAGATAAATCCTTCTATGGGAAGAGAAGGGGGGAAAGAGAGAGAAATTCATCATATTTTTCTTCCTTATTGTTATTCCTTCTCAGGTGTCAGGTCCCAGATCCAGCTGACCCAGTCCGGGGCAGAAATCAAGAAGCCTGGAGAGTCTGTGAGGGTGACATGTAAAACCTCCGGCTACACCTTTACCAGCTATTACATGAGCTGGGTACGGCAGGCTCCCGGGAAAGGACTGGAGTGGATAGGATACATCTATGCCGGTGATGGTGAAACTGGCTACGCCCAGGCCTTCCAGGGGCGATTCACCATCACCAGGGACACCTCCATGAGCACGGCCTATCTACAGCTGGGCAGCCTGAGAACCGACGACACAGCCAGGTATTACTGTGCTCGGGACACAGTGACACAAACCACATCTGGACCAATTCAAAAACCCGCCAGTGAGAGAACCCGGGTCTCCTGCGAACACTGCAGCCCTCAGCCACCCCGGATAACAGTGACCCCTGTGAACAGACTCTGGGTAATTATCCCCTAGTGACTTAGGAGCAGTGAAAGCTAATGGGATTTAGAACCTTAAGTGCCGAAATCACTTTTCAAGCTAGGACTCTGTTCCCGGGACACAGTCAACATTAACCAGAGGAGAAGGGGACCAGAACAATCACAGCCCTTGGAGAAGCTGGGTGTGCCAGGAAGCGTGTGTCTGCCGCAGGATGGGAGCCGTTACCGGGGCGTTGACCCCCTGCCTTCGCCCGCAGCTCCCGGGAGGGAAGGGAGCCCCGGCTATTAGACCCTGTGAGCGAACCTCGCTGGGAGTGAGAGGAGACTAAGGACCCCCCAAAACAGGCGCCTTGAACTCCGTCTGTGGGAGGAGAGCGAGCCCTGGGGAGAGGGGGCTACCCAAGGAGTGCTGAGGAGGGAGGGCACAAGGGGTGGGTGGGCGACGAGGTCTATGGGCCCGTGGCGCCTGGGCACCAGGAATATTTCTGGCCCGGGGCCCGGCTCCAGCAATGTCTGAGGCCGGGTCTCTCCCTCGGCCCCGACTTCAGCCCCCGGGTGCTCCCCGGCGGGTGATTTAAAGTGGCCCCGGGGCCTCCGCCCACCACCGGCAGCGCAGCGGAGCTGAGCGGGGTCCTGCCTGCTCGCTCCACTTGGCTGCCGGCCCTGCCCTGCGGCCCCTGGGTGGGGTGGGTCGGGTCTGTGTCTTTGCGCTCTGCTCCCTCCCCAAGCGCCCCTGCAGCCAATAGGAAACCCGGTTCGCCCTGCCTAGGAGCACCAGATAAGCGCAGTACCCCCCACCCCCTCCCAGGGCCTGCACCCCCGCCCCTTTCCCACACACCCCCTCCCACCCCCAAACTCCCTCCGAGAGCCTGCACCCCCCTACCCCAAACTCCCTCCCAGATCCTGCACCCTTCCAGCACCCCAGACCACCTCCCCCCACCCAAACTCCCTCCCAGAGCCTGCACCCTATCTGCACCCCAGTTCCCTGCCCCCGCCCAAACTCCCTCCCAGCGCCTTAGGCAGGTGGGTGGTGGAGTTTGTGGGGGGTGGGGTTTGGGGGGGCAGGCTCTGGGCGTTCTGAGCACAACCAAAATATCTACAAACCTGCCGCCTGCCTCCCCTGAGAGGAGGGGTGCTTAAAGAAGGCCAGGTCCCTGTGTGCTGCCCCAGCAAAGAGAGGCAGCCCCGAGAAAGGTCGCACTGACTTTGGGCTCACAGGCCGGGGCTTCCCTTCTTCAGGAGAACACGGACACCTCAGAGGAAAAAGACTTTGATTTCACTGAGCCCTGAAAACTTATGGGGTCAGTGGGATTCAGAGCCACTGAAGGGAAATCCGAGTGAAATAAACACCCGGGCATTTTTAATAGGTCTGCTCCATCTCCGTCTTTATGTTCCTCACCACTTCTGTGGGGGGCAGGGCGTCTTGTTTTACCAGTGAGTACCTGAGAATGGTCCCTAACTCCCTTAACAAATAGTCCCCGAGTGGCTAAGTGTTTTCCCCATGAGGAGAGGAGACACAATCTAACCCAGTAAAAGGACATCGGAGGCGAGGAGACAGGAGCCGTCACTGAAATGTCACACTTCTCAGAGCAGCCAGTGGCCGGAATTGTCAATGGAGATGAAGGGAATTAGGTGCCAAAATCCCAATGAAACTAAAGGGGATTTCGGTGTGGGGTTTTCATAACATCCAGCTGCCTCTGCAGTACAAGTCCTGTTTTCCTCTGCCCCTCTGGAAATCACAGCCAGTGTCTGTCTACTACTGACTCTTTGGGGCTGAGATTTGAAACCTAAAATACCGTTTCGATCAAGAGGACCCAGCTACACTAATCTACTCAGCAGCTCTCAAAAATCCCAGTCTCTTTAAACATCAGTTATACAGCTGTGCGGACACACTGTGGGGGTCTGTCTCACACACCCTAACGGCGTCCAGGGCCCCATTATGCCGGATGCCGCACTTCGCCCTGGGGACAGGCAGTCCCAGCGCTGAAGGGTTCACAATCCAAATACACCAGGCAGACACCAGCAGAGGCTCAGAGAGTTAATGTTACACCCCAAGGTGAACCAGCAGGTCCACTGGAAAGGCCGGGAGGAGAACCCAGGGCTGTTCTTTCGATCCCTTGTTTACAGATCATGCCTGAGGCCGCCTTGGCCCACGGATATTGTACAAGTATTAGATTTTGGGAAGGGTTTCTGTAGTGTGTGTGTGTGTGTGTGTGTGTGATTGTAATAGTTGTATCAATACGCTCCCTAGACTGGACACAGGTATAGCTGCAGAAATGTGCCTTATACTGGGATATTGCATTCTCCTTCCCACCCAAGAACAGCCACACGAGCTGAAGGAACTTTATACTGATTCATAGACTCAGATTTCAAGGCCAGAAGGGAAGATCTTCATAACTTACTTTGCCCTCCTGTGTAACACTGGTATGTCTGTGTCCATATTAGGGGAGGAGTCTGTTGTACCCCCTGAATTATACCTTTATAGTTCCAATGGTACACCTTTTGTGTGTAGACAAGTGCTAAGATTCTCAAAGCTGTCTAGGGGATTTAGACTCCAAGGGATAAATATTCAAAGGCACAAATGGCACTTAGGCGCAAACTCAATTGTAAATCAATGTGATTTTGGTGCCCAAGCATTTGTAGCTTTGAAATAGCCACCTCAAGTCCCCATCGATTTGAAAGGGAACTGCGTATCCAAATCCCTTGGACAGCTCAGGAAAGTTCAGCCTCTAGATCCGTTTTGTGTTTCCCTTTAAATGCTAATTCTTTTCCTTGAATCCCATTTTGAATATTTTACCTAAATAAACTGCAGCTCACAATAGAATCGGGGCCTTCTCCTGATGTGCTAGGGCAAGAGATTTGATTAAAAATAGATTCGGGTGAGTTCTGAGAACCAGAAGAACGGCAGGTGCCAGATCCAAGCACAGTTGATGCGTTCTGATTCCTGTTCAGCTCCTTGGAGCTTTTGAGGCGTCTTTGACGTTGAATATGCAAATAAAGTAATTATACTCCCTGTTTGAAGTTTGCAACGGGAGAAAATCACCATCCAAAGGAGTCACCTTGCTTTGCCAGCTGGAGAGTGTTGTAGAAACAACCATTAAATATTTGCTACATTTTCTGTTCCTGCTGGCAGCCTTCCCGGGTAAGTGAATTTCAGAGAGATCTGGGGTGTGCAGGAGAAAGGAGAGCCAACAAGAAGGGTACTCAGACTCATGCATTCTTGTCCCGTAACTGCAGGTGTCTGGTCCCAAATCCAACACACCCCAAAAATGAACCACAAGCACTGTGGTGTCCTACAAAAAAAGTGATAGTGATTTTGGGTGCCTCTGTTTTTGGTTGCTCAAACTGGGACACGTTAACAGGGACTGATTTATAGAAAGCACCAGGCATCCATTATGACCGATTTATCTTATTAATTTGCCTGGAGCATTAGGTGATTAGGCTGAGGCCCCAGGATCTTTAGGGGAGGAGATGAAGGAGCACATCAAGTGACTAAGGTTTAAAGCTTTATTAATAAAATAAAGTAAAACAACAGCGGAGAGTGAGGGGTGCTTTTTACCTTACTTCGAGGAAGGAAGAAAGCATTAGCGCCCCAAGCCCTAGCCCACTTTTATACTTACACACACACTACCTGGGGCTGGCCAAGCCCGGGTGTAATGTAAGAAGAAAAGGGGGAAGAGTGGACAGGAGTTTTGTTCTGTGCACAGGCTGCCCAGAGTTCGCTGTTGATCTCTGACCTGCCCTGGATTTTGGGAGGATTTTTAAGACCTCGGTTTTTTGGGGTGGCCTTCCAGTTCAGGGACTTCTGTCCCCCATGCTTTTTGTACCAGTCCAACCCCGCTTTTCGCCGCTTTTCGACGCTTTTTTAAAACACACCTGCTTTAGGGACGCGAGATGGTTATTTTTTCCTTGCTGACCTTTGCCCTGTTACTTCTTTTTGCAGCCCCTGCAGTTTTGTTTAGCTGATTCATTTTTTTTTTACAGCTCTTTGTGGTTGGAATTCAGGACCCCCATCTTTCTTGGCAGGCAGCCAAGAGTCGGTTGTGTGCTGTGGCCTTGGGCTGGAGTCAGCGTCTTATCTTCGGACCTAGCTGGAGCATCCAGTTAACCCATTTCTTTTTTTCCTTTCTCCCTCTGTGGCCTCTCATAACTGCAAAGGAACCTGTTACTTTACCCTTACACCTTTAACCCTTCTCAAAACGCCTTGCGATGCCTGCGACAGTGTTAGCAACGTACAATGCTGATTTGCCAGTCCAGGGGTCCCCCTGAGGGATGGGGCCATTGGGTTGTGGCATTCCCCCCCCCCCAACCCGAATTAACATTGTGTTGTGAGGAGTCACCACTTAGGTTTTTACCCTCCCTCTGACACAGTGGGGAGGGTGACTGTTGGTTTTTTACATAAGCAGCAATATATTACAAACACAATTGTTATGGTGGCAACAATTGCATCCAGCCCCCGGTAGTGGCTTTTGACTTTATTAGTAAGGTAGCATAACACATTCCCCGGTTGGCATAGATGCCCCATCCAGATGGCTGTGACAAAGGCAGCTTTTTCAGATGAAATGCGCATCGCAACACTGCGAAGGAGGGGGCATTTGTCTGGAACACAATTCATTGTTCCCTGCTGTGCGTCAACGGAAGGAAAACACTGGGCATAATTTATGAAAAATTAAACACAATATAACTAGAAACATTAACACTGCTTTGAATAACACAGGAGCCTTTAGTCCCTCCAGAGAGCATTTGCCCATCTAAACAGACAGGGGGTTATTCCTCCCAAACGTCTTCGGCTCCTATCTTACTTAAACGTCACTGTCGGTAGATTTTTCTCCTCTCCAAAGTCAATTCTCAAAATATGAATTTGGCTCCTGTCACAGCAGCAAAACGGTCCTGGGTGAACGCCCTAAGCACCAGGCTAGGGGGTATTTGGGGAGGGGTCTTTCAATCTCTCCTGTTCATGCTGTTCCACCGTGACTTAATTAATACTGATTTGGTCTGAAAGAGAAAGGGATGCTCTGGGGGTGTCTGTACCTCAAATGTCACCCTGCCCTTGACAGTGCAAGACCGGGGCTCAAGTCCCTGCTCCCGGATCAGGCAGAGGGTGAGGAAATGATCCTGGCTCTACCATGTCCTAGGCAAGTGCTCTAACCACTGGGCTAAAAGCTAAGGGAAGCACCAACAAATCCTTCTCTGGCACAAGGGGGTTTGGGGGTGTTTTTGAATGTAAATACCTGGGACTAACTCCAGGACAGGGCTGTGAATCCCAGCTGGAGTTAGGCACCTAACTCCCTTTAACAGGTGGTACTTGGACCAAACCCCTCCTCAGTATTTCCGAAGGGGTAGGTCAGGCAGCTCTCCACTCACTGTGCTGGCTTTTGCCAATCCCTGGATCAAGCACCTAACTCTCCTCTACAAATGGATCATTTCAGTGTAGCCGGTCACTGCTGCGAAGGGGGCTTCCCTCCCCATGCGATGGGAACCTTCCCTCTCTAGCGGGTGGCCCAGACCAATGGATCCCTGGCACACGACCACTCTCCAGACACTGTCTCCCCTGACCGGACGTGGAAAGGGGCTCCAGAGCTGAGTCCCCCCAGTCCCCAAATCCCCTCACAATAGCCAGGCCCTCAGTTCCCATGCGAGGAAATACAGTCACTGCAGGGAGCTGTTCATTCCTCCCAGGGTCTGAAAGTGTCAGGAGGACCGCAGAGCCCTGTGCCCGGCGCTGCACAGACACACAGGACGGGACACTCTGACTCCTGCAGCCGGAGCCCGAGGGCGAGTCAATCCGATCACTGGCAGCAGGAGCGTGTGTCTCTTATAAAGCGGGGCATGCAAATGAGGGAGACAGTTTCCTCTTTAAATCTCTGCCTCTCTCTTCCCAGGCTGCACCCGGAGACACAATCCGCAGCCCCCTGGGTCGGTGCAGTCACCAGCCAGTCCCCTGAGAACTTCCCCCTTCAGCACCCAGGAAAATGGGATTTTTGTTCCTTGTCATTGTCGCTGTAGCAGCTTTGGAAGGTATTTTCCTCCTCTGAAGAACTGGCAGAGTAAGAAGAATATTGTGTTACCGCTGTTCTTATACCGATATTAATGGCCTGTCTTTATTCTCAGGTGTCTGGTCCCAGACTCTGGTGGAGTCCGGAGGGGGTGTGAAGAAGCCCGGAGACTCTCTCCGCCTCTCCTGCAAAGCCTCCGGGTTCACCTTCAGCAGCTACTGGATGAGCTGGGTCCGCCAAGCTCCCGGGAAGGGACTGGAGTGGGTCGCTTATATAAAATACGATGGGAGTAGTATATACTACCTCGATGCAGTGAAAGGGCGATTCACCATCTCCAGGGATAACGCCAAGAGTGAGCTGTATCTGCAAATGACCGGCCTGAAGCCCGAGGACACCGCCCGCTATTACTGTGCGGGAGACACAGTGACACCAAACCGGTTTGTGATCGCACAAAAACCCAGGCTGCGGAATCGCCCTTCTCCCGGCGGCCGCGCGGGGGCAGCAGCGACACCCCCCGCTTCGGGCTCGGGCAGGAGACCCGGCACCCGGGGGAACGGGACACAAACCTCCCGCCAGTTTAACCCTTCCCTTCCCGGACTCTGAATGGCCCATTTCCCTACCCCAGAGATGGAGAGCGGGGTGTGGAAATGGGCCATGCAGGGTCCGGGCGGGGCTGGGGGACAGAGATCACCCGGCGCCGGAATAAACCCCGCTCCGCTGCGCCTGCGGATGGGGCACCGCCGGGACTTTCCAAGGAGACTCGAGCATTTTTTCCATCCATTTGACAGCTGGAAATCACAGCCCCTGTGTAAACGGTGCAGCTCAGGATCCTGCCCACAATGAAGGGCCCCCATGTCACAGAGTCACCATGGAGATAAAAGGCCCCACCCCTCAGCCCCGATGGCATCACTCAGCCCAGCGCTGGCCCGCAGGGCATTGGGGACAGTCGGGGGCGAAGGGCTGTGGACAGGGACACGGTGGGATTTCATGGGGTCGCTCAGGGGGAGGGGGCAGAGCTCCTGAGAGAGCTCCTGGGCTGGGGGGAGGGGGAAGTATCGTGAATCACATCTGGAATTTTCAAAGGGTAAAGTCAAGTGGAATTAGATACCCCATTACCTAAGTCCCCTTCAAAAATGTCAATCAACATTCCAGTAGGCCCTGCTCCAAACCCCACTCAGACCAAGGGAAGTCCTTCCCTTGCCTTTAGTGACCTTTGCATCAGGCCCATAAAGCACAATATTCCCCAATATCTCCAGAAAATGTCAGAAACATCATCATTCCTTTACAGGCCACTAGCCTGAAGAGACAATTCAGCGAAAATATGCTGTTGATGCTGGATAAAGTGCTCATGGTGTCTCGGCATTAGCTGTCCAGACCCCTCCTTGTGTCCTAGCTATGCAAGGGCAGAGCTATTAAAGGACTTAGGCACGGCATTAAGGATAAGCATTTGCATATCTTTTTTTTTTTTTTAAATAAGCCAATTTGGAGTTCAAGCCCTCAAGCAATCTTAGGTATTCATATTGTCCCCAGCACCGTACAGTTTGAGCATTTAGGGCAGGGGTGGGCAATTTTTTTGGCCCAAGGGCCACATAGGAGGGCCGGGCAGGGAGGGCTGTGCCTCCCCAAACAGCCCGGCCCCCACCCCCTATCCACCTCCTCCCACCTCTGGCCCCCTGACTGCCCCCCTCAGAACCTGCGACCCATCCACCCCCCCTCGCTCCTTCTCCCCTGACTGCCCTGAAGCCTATCCACCCCCCTGCCCCCTGACAGGCCTCCTGGGACTCCCACCCCTTATCCTATCCCCCCTGCTCTCTGTCCCCTGACTGCCCCCTAGAACTCTCTGGCCCTTATCCAACCCCCTGGCTCCCCGCGCCCTAACTCTGCCGCTCAGAGCAGCAGGAGCTCACAGCCACGCTGCCCGTGCTGCCCAGCAGGGGCGGTGGGCCAGAGCCCTTGAGATGCGGTGCACTGGGGCTGCGGGCTAGCCTCCCTGGCCGGGAGCTCAGGGGCCGGATGTAGCCCACAGGCCGTAATTTGCCCACCTCTGATTTAGGGTAACAAGAAAACATTTTACAAATACATTAGAAGCAAGGGGAAGATGAAGGATAGGGAAGGACCACTGCTCAATGAGGAGGGAAACACAGTCACAAGAAAATGCAGGAATTGTCCAAGTATTAAATGCCAATTTGTTCAGGTTTTCTCCAAGGAGGTTAGCAGTTATCAGAGGACTAACAGTGAACATCAGTGTAAATGGGGTAGGATCTGACGCTAAAATAGGGAAACAACAAGTTAAGAATTACTGAGACAAGTTAGACGTCCTCAAGTCAGCAGGGCCAGATGAAATACACCAGAGAATACTTAAGGAACTGACCAAAGAGATCTTAGCCATTAACAATTATTTTTCAGAACTCTCGGAGGACAGGAGAGATCCCAGAGGACTGGAAGAGGGCAAGTGGTACCTATCAATAAAAAGCAGAATAAGGGCAACCCAGGAATTATAAACCATTAAACTTAACTTCTGTACCCGGAAAGAATGGAGCAAATAATCAATTTGTAAGCACCTAGAAAATAAGGTGACAAAGAACAAATCACGTCAAACCCACCTCATATTCTCCTTTGACAGGGTAACAAGACGAGGGGATGGGGGCGGGTAGAAGAACAGTGGATGTGGTATATCTCCACTTTAGTCAGACATTTCATACAGTCTCAGATCACCTTCTCATCAGCAAACCAGGGAAATATAGACTGGTGATCCTATTATAAGGTAGGTGCAGAATGAGTTAGAAAATGTACTCAGAGAGTAGTTATCAACGATTCACAGTCAAGCTGGGAGGGAATATTGAGAAGAGTCCCACAAGGATCTGTCCTGGGTCCACTTCTATTCAATAGCCCCATAAATGACTTGGATAATGGCAGAGAGAGTACATTATAAAGTTTGCAGTATACCAATCTGGGAGGGGTTGCAAGCACTTCAGAGACCAGGATTAGAATTCAACATAAACTTGACAAACCAGAGACATGGTCTGAAATACATAGGCTGCCTCCACACTCACTGTCAGTGTAGCTAAACCCGGCAGCAAAAGGCTCTGGCAGGGGGAGGTAGCAGTAAATTCCTTCCTGACCCCAAATATCAGCCAGTTGGACCTTGAGACTGTGGGCAAGACCTACCAGCCAGACCCCTGGGAAACAGTTCTCTGTAGTAACTCTGAGCCCTCCCCACCTAGTGTCCCATCACTGGCCATTGGAGATATTTGCTACCAGCAGTTGTCGATGTGCCTACAATGGCATGTGGCCATCTCGTCATACCACCACCCACCTTATATAAATGTATCAAGCTCAGTCTTGAACCCAGTTGGGTTTTTTCCCCCTTTCTAGCATTAATTCTGACTGAGATTTAATACCAAAAAAAAAGCCACCTAAAGGCATTTAGATTCCTGGTTTATATTAGGAAGAAAGGCAGTTTTGGAAATCTTAACCCAAGTAAACTGGAAACCTTTCCCTATTGTTACCTCCTCTTCCCTCTCTCCTGCCCCTTTGTTTGCTGCCTGGCTTTAAAGGCTTTTTGAACTACCTCATGCAAATTAAGTAAGGCTATTGCTTTTTTAAGAGCCAGGGAACATCTCCTTCTCAGACACACACCAAATTCCCTACTTTGTGCTGTGTATCTTCACCTGTTCCCTTGGAATTCTGATTCAAAAATAAATACCATGTGTTTCATTTTTCTTTCCATGCTGGCAGCTTTCTCAGGTAAGAGCTTCAGAGGCACCTGGGATAAAAGAAGGAAACATATGCTGCCAAAATGAACGTTCAGTTCAATCTTTGATTCTCCAGAGCACTGAAGAACCTGCTTAGATGCTTTGCTGAATTACGGCCTAGATCTTTAATATTTGTCTATTTGCAGGTGTCTGGTCACAAATCCAGTGCAGCCAGTCCAGAGCAGAAGTTAAAAAGCCAGAAGACTCTGCAAAACTCTCCTGTCAAGTGTCTGGCTACACGTACACTAGCCACGGTAGGCAGTGGGCACGGAGGTCTGCGGGGAAAGGACTGGAATGGGCGTCTTCAATTACCAACGGGGCTGGTGACACCACATACTACACAGACTCGGTCAAAGGGCGATTCACCATCTCCAGAGACAACACCCAGAACCTGCTGTTCTTGCAAATGGATGGGCTGAAGCCGGAGGACACAGCTGTGTGTTACTGTGCCAGACGGGGTGAACACAGGGTCGGAGAACGTACCCTTGTTCACTCAAAAATTCCTCAGTGGGAGATTCCAGGTCATCTCTTCACCAGATGGCAGCAGTGGCCCACATCAGGAGAGGCCAGGGAAAGACCTAACCACAGCTCAGAATGAAAAGGAGTACTTGTGGCACCTTAGAGACTAACCAATTTATTTGAGCATGAGCTTTCGTGAGCTACAGCTCACTTCATCAGAATGACACCTGTCCTGTATGCAGGGTCATCTCTTAATGACAGCACTGGTTAAAACACCATTCGTGGGGCTAATGAGAGAATGCTTTTCTCTCCAGCTGAAAATTTCAACTCTCTTTTTGTTGAAATTTTCTGCAAAAAACTTCAACTTTCTGTCAATGAAAAGGTTTATTTAATTTTGAGGAAAGCAGACACTTTCTGGAAACATCTTGGTTTAGCCAAAACCCCAATTCTCTTAAAGTTTTGATGGAAAGTTTTGGGCCAGGCCTAATTATTTGCCCTTTTTCAATAGAAGGAGTCCGCTTCAGTAAGGCAAGGAGTGGACAGACAGACATGTTTAGATTATTCTTACCTCCTCTTCCTACTCCCCCAGACCTACCCCTTACTTTGTGTCCTTCCCCTCTTGCATCTTTCCTTTGACCAAGTCCCTGATCCTTCAAGTGGAAGTCAACAGGGCTCCAGAATTTAGAGCATCTTGAAGGGTTGAGATAAAGGCCCTGATTCAGCAAAGCACTCTGCTTCACATTTCCAGAGGAGTCTAAAGGTCCGTATCCAGGGGGATAAAAGCCCTGTGGCATGACTGTGTCTGGCCTGGGTCAACTGGCTGGGGCCAAGGGGCTAAAAATTGCTGTGTAGACATTCGGGCTGGGGCTGGAGCCTGAGCTCTGGGATCCTCCATCCTCACAGGGTCCCAGAGCTCAGGCCCAGCCTAAGCCTGAATGTGGAAACAGCCATTTTTAGCTGCTTGGCCGCAGCCAGCTGACCCAGGCCAGCAGCGGGTTTATCCCTGTGTAGACAAACCCCAACAGAGTGAGAAACCCAGATCCTATTGAACATAAGAGCTGCCATTATGGTTCAGACCACGGTCCACATTGCCCAGTATCCTGTCTGACAGTGGCCTATACCAGAGCTTCAGGGGGAGTGAACGTAACAGGGCAATTCTGCAGTGCTTCATCCCTGTCTTCCACTCCCAGCTTCAGGTCGTCAGAGGTTTAGGGTCACCCCAAGCATGGGGTTGCATCCCTGAGCATTTCAGCTAATAGCCATTGATGGACTTATCCATGAGTTTATCCATTTTTTAACCATGTTAGAGTTTTGGCTATCAAACCATCCCATGGAAATGAGTTCCACAGGTTAGCTGTACACTGCATGAAAAAGTACTTCCTCTTCTTTAGTATGACTGATACAACCAACATTAACGGGTTTAAATAAGTGTTATTTAACCCCCCAACTCCTTCAACAGCCAGGCTGAGGATTTCCAAGCTGCCCTACAGATATGGACACATCATTCCTCTTATAATCCTTCAGGGACTTTAGAAAACCTCCACCTCTGGGATTCAGGAGACTCAAGTCCCTGCTCTAATGAGTCTTTCATTACTGATAGTGAGTGCAACAACCTTGCAACTCCCACGTCCCCTTGGGAGCTTAGCCCTTAATCTATAAATTCCGAGACACCCCCTAAAAATTTCATCTTGCATAACTACACTCAGATCACAGAAAACATACCCCCAGGGAAAAGAAATACAGAGAGCAGAAGGCAAGGACAAAAATAAAGCTGAGCTTGCTCATGTCGCTTGCAGTGATCATTCCAGACAGAAGTAGGGAATGGACAGTGACAGCCTTATGTTGACTGACACCCGACACTCTGTATAACCCGTCTGGTGGACACAAATATTAGCGGGTGTTTGGGTATTTCTCCATGATTCAGTAACATCAGACAAATTTTCACCAGGCCTTATATAGCCCATGGCGCTACTCAGAGATCCAGTGAGCTGATATCTCCCTTAAGGACTCCTGAATACCCCAATCCCAGCTCTCAGCTTTTACAAAACAATCTCTGCAAAGGGTCACCCACCCCGAAAAGGAAACGGAGCCTGGCATCTGAGCGCACTGCCTCTCACCTGGGACATAACACTCACTGCCTGACTGAGCAGCGTCCCGCAACATGGAGACTCTTGGGCTACGACTCTCACAACAACAGAGGGGATCCTGACCCACAAATTGCCACCATTTAAAATTCTGGTAGAATAATAATAAATAATAATTCGGTCTTCTAGTCCATCATTGATAGAAAGAGTTTAATAGACTTTCTCCAGTTCTCCAAGAAGAAGTTTTCAGACATGAGCAGTAATAACAACCCCTAGCTATTCTGTAGTGGCTTTCATTCATAGATCTCAAAGCACTGACAAAGGAGGCTGAATATCATTTCCCCCACACTTCAGAGACATACAAATTCAGGCATCGGAAGTGTAATTTCTTGCCCAAGGTCACCCATCAGATAAGGAACAAAGTCAGGAATAAACTGCTGGCTTCTTGAGTACCAGGCTAATGTGCCCAAACAAGATTGCACTGCTCCAAGGGTCTCACAAGAACAGAGGGAGAAGCAGACAGAACTTAGTGGAAGCTTTAAGCTGTCAGGGGATAGGAGGGAAGGTTCTCTCATGGATCAGGAAATGGCTAAAAGATAGGAAACAAAGGGTAGGAATAAATGGTCAGTTTTCAGAATAGAAAGGGGTAAATAGTGATGTCCCCCCAAGGGTCTGTACTGGGCCCAGTCCTATTCAACACATTCATAAATGATCTGGAAAAGCGGGTAAACAGTGAGGTGGCAACATTTGCAGATGATACAAAACTACTAAAGATAGTTAAGTTGCAGGCAGACTGCGAAGAGCTACAAAAGCAGTGGTCTCCCCCCGGTCGATTGCGATCAACTGGTCGATCCTAGAGGATCTTCCAGTTGATCGTGATCTCCAGCAGTGCAGCTGGTTGCCACTAAGACAGACTCCCTGCCTACCTCGGCCCCACGCCCCTCCCAGAAGTGGCAAGCACGGCCCGTGGCCCAGGAGGTGGGGGGGCAGGGGGAATCTTCCTCCGCACACTGCTCCTACCTGCAAGAACCACCCCTGCAGCTCCCATTTGTTGGGAATGGGGAGCTGTGGCCAACAGGGCAGTGCTTGCAGAGAGAGGCAAGATGCGGAGCCATATGCCGCCCCCCTCACCCCCACCCCAGGGGCCACAGGAGTGTGTTGGCAATTTCCAGGAGTAGTGTGGGGCCCAGGTAGGCAGGGAGCCTGCCTTAGCCGCTGGGGGTAAATGCTGCCTGGCAGGAGGCCGCACTCCAAGCCCCAGCTCTGAGCTCCCTCCTGGAGCCAGCACCCCATGCCCCAGGTGAGGGCAAACTACGGCCCGGGGGCCGCATCCGGCCCTACAGACATTTTAATCTGGCCATTGAGCTCCTGCCAGGAAATGGGGTGAGCCATGGCTTCATGCGGCTCCTGGAAGCAGCAGCATGTTCCCCCTCTGGCCCCCATGAGTAGAGGTAGCCTGAGAGCGGAGGACACCGCCGTGTATTCCTGCACCAGACACACAGCGAGGGGAAGCAAGTCTGAGCTCAGCCAAAAACCTCCCCCTGCAGTAACAGTGCGACGTGTCCGCTGCTGAGGGCGCGAACCAGCCCCCGACTGCCTGGGACAGGCGATGGGAGCAGCCCGGAGAAAGTCTCCCCGGCTACAAATACTTGCAGACTGGTGCAGTTTCTGAATCGGTTTCACTCACTCCCCCTGGAACTCCTCTGAGCATCAGACAGGGTGCTGGAAAGATTTATTCTCTCTCCCTTTTTCTTCGATTCCAGACACATAAACAAAACACTGATGCATACAGAAAAATACACCAACACACATACAGGCAATCACTGCTGCACAAGAACACAGAGACAGCATGCAAACACCCATACAAACACATAAATATACACAATCACTCAAAAAACAAATACACATCTAAACACAAAAAGCAAGCTCAGACACAAACAAACCCTTCCTTACACAAACATACACACCTAAACACACACACAGATTAGTCTTTTAACACAGAGAAAACTCTCACACAAACACATATGAACACAAACACACAAAGAGACACATCCATGCAATTCCTGTATGCATGGAACATAAAGAGAATGGACCAAATTCTCCTCCCAGCAACATTGCTTTAAATATGAAGTCGCTTCCCTGGGGTAAATATCATTATTCTCAATTTGTGCTGAGTGACAGACACCAGAGTTTTACCCAGCACTGAGTGAAAAATGAATTCAGTGTAGAGAGATGGTCCACTGCCTTTGCCTACACTTTAATTCCCTCACAGATTTTCAGCTCGCTGCAGAAGCTGTCCCGTTGTAGTCGTGCACTGGACTCATGGTAACTGGGTTCTGTTCTCACCTCTACCTCTACCAGGGAATTACTGGGAGACCTTGGGCATGCCACTTTACCCCCGCCTCCCCAGTCACAGGATAAGGTCTGGTCATTTTAAGGTTAAGATAAGTGCAACTGTGTCTTAGTGGGTCACAACTGGAAACGCCAAAGACAGGATGAACTGCTGAGAAATAGGGCAAACACAACCCAAAACTGGCGTTTATTTTTTTATAAGATATACCAAAGCAGCCACAAAAGTAAATTCCTGGTTCACCACAGTGGCTAACAAGAAAACATAAAGACAGTTTCCTCAGGCCTCCCAGCTCTTATATCACCACCAAAAACACTAGGTTCAGAGATGAGTGGTTTTTTTACAACCCGTCTCATCAAATAATAGGTTCTTCTCATCCCAAAGGACCAGCCACACACCCAGGTCAATATACAACTTTGATCTTACCCCAAAATCATGCTGATGCCAATCCCTTAGTATCTAAAATCTAAAAGGTTTATTCATAAAGAGAAAGAAAGAAAGAAAGAAAGAAAGAAAGAAAGAAAGAAAGAAAGAAAGAAAGAAAGAAAGAAAGAAAGGTGAGAGTTACAAATGGTTAAAGGAATCAATGACATCCAGTAATGGCAAGGTTCGTGGTTCAGGCTTGTAGCAGTGATGGACTAATCTGCTGTCTTAAGTCAAGTCCCTGGAGGACACCCACAGCTGGGATGGGTCATTCAGTCCTTTGTTCAGAGCTTCAGTTTGTAGCAAAGTCCCTCCAGAGGGAAGAAGCAGGACTGAAGACCAAATGGAGAAGATGCAGCTGCCTTTTATAGTCATTTGCCATGCAGCCTGTGCTTCCTTTGTTTCAAACACAAGCTGCCCAGCACGTGGCTGGGAAGCCTCAGGACTAGTCTACACTGGCAACATTAAAAAAGCTTCCGTGGCAGCAGCCACCAGGCCTGAGGAGAGCCCCACTGGACTTGCGACCCTAAGTACTTTTCCTCCTTTGCTCGTTGTCTTTTGTTGTATTGAGAGCAACTTCACAGGCTGTCTTCAGCCTGTCATGGTGACCTTTGACCTAGTCATCCACACTGTTCACCGCATCATTAGAAAAGACTTCTTGATGCTTCTCTGGTAACGCCCTTAAGTTAGCCACCTGTGCAGGTATCAGCCCCTGGCGTGCTGCGTGAACTGGAACTGGCAGTCTCTCACCACGTCTTTCTTGAGGAAAGGGAACTCATCCACCCTTCTCCCTCTTTCTCACCCGCAGCTCATTTCCATTCTCCTCAAATGTTACCTTCACCCGAGGAACCACTCCTGCAGGCCAATGTACCTCTGCAGTGCTGTTTTGAGGATGCAACTCCACAGCCTTCAAACTTGAGTTTAGAAGACTCATTGGTCCTCTTCCTTTGACGGCATTAGTCAGACATTGGCTGGCTGGAGCCCATTCAGTAGGTTTACCCCAGATGTAGGCTCTACAAGAGCTCCATATCTATTGGGATTTCCTGGGACCCAGCAGTGTTCATCAAGCATCCTCCCTCTCCGAGGAGGAACAGCACTCTTCTGTTCTCTGCCCACTTTAACATTTCCAATCTGCCCCGCAGGGCCCAGTCAATGGTGTTGTCTCTCCGCTCCAGCCAGTACTTGACTCAGCACAGCATTCTTCTCGGTGTGCCCATGGCAATTTATCCTCCAGGTTCCTTCTACTGGCAACAGTAGCTCCTTTAGCTCACTAATGATGTTCATCCCTAGAATCCCTGGGACTCCTTCTCCCACATGGCTCCCTTCAGCGGCTTTGTCTTTCAGGATGAAGATGCATTTCCCTGGCAGAGTCTGACCCATGTAGTCTATGTCTGCTTCGAGGCATCCCACCACTGGGATTGACAGTCCATTAACTACTGTTAGACACAGAAACTGTGTGCTGTGCATGGTCAGCTCCTTGTCTTTCAAATAATTATGAAAATGCGACTGAGTAATGGTGGTGACTTCTGAGCCAGTATCTAACAAACATCTGGTTTCCACCCCTGCTATACATACTTCAGCAGTTAGACAGTCTCCAAATGCTCACTTACGGAAGTCACTAGATATGCTGGCACTGCCCGTGTCCCTTTCAACACTGTATGCAGAGTGATTTTCCACCAACGACAGGCCGAGGAATCCTTCTGCAGCTGCTTGGCCTTCTACTGTAGATGGACCACTGGCTCCTGCTGCCCCATTGGTTTCCAGTGCCTGGGACTCTCTTCTCCTTCTCAGTCGACATTCTCAGCTAGTATGCCCTGGCCTTTCACAAGGGTAACAAATGTACCTTCCCTGCTCATCCTGCAGTGGGTTTCTTCAGGATCCTGGTGTCCTTGGATACTTTGGCATTTTAGTGGAGGTTTTTCCTTTCATCACTACAGTCATCACTTTCAGCTGTTGGACTGCCAGTTTTTGGACAGCTTCACTTAATCTTTCCAGTGTTAACTGTGTTTGGGGCAGGGTCTTTTCCCCAGCACTTGCATTCACTTGGCCCCCACTTCGTGGACAGGACTTCAGCTTGGCCGTCTCTGCCACAGGAACTTCCTCTTCTTCTGACTACATAATGGCAGCCAGACTGAGTTAATGGAACTTCTGACTGGGCTCTTCCTTAAACCTCCTTTTAATTTCATGGTGGAAGGAATCATCCTGGAGCCCCAGAACCAACTGCTCTTTCGGAAACATATCTGGGTCTGGAACTTGTCGAGGGTCTCGCCCCTCCACTTTGCTCATTCTCTCCTGGATCTCATATGCATATGCCCAGACAGTTTCACCAGGCTCCTGCTTGCTCTCAAATAACTCCTTTCTTCTGGTTCCAATAGGTACCTTTGTGACAGATTAAGTTACCAATCTGCATGAGGTGTCAGGTGATCAGGCTGAGGCCGCAGAATCGTTAGGGGAGGAGATGACTGAGGACACCAAGTGACTGAGTTTAAAGCTTTATTCATAAAATAAAGTTAAATAACAGCGGAGAGTGCTGAGGGTTCCCCACGTCACTCAGAGGAAGGAAAAGCGTTAATGCCCCAGCCCTAATCCACTTTCATACTCACATATCCACTACCCAAGGCTGGTCAAGCCCGGGTGTAACGTACGAAGAAGCGGGAGGAGATGTGGACGGGAATTCTGTCCTGTACGCAGGTCGTCCAGGGTCTGCTGTTGATCTCCGACTTACTTCAGCTCTCGGGAAGGTTTTAAGTCCTGGGTTCTTCTGGGGGCATTTTGTCCGGGGACCTTTGTCCACCGTGCTCTTTGTATCAGTCCAAACCGGCCTTCTGAGGCTTCCTTGGCTTCCCCAAAACACATCGGCTTCAGGGTTGTTATGTTCCCATTCGCTGACCTTTACCTTCTCACTAGTTTTCTCAATCCCCTGCAGTCTTGTTCAGTTTACTGCTCTGTTCTCACAGCTGGTTGGGGTTTTAATCCAGGCCCCTGTCTTTCTTGGCATCAGAGAGTCTGCTTGGGTGCATTGGCCTTGGGCAGCTGGAGTCAGCTTCTTTTCTTCGCACCTAGCTGGATCGTTGAGTTAACACATTCCTTTCTCCCTTCCTCCCCTTTTGGCCTCTCACAACCTGCAAAGGAATCTTTCACTCCACACTCACGCCTTCAACCCCTCCCAAAATGAATATGCCTATATAGGCGGCAGCGATATACAAGGCTGGTGCTTACCCAGGAGACCTCATGGGGGGCAATTTTATTGTGCCTGGGACATTCCCATGAGGCTATTTTATTGTGACTGTGACACCTTGTCTCCGTACACTTCCAGGAGGAGTTCAAATACCTTTTCCACTTCTTTCTTGTCTGCCATTGCCAGGAGCTTAACTGTGGCCTTGGCCGTGGCCCTTGAAGTGTTCCTCTATGAAGTCCATATTATCCTCTTCAGGTACTCTTAGCACACATGGACTTGCCTTCACAGACTTGACTCACTCCTCTACTGTAATGTCTCCTGGTCTTGTTGGGAAGCCACCAAACTCTGTGACTTTCTGCTCCCATAGGACATAAATAGTAGGGGGTTTCTGAGCTTCTGCTGCCTGATGGTCTATTACTGCCTTAGCCAGTGAAAAGGCTTCTCTCTGTTCTCTTCTAGCTTGTTGTAATGCCTCAGCTTGGTCTGATCATCTGTGCACAAGTTCAGCAAAGTGGGCCCATAGTTCTTCAATTCCAGCCATAGTCGGGTTCTTGACCAGGCCTGGACAGTGCTGTCAGAACTCAACCAGGAAACCAGTGGGGTGGACCCTGTGGATAGGATCCTGTTCGTGATCCCAATTATGTAAGTGAGGGAATGGTCCAGCTACTGTGAGGAACTTTCCTGGCTTATACACTACCCTGGTGAAATGGGCTAGCGAAAGGATTTGAGTCCTCACTCCAACTATCTTTATCCCCTTAGCTCGGCCCCACTCTGATGGACCCAGGCAATTCCAGTTCGGAAAGAGGATGGGACCCCCCCCTTGCCCAGTTTACAATCTGAGTGTAAATGGGAAGTGGAGTGGGAATGGAAATATAAACAGGAATATAAATATCAACCATGCATAATAATCTTCCTTCACTGTAGCCTTAATCCTCCTCAACTCTCCCCTAAAGAAAAACACCCAGAGACGCTGCTCTTGGCACACGAATGTCAGGGAGGCTTCACTTGAAAACTTAACTCTGTCCTCAGACTCCCCGCCCCGCCAGCTACTCCCACCTGCACCCACAGGCGGGTCCCCAGACCTGCTCCAAAGCACGAGCCAGGCTTGCTCAGATCACGTTCTTAGTGTCATGGATCATTTCAATGTAGCCGGTCACTGCCGGGAAGGGAAAGGGGCTTGCCTCCCAAATCCCTCCCAGCGCCATGGGAAATCTTCTGCCTCCATCGGGGGCCCAGCCCAATGGATACCTGAGACAAGACTTCCCGCCTCCCCCCACCGGACACTGGCCCCCCTGACCGGACACTGCATGGCCCTTATGCTTGTGGTACCGGGCTCCAGAGCTGAGTCCCCCCAATCCCCAATATCAGGTCAAAAAAGCCAGACCCTCAGTTCCCATGCGAGGAAATACAGTCTCTGCAGGGAGCTGTTCATTCCTCCCAGGGTCCGAAAGTGTCAGGAGGACCCCAGCGCCCGGCGCTGCACAGACACACAGGACGGGACACTCTGACTCCTGCAGCCGGAGCCCTGGGGCGAGTCAATCCGATCACTGACAGCAGGAGTGTGTGTCTCTTATAAAGCGGGGCATGCAAATGAGGGAGAAAGTTTCCTGTTTAAATAACTGCCTCCCTCTGCCCAGGCTGCACCCGGAGACACAATCCGCAGCCCCCTGGGTCGGTGCAGTCACCAGCCAGTCCCCTGAGAACTTTCCCCTCCAGCACCCGGGAAAATGGGATTTTTGCTCCTTGTCATTGTCGCTGTAGCAGCTTTGGAAGGTATTTTCCTCCTCTGAAGACCTGGCGGAGTTAGGAGAATATTGTGTTCTCGCTGTTCTTATACCGACATTAATGGCCTGTCTTTATTCCCAGGTGTCCGGTCCCAGACGCTGGTGGAGTCCGGAGGGGGTGTGAAGAAGCCCGGAGACTCTCTCCGCCTCTCCTGCAAAGCCTCCGGGTTCACCTTCAGCAGCGCCTACATGCACTGGGTCCGCCAGGCTCCCGGGAAGGGATTAGAATGGGTCGCTTATATAAGATACGATGGGAGTAGTATATACTACCTCGATGCAGTGAAAGGGCGATTCACCATCTCCAGGGATAACGCCAAGAGTGAGCTGTATCTGCAAATGACCGGCCTGAAGCCCGAGGACACCGCCCGCTATTACTGTGCGGGAGACACAGTGAAACGAAACCGGTTTGTGATCGTGCAAAAACCCAGGCTGCGGAATCGCCCTTCTCCCGGCGGCCGCGCGGGGGCAGCAGCGACACCACCCGCTTCGGGCTCGGGCAGGAGACCCGGCACCCGGGGGAACGGGACACAAACCTCCCGCCAGTTTAACCCTTCCGTTCCCGGACTCTGAATGGCCCATTTCCCTACCCCAGAGATGGAGGGCGGGGTGTGGAAATGGGCCATGCAGGGTGCGGGCGGGGCTGGGGGGCAGAGATCACCCGGCGCCGGAATAAACCCCGCTCCGCTGAGCCTGGGGATGGGGCACCGCCGGGACTTTCCAAGGAGACTCGAGCATTTTTTCCATCCATTTGACAGCTGGAAATCACAGCCCCGGTGTAAACGGTGCAGCTCAGGATCCTGCCCACAATAAAGTGCCCCCATGTCACAGAGTCACCATGGAGATAAAAGGCCCCACCCCTCAGCCCCGATGGCCTCACTCAGCCCAGCGCTGGCCCGCAGGGCATTGGGGACAGTCAGGGGGCTTAGGGCTGGGGACAGGGACACGGTGGGATTTCATGGGGTCGCTCAGGGGGAGGCGGCTGCCGAGGGAGAAGCAGAGGCCCGTGCGGGGCACGAGGGTCACAGAGCGCAGCTCCCACTGAGTGAGATTCACCATCTCCAGAGACAGTCCCAACAACCTGCTGCATCTGAAAATGATGCATCTTTACACTGGTGCCTGTTGTAGATCCTAGGTGGGGAAGAGAAATTTGATCATGGGCTCTTCAGTCTGGCAGACAAAGGTACAATAGGATCCGATGCTGGAAGCTGAAGCTAGACAATGTCCAGCTGGAAAGAAGGTGATTTTTTAAAAAGACATTGAGGTGATTTAACCATTGGAACAACTGATCAAGAGTCATGGTGGATTCTCCGTCACGAGCAACTATCATCTCTATGATTCTGTGTCTTTTAGAAAATAAAGAAATGCAAAATCCATCAAGGGAGATTTAGGTTAGATATGAGGTGTGGGGGAGAAGTTTTTAAGGATAAGCATATCTAACTATCCGCATTGGAACCGGTTACCTAGGCAGGTTGTGAAATCCCCATCACTGGAGGTTTTTAAGAACAGATGAAGAGCCAGGGGTGGTAGAGGTATATCTAATCCTGCCTCAGTGCAGGGGGGTTGGCTCATTGACCTCTTGAAGTCCCTCTTCCAGCCCTACCTTTCTAGGATTCTCTGAATTTCTTGTACTCTGTGACTGAAGCAGAAGACAGTCAGAGTATTTCACTTTCTTTAGTGACTTTCTCCAGTGCAGGATCCCATTAGAGTATTCGTAGTGAAGTGAATCACTGTGGGATCCCATATCTCAAGCACAAGGATACACACTGTCATCCTCAGGTTTCAGGCTGCTGATGTGCAAATGCACCAGGTTACCTGAGGCATCTCTGGAGATGGTGAATTGCCCTTTCCCTGAGTCCAGGTAATATGGGGTACCTGCACTGTCTACACTGGAGACCCACTCCAGTCCCTTCCCAGGAACATGACGGATCCGATCCAGCCACTTGCTACTGATGAAGAAGCCGGAGGCCTTGCAGGAGAGGCGGAGAGAGTCTCCAGGCTTTTTCACATCCCTTCCACACTCCACCAGCTGGACCTTTGACAGAGCTCCTAGGGGGGGAAAGGTATCATGAATCACAACTGGAATTTTCAAAGGGTACAGTCAAGGGGAATTAGATACCCCATTACCTAAGTCCCCTTCAAAAATGTCAATCAACATTCTGACAGGCAAAGGTGCAGAGCTATTAAATGACTTAGGCAGGGCATTAAGGATATGCATTTGCATATATATATATATATATATATATATATATGCCATGTTTGAGCTCTAGCCCTCAAGCTATTTTAGGTATTCATATTGTCCCCATTACTGTAGTGTTTGAACATTTAGGGCAGGGGTGGGCAAACTTCTTGGCCCAAGGGCCACATTGGAGGACCGGGTAGGGAGGGCTGTTCCTCCCCAAACAGCCCGGCCCCCACCCCCTATCCACCTCCTCCCACTTCCCACCCCCTGACTGCCCCCCTCAGAACCAGTGACCCATCCAACTCCCCCCCGCTCCTTCTCCCCTGACTGCCCCGAAGCCTATCCACCCCACCAGCACCCTCTGACAGGCCTCCTGGGACTCCCACCCCTTATCCAATCCCCCCTGCTCGCTGTCCCCCGACTGCCCCCTGGAACCCTCTGCCCCTTATCCAACCCGCTGGCTCCCAGCGCCCTAACTCCGCCGCTCAGAGCGGCAGAAGCTCGCAGCCACGCTGCCCATGCTGCCCAGCAGGAGCGGAGGGCCAGAGCACTTGCGGTGCAGAGCACTGAGGCTGCCGGGGAGAGCGGACAGTGGGGGAGGGGCCGAGGGCTAGCCTCCCTGGCCGGGAGCTCAGGGGCCAGATATAGCCCACAGGCTGTAATTTGCTAACCTCTGATTTAGGGTAACAAGAAAACATTTTACAAATACATTAGAAGCAAGAGGAAGATGAAGGACAGGGAAGGACCACTGCTCAATGAGGACGGAAACACAGTCACAAGACAATGCAGCAATTGCCCAAGTATTAAATGCCATTTTTGTTTAGGTTTTCTCCAAAGAGGTTAGCAGTTATCAGAGGACTAACAGTGAACATCAGTGTAAATGGGGTAGGATCTGAGTCTAAAATAGGGAAACAACAAGTTAAGAATTACTGAGACAAGTTAGATGTCCTCAAGTCAGCAGGGCCAGATGAAATACACCAGAGAATACTTAAGGGACTGGCCAAAGAGATCTTAGCGATTAAAGAATATTTTTGAGAACTCTCAGAGGATAGGAGAGATCCCAGAGGACTGGAAGAGGGCAAGTGGTACCTATCAATAAAAAGCAGAATAAGGGCAACCCAGGAATTATAAACCACTCAACTTAACTTCTGTACCTGGAAGGAATGGAGCAAATAATCAATTTGCAAGCACCTGGAAGATAAGGTGACAACTAACAGTCAAAATGGATTTGTAAAGAACAAATCACATCAAACCCACCTCATATCCTCCTTTGACAGGGTAACAAGACGAGGGGATGGGGGCGGGGACAAGAACAGTAGATGTGGTATATCTCATCTTTAGTCAGACATTTCATACAGTCTCAGATCGCCTTCTCATAAGCAAACCAGGGAAATATAGACTGATGAACCTATTATAAGGTCAGTGCACAACTCGTTAGAAAATGTTCTCAGATAGTAGTTATCAATGATTCACAGTCAAGCTGGAAGGGAATATTGAGTGGGGTCCCACAGGTATCTGTCCTGGGTCCACTTCTATTCAATAGCCCCATAAATGACTTGGATAATGGCAGAGAGAGTACATTAAAAACGTTTGCAGATTATACCAATCTGGGAGGGGTTGCAAGCACTTCAGAGACCAGGATTAGAATTCAAAATGAGCTTGACAAACCAGAGACATGGTCTGAAACACATAGGCTGCCTCCATACTCACTGTCTGTGTAGCTAAACCCAGCAGTGAAAGGCTCCGGCAGGGGGAGGTAGCAGTAAATTCCTTCCCGACCCCAAATATCAGCCAGTTGGACCCTGAGCATGTGGGCTAGACCCACCAGCCAGACACCTGGGAAAGAGTTCTCTGTAGTAACTCAGAGCCCCCCCACCTAGTGTCCCATCACTGGTCATTGGGGATATTTGCTACCAGCAGTTGTCGATGTGCCTACAATGGCATGTGGCCATCTCATCATACCACCACCCACCATAACTTTCTCAAGCTCAGTCTTGAACCCAGTTGGGTTTTCCCTCCTTTTTAGTATTAATTCTGGCTGAGATTTAATTGTAAAAAGCCACCTAAAGGCATTTAGATGCCTGGTTTATATTAGGAAGAAAGGCAGTTTGGGAAATCTTAACCTAAGTAAACTGGAAACCTTTCCCTATTGTTACCTCCTCTTCCCTCTCTCCTGCCACTTTGTTTGCTGCCTGGCTTTAAAGTCTTTTTGAACTACCTCATACAAATTAAGTAGGGCTACTGCTTTTTTAAGAGCCAGAGAACATTTTTAAACAGCCATTTTTAGCCGCTTGGCCCCAGCCAGCTGACCCAGGCCAGCAGTGGGTTTATCCCTGTGTAGACAAACCCCAACAGAGTGAGAAACCCAGATCCTATTGAACATAAGACCTGCCATTATGTTCAGACCACGGTCCGCATTGCCCAGTATCCTGTCTGACAATGGCCTATACTAGAGCTTCAGGGGGAGTGTACGTAACAGGGCAATTCTGCAGTGCTTTATCCCTGTCTTCCACTCCCAGCTTCAGGTAGTCAGAGGTTTAAGGTCACCCAAAGCATCCCTGAGTGTTTTGGCTTATCGCCATTGATGGACTTATCCATTAATTTATCCATTTTTAACCATGTTATAGTTTTGGCTATCAAACCATCCCATGGAAATGAGTTCCACAGGTTAGCTGTGCATTGCATGAAAAAGTACTTCCTCTTTTTTAGTATGAAACCCACTGCTTATTAATTTAATCTTCAGTGCAATGGAATTTGCAGGCATATCTCCTTTCTGATCTTTCGAAAATCTCAATCACTGCTAAAATTGGTGCTTAAAAAGGTATGTACTTGTCTGGGTCTTGTCTCTTTAGGGTAGGATTTTTCAAAGGGGCCAAAAGCAGTTAGGCACTCAGTCCAATTACGGGATTTGGGCACTTAGCTGTGTTAGGGTTCCTTGCAAACCCTAACCTTAAATTTTCAGGGGGAGAATTTCAAAGGCCCAAAGTGCATTGAAATTAAAAATCCATGTGAACTGGCTGCTTAGCTCCCATTCATGCCTTTGACAAGGCTCCCTAAACTCCTCACTGCAGGTTCTTCCGAGGGGTGCACACAGCACTTTACACAACGGGGTCTCTGTTTTGGTGGGGGGCCCTGGGCACTAATGTAAAAACAACAATCTGATGCTCTTCCCCCTCCAAATCTTTTGTTACTCCTCATGTAACTTGACTTCGTACTTCATCATTCCATTTTCCCTGCAGCACATGAGAACAGCAGAGACACCCGGTGGGAATTTAGTTCACAAGGAAGTCCAGGCAACAGGGAATTAGACTGGGTCTTTCAAAGGGACTGAGGGAATGCAACACACAGACTGCCTTGAATTTTAGAGGGAGGTGCCTTTTGAAAATCCATTCTTAAACCTAAACCATACAAAGATCTAAGCATATGGAGCTTGATTTCTAAAGAACATCAATGGATTGCACATGGATTGGTCTGTAATGTGCACCAGAAGGCTCTGCACATGTTCTGTAGTGCACCTTAACTTAGTACTATCCTCCATGAATTTATCTAGTTCTTCTTTGAAGTCTAGAACAAGGTTCAAAAGAGACCGAGATAAATTCATGGAGGCTAGGTCCATCAATGGCTATTAGCCAGGATGGGCAGGAATGGTGTCCCTAGCTGCTGTTTGCCAGAAGCTGGGAATGGACGACAGGGGATGGATCATTTGATGTTTCCCTGTTCTGTTCATTCCCTCTGGGGCACCTGGCATTGGCCACTGTCAGGAGACAGGATACTGGGCTAGATGGACCTTTGGTCTGACCATTGTGACCATTCTTGTGTTCTTAGTGTTTCAAACAGAAATGAGACCCCTGCAGAGCACATTACTCCACCCTAGACAAAGCTCCTAGTTAAATTTACTCCTACGAGTAGTCCCATTTAAATTAATGAGATTACTCACATGCGCAAAGTGCAGCACATTCCTAAATCTCTGCAGGACGGAGAGGGAGGATGGTCCAGTGGTTAGAACTCACCTGGAATTTGGGAGAATTTGCTTCAACTCCCCGCTCTGGTACCGAGTTCCTGTGTGACCTTGAGCAGGTCACTTTAGCTCAGTGCATAAGTGGGGAAACTGAGGCAGGCAGTAGGAATGATACCCCCTATTTCAAAGACGCGCATGCATCACAGACTGTGAGGTGATCAGATTCTACAGTGATGGGGCCATACAAGTAATGGAGAGAGAAATTTGTGACGCACCTCGCTCCCTGGGCCGGACTGCATGGACCTCTCTGAGTTTCTCATGCAAGTGCCCAGCCTTACTCCTTCTGAGTGTCTGGTTTTATACATTGGAGGGTGGCGCAGCCTCCCTATGCAAATGAAGAGGGAGCCCCTTTTCCCTGTTAAAAGGCAGGGACTGGCCCTCAGTTGATGCTCTGGGACGTATGTCTCCCAACACGCTCTGGTGTCTGCACACCTCACAAGCAAAGCTCATTTAAAGTGCCGACGCCTTGTTCTCACCTTATGCTCAGGAGCGATCATCGCCTATGGGACCTTTTGTGCCCTTTGAGACATCAACATGCCACA